>NW_019268525.1:3186581-3253538 GCF_002738365.1 Cucurbita moschata | reverse complement strand
GTTTTTTTTTTTTTTTTTTTTTTTTTGGAAGTAGGAACATTAGGAAATTGAAGGATCGTCGACTTTGGATTGAAGTGTGATTACATTGTCACATTGTGGAATTTTTTAGCTGCTGGATGATGGATGTGTGTGTGTATCCAGTTGCCGCTTGCTTCCTGCCTTATTTCGATCTTCTGTGGCGAATTTTATCAGAGGTGGCCAAATTAAGCGGGAAAATTGGAAAATTTGAGTGGGAATCAGTTCTTCCACCACCTAGCGTTGCGGGCTCCTGCGGCGAATTTCATCTGAGTAATGGACTTCAACACCCAGAGGAATGCTACGAAGTTACTGTGGCGAATTTCATTTGGGTAACCTATATATATGCCTACGTATGGTTATAACCTTTGCATAGTATCGTGATTTACTACCTGTGACATGGGTAGTGCCTGTCTTGCAATGAATGATCCTTCAACTTTCTAATTCAGTGGTTTAAGATGCTCAAAATCATATTGACTTTGACGATCCATAACTAACTAACTTGTATTTGGACACTTTTGATGTTAATCTTTAAGATACAGACCAGCCCAACTTCTGCAGTGACCTTTTACGTTTTTTTAAAAAAATCTTTTAGTTTTTGTCTGCTATGTGTACGTAGATCAACTGAGGTACCGACAGTTTGCCAAGTGTTCCCGGCATGAAGGAACCAGTGATATCATTCTAGTGTCTAGTATGATGTGAACTTGAAAATTGAACTACTTTAGGTACTTGTCCTTTTCGTTATTCAGTAGAATACTCTAAGTGAAATGCTTTTGGTAACAGGGAAAGCTTCGTTGGACCTGGGTCCTTAGGATATCACTTCAGAAAATATGGATCTAACGTACCTGTAGAAATTGGAATTGATGATACAATTGATATCTAGTAATTTGTCTGTTTGTGTTTATTAGCGAGCTTTATATATTAAGCATTTTTGTAGATACTTTGTTGGGTTTTTGTTTGTTTGTTTGTTTCTATGTCTTTTTGTTGCAGGGAGGGGGCCCATGATTGTCTTTCACCCTATAATATTTGTAGATGATTAAGTGTGCATATATTTTTTTCTCTTTTCATCGTTGTCTTTGCAAGAGGAGAATAAAACTTCATGTGAAATTCCTTGCATGGGGCAGTGTCATTGAAAGAATTATGTTGTTTGTCTTATCGGGTTTCAATTCACAGATTAAAAGAAGAAATTTTCTGCAGGTCTTTTGGTTCATTGTGTAAGTTCGAAATCTCGATGACTGAAGGTCGAAAATGTTACTGTTAAGATAAAAATGTGAGAATGGAACTATACCGTTGCTATCTCATGATATTAAATTTTAGTTCCTTCACTAGCAAACAGCCTTTGATTTTGTGAAATAATGTTGTAGAGTTCACTATATGCAAGCAAGCAGCAGTAATCTGCTCCATTCATTATGGGCACAAGTAGGTATAGATCCTATAACTTAAGAGACTGGGAATTTGTTGTCAATTTAGAAGACCTTATTTATGTGTGTGCGCGTAGAAGTCAAATAATAGTCTTTAAAATGTTCACTATTTAATGTCCATTTCAGGTATCAAAACTCATTAGCCATTGGCTCTTCTCATCATGGATATAGATCTTAGGTTGCCTTCTGGTGAGCATGACAAAGATGAAGAATCAAATGCAATTAACAATATGTTGGATGTGAAAGAAAAACTTCATAATGGAGTTATTGGGAGTGGAAGTATGGTTGATACTACAGAGGGGATGCACATTGAAGATGGTGGAGATTCAAAACCCCCTCTGCTAGACATGGTAATGTTTAAAGAGGACACAAATTTGGAACCACTTCCTGGTATGGAATTTGAATCACACAGTGAAGCATATTCCTTTTATCAGGAATATGCTCGCTCTATGGGATTCAACACAGCAATACAAAATAGCCGCCGTTCAAAGACATCAAGGGAATTTATTGATGCAAAATTTGCTTGTTCCCGTTATGGTATGAAGAGAGAGTATGATAAGTCCTTCAATCGTCCACGTATAAGGCAAACTAAACAAGAAAGTGAAAATTCAACTGGTCGAAGAGCATGTGCGAAGACAGACTGCAAAGCTAGCATGCATGTGAAGAGGAGGGCGGATGGTAAATGGGTTATTCATAGTTTTTTTAAGTTGCATAACCACGAGCTTTTACCAGCTCAAGCTGTCAGTGAACAAACAAGAAAGATGTATGCTGCGATGGCTAGGCAGTTTGCTGAATACAAAAATGTGGTAGGGCTGAAGAATGACTCCAAGAATCCCTTTGATAAGGTCTGCAGTTTGGCTTTTGAAGCTGGCGATGCAAGGGTTTTACTTGACTTCTTTACTCAGATGCAGAATTTGAACTCTAACTTCTTTTATGCTGTAGATATTGGCGAAGATCACCGGCTAAGGAATTTATTTTGGATCGATGCAAAAAGTAGGCATGACTATATTTATTTTAATGATGTGGTTTCTCTTGATACTACCTACATTAGAAATAAATATAAGATGCCCCTTGCTTTCTTTGTTGGGGTGAATCAACATTATCAATTTATGTTGCTAGGATGTGCTTTGCTATCAGATACAAGTCCAGCAACATATGCATGGTTATTACGTACATGGTTGAAAGCAATTGGTGGACAGGCTCCAAAAGTCGTTATCACTGATCATGATAAGGTACTGAAGTCACTTATTCCAGAGGTGCTTCCAAATGTGTATCATCACTTCACTTTGTGGCATATATTAGGAAAACTTTCTGAAAACCTTGGTAATGTAATGAAACAACATGATAATTTTATGGCAAAATTTGAAAAATGCATCTATAGGTCATGGACAAAGGAAGAGTTTGAGAAAAGGTGGTGGAAACTGGTTAACAGATTTGAACTCAAGGAAAATGAGTTGGTTCAGTCCTTATGTGAAGATCTAAGACACTGGGCGCCTACATACATGACAGATGTCTTTTTGGCTGGAATGTCCACAGCACAACGATCTGAAAGTGTAAACTCTTTCCTAGATAAGTATTTGCACAAGAAGACCACTGTACAAGAGTTTGTGAAACAGTATGAAGCAGTTTTACAGGATAGGTATGAAGAGGAAGCAAAAGCTGATTTTGATACTTGGAACAAACAACCCACCTTAAAATCTCCTTCACCATTTGAGAAGAATGTTTCGGGGCTGTACACACATGCAGTATTTAAAAAATTTCAAGTTGAGGTCTTAGGTGCTGTTGCTTGCCATCCTAGGAGGGAAAAGCAAGATGATGAAAACATTACCTATCATGTTCAAGATCTTGATAAGAAACTTGACTTCATTGTTGTATGGAATGAACTGAAGTCGGAAGTTTCTTGTCTATGCCGGTTATATGAATCTAAAGGTTACCTTTGTAGACATGCTATGATTGTTCTTCAAATTTGTGAACTTTCTACTATTCCACCTCAATATATTTTAAAACGGTGGACAAAAGATGCTAAGAGCCACCAATTAATGGGAGAAGAACCTGAGCCAGGACAATCTCGGGTTCATCGGTACAATGATCTATGCCAACGAGCATTGAGATTGATTGAAGAGGGATCTTTGTACCGAGAGAGTTACAGTATTGCAGTGCATGCACTCGATGAAACGCTTGGACATTGTATTGGTATCAATAGTTCTAATAGAACTGTTTTAGAAGCTGGTACATCAGCAGCTCATGGTCTACTCTGCATTGAAGACGACAATCAGATTAGAAACATAGGCAAGACAAACAAGAAAAAAAATCCAACTAAGAAACGGAAGGTTAGTTGTTGCACTTTGGTGTTTTATGTTTTAAGTGCGTGTTGAAAATGACACTTTTGAATTTCAGGTGAATTTCGAGTCTGATGTCATGACTGTTGGAGCACAAGATAGCTTGCAGCAGATGGTTTGTCTGTCACCTTCATTATTATTATAATAATAAAATTATCCACGTTAATTTTCAACTCTTGCTTGTATTGATCCTGTTCGTGGATATATTATGAAGTAACATAATTTTTTTTAATTAGGGCTATAATTAACCCCGAGAGCTTGACTGTTGGAATTTGTTATTAAAACAATGTTTGTAACGTCTCAAGCTCACCCCTAGCAGATATAAGGGTGTGAGATCCCACATTGGTTGGGGAGGAGAATATTCTTTATAAGGGTGTGGAAACCTTTCCCTATCAGACACGTTTTAAAAACCTTGAGGGAAAACTCAAAAGGAAAAGTCCAAAGAGGACAATATTTGCAAACGGTGGACTTGACCTGTTAGAATGTTGATTCAAAATATTTTGGAGAACCCCGGAGATATTGATAATGAAAATACTACATTTTTTAAGAGATTAGAACTGAAGAAAAGTATCAGTCCATAGAAACGTAATTCGACTGGGAGGTAAGACGTCAGCCGTATTTAGGCTTCAAGGACTCATCTGTGCAAAGTCTGATTCTGAAGGAAGAAAAATCTCCAAAACCTTAAATTTTAGATCCGGCTAAAGAATTCAAGATGACCACCCAATCATTTTTCTGATTGAATTTGATCCAATCTTAACCTTCTGGAAAGGTCCCGAAAACTTATGTAATAACTCAAACCTATTGCTAGCAGACATTGTACTCTTTAGGCTTTCTCTTTCGATCTTCCCTTCAAGGTTTTTAAAACGAGTCTGTTAGGGAGAGGTTTCCAAACCCTTATAAAAATGCTTCGTTCTCCTCCCCAACCGATGTGGGATCTCACAATCTACTCCCCTTTTGGGCCCAGCGTCCTCGCTGACACTCGTACTCTTCTCCAATCGGTGGGACCCCCCCCCAATCCACCCCCATTTGGTGTTCAGCCTTCTCGCTAACACATCGCCTGGTGTCTGGCTCTGATATCATTTGTAACAGCCCAAGCCCACTGCTAGCAGATATTGTCCTCTTTGAGCTTTCCCTTGAGGGGAGGCTCTGATATCATTTGTAACAGCCCAAGCCCACTGCTAGCAGATATTGTCCTCTTTGAGCTTTCCCTTTCGGGCTTCCCCTCAAGGTTTTTAAAACGTGTCTGCTAGGGAGAGGTATCACACCCTTATAAAGAATGCTTCGTTCTCCTCCCAAACCGATGTGGGATCTCACAACTTCAATCTTACAAACCGTGCTAAATAATTTAAGATGCCACATGCTCAATTTTCTCAATGAACTTGATCCAATCTTCCACTTCTGTTTTTAGGAAATTCTTTCTGAACTCCAAATTCCAGCAATCTTTCAAAGTTAATTATTATAGGTTCTACCGCTAGGTTCTGGTTTTGAACTTTTCAAATTTATTGGGGCATTATAAGTGATTAAATGTTCTTTAAAAAGTTGTTCTATCTAGAGGGAAGCTACAAAGTATTGTCAATATGTATATGATTCTTTGCCTTCTCTCTTTCTCAGGACAAATTAAGCTCAAGAGCAGTAACCCTTGATGGCTATTTTGGCACACAGCCAAGTGTGCAAGGAATGGTATGATTTTCTTGTGTCTCTCTCTTTAGCATCTTAATTAGTGAACTGGCAAAGTTTTCAGTTCCATGCACTCATGTCTTCTCAGGTACAACTTAACTTAATGGCACCAACCCGTGATAATTATTATGGAAATCAACAGGCCATCGGAGGGCTGGTAAGCTTTATGGTGGCACAAAAAAGTATGTGTGGGTTCAGTCCAAGTATACATGAACTCATTGGAAATTCTGGGTTCTTTTATCTATAGGGGCAATTAGACTCAATAGCACCTAGCCATGATGGTTATTATGCTGATCAACAGAGTATCCATGCACTGGTATGTGAGATTCGAGATGTGTTATTCAGCCTATTTGCATTCTAGTCACCACATTTTACAAAATTGGTTCATTCCTGCAGGGACAAATGGATTTTTTCCGAACACCGACTGGTTTCACCTATGGCATTCGGGTTAGTTTACCGAACACGACGGATATCTTCCACTACATTATGCAATTTATATGTCATCGACATTCAATAATTACCCTTGTGGCAGGATGATCCCAATGTACGAACAACTCAGTTGCATGATGATGCATCAAGACAAACATGATTAACCACTAATCTTAGTGAAGGTGCTTCACTAGTGGATATTTGTATTTAGCCATAAAATGAACTTATCATTTCCCAGGTGCAGGAAACAACACATTCTTCTAGTGTCTGTCAAAAAAGTTAGTGGCTGGAGATATACCAAATGTTGGTCCTCCTTAGGCGATTGTATCATAATAACAAGTATGTAGTTCTCATCATTATCATTTATTTTACATGGTTCTTATTCAAAGATGATAGCGTAACACCAAGTCAGCCCAAAGTTATCTGTATGTTTGATTCTTAGTATAAGACGATGTAATTTTTAGAACGAGTTGTTATGAACTGGTAGTTTCTTGTTTAAGGTGTAACTAGAGTAGGTGGAGCTGGAATAGTTGGTTTCTGATTGAAAAATCTGTGGATTCAGGTCCAAAAAGCCAAAGGTTTATATGGTCGGATGCTATCAAAGCCCTTGTTATCTAAATGGTGGCCAGAGCAGGATATGAGAGGTTTGGTGAAATGCCACAGTTCGATAAATTTCTTACCTTTGAAGATGATAGTCATCTTCATCAATCAATCACGTATTTGTTTCTAGCTTCTATTTGTTTTTCCTCAAGTTTTCTCTCGGGATCATATTCTTCTTCTCACATGTCTAATTGTTTTGAGGGGAAGGTTAAAAATGAAACTCAAACAAATAATAAAGAGCAATCAAAGCTGATCTGAAATAGAGCACAAATAACACATGATATATCATGGAAATCTACCTCAACGGATAAAACTAAACCAATATAGTGTAGTGAAACATTTTAACAAAAACAGCACGCGCTGACATATCCGCGCGTGTAGTTTTAGGAAAAACAAAACATCCCCAAATGTGGAATGCTTTATTTGAGCTAAAGATTCAATCTTGTTGCGCCGACAGGGCGTGGCAAAACCCAAAGGCGAGTGAATTTGACTCAATTCTCCCAAATTCTTTCAAGCCCTACTTTCCCCAATCGAAGGAACCCCCTTCCCCACTCGCTCAAATCCTCCGCTCGCTGCTACAGCCTATTGCTTCGCTTCCCGGATTCTTAAGAAACCGTTCTTTCTTCAGGTTTCTTTCAACTTCATGCCAGCCTCTTCTCTCTCGTTTTTGTTTTACTTTTAAGTCTTAATTTGCTGGGTTTCTGTGTCATTTTTCTTCGATCCTGATGATGTTTTGATGGTGTTTTCTTATGGGCTCCCCCTCCTATATCTGTTTTGTCGCTGAGGGAGTATCGATGGAGAATTGTATATATGCTTAGCGTTCTTAATGGGGTTTGGGAAATGTGCCATTCAATAGTTCCTGCTCCTTCCCCACCCACTTAGTTTTAGCTAAGCCGAGAAGAGTTTTTCTGTATGTTTGGTTTCTCTATCAGAGTTGGGAAATTATGTCCTTATAGTACTCCGTACTTCTTGAATTGGGTTTCTGTCGATTATCACTTCTAGACTTTTGTCTCTGAGTTGCTAACAAATCTCTGTGCTTGTAGTCAGCGTAAAAGTTGACGTTTTAATGAACTTTCCTTTCAAGAATCTTGCGACATTCGGTCGGGTTTGTCTACAGGATTTCTAAAAAACAGACAAATTGCAGTTCTCACAGATTTTAATGTCAGTCGTAGTGTAGATTTTGTAACTTATGGAGGACTATATGTTTAAAGTATTCGATGCCTCATTTGTTTGTAATTCGATGTCCCTGTTTTTGAAGTCTTTAATCTTGTGAATGTTGGCATTTGGTAATCTACATACTAAGTTTATTTGATTTATTGAACAGGGTGAATTAAATAGCTTGAATAATGGATTTGAGAGTTCCTGGATTATGCCTTGGGATGTTGTCAAGTAAAGTGAGTGTGATCTCTCTTATCATTTCAGGATTATATAGAAAATTACTTGCAGGGAAATTCTGTCAAAGAGACAGATTGTAAATTATGCTTTGATGAAAAGGAAAGGATTATGTAGCAACATCTAGGTGAGATGTGAAAACTCTGCTTCTTACTGCTGGAAAAAATGGTCGACGTTGTGGCTGAAATGCATGATAGAGATGATGGAATTGTTAGTTTACCGAAGGACATCCTGTTTGAAGGGGACATAGATTTTGAGCCACGGAGTGGAATTGAATTTGAATCCCACGAAGCTGCATACACATTTTATCAAGAGTATGCCAAATCAATGGGATTCACCACATCGATTAAGAATAGTCGACGTTCAAAGAAATCAAAAGAGTTTATTGATGCAAAATTTGCATGTTCAAGATATGGAGTTACTCCTGAATCTGAGAATGGAAATAGTCGAAGGCCAAGCGTGAAAAAAACCGACTGTAAAGCCAGTATGCATGTGAAGAGAAGGCCAGATGGAAGATGGATTATTCATGAATTCATAAAAGATCATAATCATGAGTTTTTACCTGCTCTTGCATATCATTTCCGCATCCATAGGAATGTAAAGCTTGCAGAGAAGAACAACATCGTCATATTACATGCTGTTAGTGAAAGAACACGGAGGATGTATGTTGAGATGTCGAAAAAACGTGGTGTGTACAGAAATGTTGGTTTCCCGCAGATTGACACAACTTATCAGTTCAACAAAGGCCAGTATTTAGCGCTTGATGAGGGTGATGCGCAAGTATTGCTGGAGTATTTTAAGCGTATCCAAAAGGAGAATCCTTACTTTTTCTATGCTATAGACTTGAATGAAGAGCAACGTCTGAGAAACTTGTTTTGGGTCGATGCCAAAAGTAGGAACGATTATGTTAGTTTCAGTGACGTTGTTTCATTCTAGATATCATACATTAAAACCAATGATAAGCTTCCCTTTGCTCCTTTCATTGGAGTGAACCATCACGGGCAGTCAATGGTGCTTGGTTGTGCATTGGCTGCAGATTGCACTAAACCAACATTTACCTGGTTGTTGAAGACATGGCTTAGAGCAATGGATGGTCAAGCTCCCAAAGTTATCATTACCGATCAGGACAAAGCCTTGAAATTAGCCATTGAAGAAGTGTTTCCAAATACCCGCCATTGCTTTGCTCTTTGGCATATAATGGAAAAGATTCCTGAAACTCTTGCTCATGTAATCAAACGACACAAAAACTTCTTGTCAAAATTTAGCAAGTGCATCTTGAAGTCGTGGACGGATGAGCAATTTGATATGAGATGGTGGAAGATGGTTACTAGATTTGAGCTTCAAGATGACAAATGGATTCAATCATTATATGATGATCGTAGAAAATGGGTACCAACTTATATGGAGGAAATCTTCTTGGCTGGAATGTCAACTGCTCAACGTTCTGATAGTACGAACGCGTTCTTTGACAAATACATTCACAAGAAAATTACGCTTAAGGAGTTCTTGAAACAATATGGAAACATTCTGCAAAATAGATATGAAGAGGAAACAATAGCAGATTTTGATACATTACACAAACAACCAGCCTTGAAATCTCCTTCTCCCTGGGAAAAACAAATGTCTACAATTTACACGCACACGATATTTAAGAAATTCCAAGTCGAAGTTTTGGGCGTAGTTGGCTGTCATCCAAGAAAAGAAAGTGAAGATGGTGGCATTACTACCTTCAGAGTTCTGGACTGTGAGAAAGATGAGCATTTTTTAGTGAAGTGGCATGAATTGAACTCTGAAGTTTCTTGTTTCTGTCGTTTGTTTGAATATAATGGTTTTCTTTGTAGATATGCATTGATTGTGTTACATATGCATCGTTTTTCAAGCATCCCACCTCAATATCTTCTAAGAAGGTGGACAAAAGATGCAAAGAGCAGGCAAGCAAATACTACTGAAGGAACAGAATTCAGACAGAACAGAGTACAACGTTACAATAATCTATGTAAAAAAGCTATTGAGTTAAGTGAAGAAGGATCACAATCAGAGGAGTGTTATAATATTGTCATTCGTGCATTAGTAGAAGCTCTGAAGAATTGTGTCAATATTAACAACTCAAAAAGTGCTCCAGCAGAATCGAGCGTTAATGGCTATGGTGTACGTGAGGAAGAGGAGAACCAAGAAAGCATAGCTGCTAAAGCAAATAAGAGGAGTACGAACAGAAAACGAAAGGTTGGTTTTCCAGTCTGTTTGATATGCTAAGACAAACAAGGCAGAAACATTTTTTGATTCTGGAATTCCTTTGTTCAGGTACAAACAGAAACAGCTATGATACTTGATGAATCCCAGAACAACTTGCAGCAAATGGTTCAATCTCCCTACTATGTTCTTCGTTAGCAATGTGCATTTATCATCATAGATAAACAAATTCTTATTGGATTTTCTACTTGCAGGATGGTTTAACCTCAGATAGCATGACCCTGAGTGGATATTATGGATCCCAACAGAATGTTCAAGGATTGGTAGGATATTTTATTAGCTTATGACTTCATAGATGCTATTGTTAAGCTACTGGTGATTGCAGGTACAGTTGAACTTGATGGAGCCTCCCCACGATGCTTCGTATTATGTCAATCAACAAAGTATTCAAGGGCTGGTTAGTCTTGCTATGGTTGTGTTAGATACTCAATGATCATGAAGGTTGTTTAATTGTTTATGAATCAAGTTCAATATATTCTTTTTTCAGGGACAATTGAATACAATTGCAGCCAGTCAGGATGGGTTTTTTGGGGCGCAGCATAATGGCATTCATGCACTGGTATCTGAGATTATTTCAAAAAATATACTTGAGGGAACGTTTTCTTCAACAGATATCTGATAGATCTTTTTCTGGTTGAATTTACATACAGGTGGATTATCGACCAGCAACAAGTCATAGTTATAGTTTACAGGTTTGTTTAATACGTTATTTTAGAATTGTGCTGCAATCTTTTGTTGGTGGTTTGGCTGTTCTTGACCTGTCAAAACTATTGCAGGATGAGCAACATTTAAGATCTGCCCAGCTTCATGGCAGTACCTCAGGACATACTTGATGAAGCAACAGCCATCTTTTCATGGTTAGTTGAGTTGTACAAAAAGTATATACATGACACAGGCCCAGACGCCGTAGTTTCGATACTCGATTGTCTTTTACTTAGAATAGTGATAGAAGAAAAAGCTGCATATTTATCAGTTAGCTTAGCTTTGTTATTTAGGCTGTCCAAAGAACAGTTTCATCTCAACAAGTTGATAATGCTTAGTTCCAAGAGTAATCTGTTCGATCTGACTCTCTGTCGAGAATTCTTACTCAACATGTATATTTCTGCTCGAGGATAATGCACCATTATTAATGAACTGAACCGACATCCAATGAGCTAAATTCTCCCTAGTGAGAAGAAAGATATATATTTCCCAAGCATTATCATGTAGCACAAATAAGTGTACCATATTCATGGGGTGACAAGAATGTTAGCTATCAATTTACTTGTGATCTTCTTCTCAGTTTGCACCACAGCCCACTTTTGGTATGTATGGTAGCCCCAGTGACTAGTTCCACAGATTCTGGACTTCCTTTTAGTTGCACATCAAACTTCTGCAGCAACATGGCCAGTGCTATAGTTGACTCCATTAGAGCAAATTGATCTCCCACACATTTTCTAGGTCCTCCTCCAAATGGCAAGAAGGAAAAGTCTGATATAATCTGAGATAGTCAACGAATGAATCCATCATTAACCGATATAAAATAATGATGCATCTGTTTTATATTAGGACCAATAGTTGGTACGTTACCTCATTTGGGTATAGAGCTCCCGGGCTTCTAGAAGGATCGAAACCATCCCATCCTTCAATTCCATCGCTCGCTTTGTTTACCTGAAATCTCTCTGGTTCGAAATCTCGAGGGTTATCCCAGAAGTATGGGGATCTATGGAGATTGTAAACCTAAAAGTTACAGAATAGGTTCATGAAAAGCAAGTAGACAACATGCAAATGGAAGAGAGTGAAAGAGACATCAGAATATTCTCAGCTTTACCACAAAAAAGAACCAATGCAATTAAAAACACTCAGAATAAGCACCTCCAGTGCCATCTTCAACTTACAGAGATGAAGATGTCAGTCCCTGCAGGAATTGGATATCCATTTTTGTCACCATTATATCCTCCTGCACAATTACCATTGCACACATGGCTTAAGGGTATAATAACAGCATTATCTTTAAGGTCGAAAAGACGAGAGAGAAGAGAAGACCATTCGACTAAACGTTGTGTATGCTTAACATATTCAACCATCAAAGCTGAACAGCTCTTCTTAGCTAGCTCTAGCTTCCCATAACACATTCAGGACATGGTGATTTAAACAGAAAATTTCCCTTCAATGTTCTCTTTGCACCACTTACATGTGATGAAGGTTATTTTCAGTTGGTACCTGGTAATGTATCTGGTTTGAGAGCTCGTCTTATTAGCAATGGTGGTTGAGGAAACAAACGAAGAGTCTCGGCGACGATAAGTCTGATATACCTGACAGCATATTACAACCAAACTTCACTCAAGCAAATATGCTCAGAAATCTATGTACATTGGAACAACTGAACTGATGTGTCTCCATTTTAACTCTTAAGCTTTGAGGGAAACAAAAAAGAGAGTATTAAGCAGAATATTTGGAAACAGAGATCTTTCTTACTTCAATTCTTTGAGTAATTCAAAATTTGGCCTTCCCTTGCCAAGAACCAAATCAACCTCTTCTTGAGCTTTTTTCATTTTTGAAGGGTTCTGCAAAACCAACAATGAGGCCTTAACTTAAACAAAAGAAGCCATCATAGAACTTCAATCTATATCACTTTATGAATGATGGCAACGAGGCAGAGCCAAATGCTTACTTGTGCAAGCAAAAAAACAGCCCATGTAAGCACAGCAGCAGTTGTTTCATGGCCAGCAATAAGCATCGTCATCAGATCGTCCCTGAGCTGTTGACATTACATATATAGATGTGAAAGTCGATCAAGGTAAACACATTTTGGCCATTTATTATCTGATAGGTAAGGAAAAATCTGAGTCCTTCCTATCCTCTTCAACACTTTTTAGACGTTTACCTGAAAAGTATTACTCTATTGTAGCCTAACTAACTAGCCGCATATGACTTCACAACTTAAACTTTGACTATCACTTTACCTGCCGATCATCGACATCAGCACCCCGCATATCAACTAAGAAACGCAAAAGACTGGCATCCTGAAAAATATGACATAATACAGTGAGCCATTTATGATCTTTGTGAAGCATCTAAGTACAACACCTGGAAACACTCGGGAGGATAGAAGAGACCTTGAGATTTAAATAGTCCCTCTGCTGCAATTTCTCGACATCCGCTTCCTGTTAGGAGATGCAACCAAAGTCAAGTCCAGGCTGTTGCTTCAAACAAATTTGTTCTGACATGCCTACACAATGAGTAACTAAGGTGTGTACTACTTAAAGGCACCTGTGACATGGAAAACAAAGGACAGATCTATGCCTTGCTTCACCATGGAAGAAGAAAAGAAAAAAACAGCTCATAAAGGTTCAAACAAGAAATAGTAGTTTCTTAAACTAGCTTGTCAGTTACTGCTTTCAATAGATTTTTCAAATATGGGTCTTAGGCTCATAGTTGGAAGAAGAATTCGGTGAATGTTGATGTCCTTATGAACTAATTGTGTATCTTGCTCAAACCTTGTGTTTATTTCTACAAGAAAATAAAAACACAGCCACGGGTAGAGATTTGAAAACATGATCGAGTTAGAAAACATGATTGAGTTTTGTAGCTGTAGCAGTCCAAGTCCACTACTAGTAGATATTGTCCTCTTTGAGCTTTCCCTTCCGGGTTTTCCCTTAAGGTTTTAAAACGCGTCTGCTAGGGAGAGGTTTCTACACCCTTGTAAAGAATGCTTCATTTCCTTCTCCAACCAAGGTGGGATCTCACAATCCACCCCCCTTGGGTGCCCAGCATCCTCAGCATCCTCATTGGCATACTGCCCGGTATATGGCTCTGATACCATTTGTAACAGCCAAAACCCACCGTTAGCAGATATTGTCCTCTTTGAGCTTTCCCTTTCAGACTTCCCCTTGACATAAAAGAATAAAGAATGAAACTTAACTTATAAAGAATATTCCATGCTAAAAGATCATCAATATGAATATAAATTGCAAACGATAGCAACATGGCAAGATTTCCTACTTTCCTAGAAAAGTTTACTTCACCAGAAAAATTTGCCAACTTAAGTGTCAAGCCTCAGCTCACCTCTCGGGTTTCTCTTGCGTTTCGTATTAGGCCATCGAGACAGTCGTTAATAACCTTAAGGTCACTATGGAATTTACGTTGCCTCGGGACTATCCACCTTGCCAAAGGTACTTTCCAATATGGGATATAGAAAGTTGATCTATGCTCTGCTTCAAAAAGGGTTCCATATACAGCCTGCAAAACATTTGTAAAAGTGCTGATTAAGAATGCTTGATGTTCATGGTTTAGGTATGCACTAGACATAAAATTAAGACGACAAAAACCATACGATCTCTAAAAATAACGGGACACCAGACAACCTGGATCATGTTACAAAGAGGTTCCAAATCCTAGCTTGATAACGAACAAACAAACCACCATATACGTGTAGGATTATAATGTGGATAGTTCGATTTCTTCAAACCTTAATCACTGGGGATTCCTTGGTTACAGAACCAAAATCATAGTTGAAAACACCAAGTCCAATGATATCAAGAGCCAAATTTGAAAACTCTGCTTCCATATCCAACTCAATGGTTTTATCCTCATGAACTTCACCTTCTCCTAAAAGCTTCTCTAATTTCCGTATCGATCGTTCTGAACAATCAGCGAACACTTTGGCCATAGCTTCCAAGTATAACGCATGGAATCCAGGAGCTATAACTGTAACTCAAAATGAAATCATTCAACGTCTCTAAAAGGTTATAAAGCAGAAGTCAATATATTGATCAAATTTTGCTTGCTAACCTCGTCTCCTCTGCTTCCAAGTGTCTAAGTCAGCTGGTATTAGTCCTTTACCCATTATGGGTTCTAGAATATCAGCAAGCACTCCCTAGTTGAGTATATTTACAGTAGCAATAAGACGTTATGACAACACAAAGTGCTAAGTATATTTGATTAGTATGGAATTTTACATGAATATTGCGGCTAATCTGAAGAAAAGCTGTAAGAACATGGACAAAACTAGCCATGTCCTCTACTGTATTGATAATGACCAAGTTCACTCAAAGCAACAAATCACTGTACTGACGTTTTAGCTAATCTTTCATGTGGTTGTTTACATAACTATTAAACAGATAAATTCAGATGTTACATTTTCCTTTCAAGAAAAGAGATAACAACATCAGGATAGTACAAGAAATAGCTCATTAAGAAGAAAAGAAAAAAAGTGGTAGATGGTCCATGTAACGACCCGAGGCCACCGCTAGTAGATCTTGTCCACTTTGGCCCATTACGTATTGCTGTCAACCTCACGGTTTTGATACATGTCTACTTGGGAGAGGTTTTCACACCCTTATAAGGAATGTTTCGTTCCCCTATTCGTAACAACCCGAGGCCACCGCTAGTAGATATTGTCTATTTTGGCCCGTTACGTATCGTTGTCAGCCTCACGGTTTTAAAATGCGTCTACTAGGGAGCGGCTTCCGTATATGGAATGTTTCGTTCTCCCATTTGTAACAACCCAAGGCTACCGCTAGCAAATATTGTTTGCTTTGACCCATTACGTAATGTCGTCAGCCTCACGGTTTTAAAACATGTCTACTAGGGAGAGGTTTTCACACTCTTATAAGGAATGTTTCGTTCCTCCATTTGTAACAACCCGAGGCCACCGCTAGCAAATATTGTCCGCTTTGGCCCATTACGCATCATCGTCAGCCTCATGGTTTTAAAACGTGTCTACTAGGGAGAGGTTTACACACCCAGATAAGGAATGTTTCGTTCCCTCAATTGTAACAACACAAGGTCACCACTAACAGATATTGTCCGTTTTTGCCCATTACGTATCGCCGTCAGCCTCACGATTTTAAAACACGTCTACTAGGGAGAGGTTTCCACACTCTTATAAAGAATGTTTCGTTCCCCCATTTGTAACGACCCGATGCCACCGCTAGCAGATATTGTCCACTTTGACCCATTATGTATCGTTGTTAGCTTCACAGTTTTAAAACGCGTCTACTAGGGAGAGGTTTCCACACTCTTACCAAGAATGTTTTATTCCCCCATTTGTAACAACCCGAGGCCACCGCTAGCAGATATTATCTGCTTTGACCCATTACGTATCGCTGTCAGCCTCACAGTTTTAAAACGCGTCTACTAGGGAGAGGTTTCCACACTCTTACAAGAAATATTCGTTCCCCCATTGGTAACAACCCGAGGCCACTGCTAGCACATATTGTCCGCTTTAACCTATTGCATATCGCCGTCAGCCTCACGGTTTTAAAACGCGTCAACTAGGGAGAAGTTTCCACACCCTTATAAGGAATGTTTCGTTCCCCTCTCCAACCAATGTGGGATCTCACAGTCCATTTCCTTCGAAATCTAGCTAAATTATACACTGCCTAACAATCAGAAAGAAAGAAGTTGATTCAACATTACCTTATCATAACTAAATGCATTTTCTCGAAGAATATATCTTGCCACAATAGGATCCGATACAACAACAAAGGCTTTTGGTCCAAAGGCAAGTTTATAAACAGATCCATGCTGCAACATGAAGAAAGAAATCAATAGGTAAATGTTCATTCCAAACCGAAGAAACATAGAGAACTTAGAGGACTTTTACACAACAATGTCCAACCACGTCGAACTAGCCACAACATCAACCGATCAACAACGTTATAAGGCGTATAAGGGAACGAGTGTCCTTGTAAGGTCAGTTGAAGAAACTGATGAACAAGTTATGAAAGATATGCATACCTCTAAGAACCAATCATATAGTGCAAAAAAGAGTGGGCGACCAAACAAATCAGAGACTGCACCTTCAGCTATCGGCATAGATCCAAGATTTCCACCGTTTAACAAATTAGTTAGAAGATTGCTTGCATTGTCAAGTAAATTTCTCTTAGTTTTAGGTTCATCAACTTGAGTTGATTGGCATCTGCACAAACATTCAAACGATTGCCCTATAAACAACGAGTTCTACAAGCATAGCCACACTCTCTAAATAGAACAACAAAAACTACAGCGAATTTTAATGAATCAATCAAGATCCATTTCCGAAACCCATGAATGATTTCCCAAAAAATAGTGAAAAACAGGAGAAAACAAGCATATATATGCTATCTATCTGAGAATCAACCCAAACTTTCACCAAATTAAACTCACGAAAACAACTGAAACAGACGCGAAAATTATCAGCAATGAAGAAAAACCGAAACAATTACCTAAGAACACGAGCTCTACGATTGGATTTGAGATACTTGGCGGGTCGTCGCGGCATACCCACAAACCCAAATTCATTTTTCTGAAGGTTTCCATTGAAGACAGCGGAAGGCAGATTCGATAGGGAACTGGCCGCCATTACCATTCCCACAAACCAACCGAGCGGTGAAGCTCAATAAGTAAATCACTTGATGAACTGGGTGGAAGTGGGAGATAAAACTTTTTTATTTCTTCAAAGGGAAAATCTATTGTACCGAAGGTCACAAAAGATTCGCAGTGCCTGACCTAATAAAGCTCTGGGAAAATGGTCGTCTGCTGAAGGATACTTTCGGTTGGTAAGATAAGAATTTGAGGTGGGTGCTGGGTGAGTAGTGCCGCTTACGAGCTGTCCACAAGCCGCAGATTTTGCGTGTTCGTCGTTAATACACTTGAAATTGGCTACTCAATGAGTTATGCACATCTAAATTTATGTTTTGGGTGGTAAGATTATGATTTGTTTGTGGTTACCTATGGTCGTCAGCCTCATAGTTTTAAAACGCGTTGATGAGGTAGAGGTTTCCACGCCCTTACAAGAAACGTTTCGTTCCCCTTACAATTTATCTCCTTGGGAACCCTTGGCTTTACACAATTATAGAAAATGTTTCATTCTCCTCACAATCCACCCCATTAGAGGCCAACGTCCTCGTTGGCACACCATTCAGTAACCTGGCTATGATACCATTGGTAACAACTCAAACTCACCGCTAGCAGATATTGTCCGCTTTAGCCCGTTATGTATCGCCGTCAACATTATGGCTTAAAAACGCTTCTGTTAGGAAAATTTTTCCATGCCCTTATAAGAAAAAGGTTGATTTGTTAATCACATCACGTAAAAAAAGAGTCATTAGGAAGGTACGGGGTAGTTTCCACTTAAAAGAGGGATGGAGTTGAAAATGAAATTTAATCTTAATTAAAATTTTGAAATGGACTAGACGACTTGACTCTCGTGATAGAAATGTTTGACTTTTAATTTCAAATTTTTACTCTTTAGGTAACTTTTTCTTCCCTCAAAAAATAAATTAATGTCAATTATTATTTACTTTAGTTTTTCATTTCTTAACTTAAAAAAAATAAAAATAACAATTAACTAAAATATTTTACCTACAGAATCCTAACTCGAATTAAAAAATATAAAAAATAATAAATGAAATTATTTGATTATTCTTAATCATTTTATTAAGATTAATTTTATTGTTACAAATTATACAAAATAATAATAATAATAAAGTAAAAATTATGTCCTTATCCTCAATTTTGACCGCAATCTTAGGCAAGACTCGGTCTTCCTTGTCCTACTCTATCCCATCAAACCCTAATTTGAATTCTAGTTTTTTTTTTTTTTTTTTTTGAGTTTAGATTTAAATTTTATAACTTTAAATGATGTAAATAATAAAGTAATTAGTTAAATAGATGTTCGTATTGACATAGATCAACGGTCAAGAATACACAGTTCTATTTATATTGACATAGATCGATGACTAAAAATAAACCGTTCTAATCGTACTCGCATACATTGATGACTTAAAACAAAAAATTCTATTCAATATGATATAGAACGATGACTAAGAATAAACCGTCGTTCTCAAGTAATAAATGTAGATTTTCAAATCAACCTTTAAAGGAAGTCAAAAGCCACCCACCAACAAAATAACTCGGACCACGTAGATGTAGATGTGATTATGATGTCATTAATTTGCACTCAAATAAATGGTAGTTTTTTTTTTTCTTTTGTGTTTCTAGGAAACCCTTCTTTTCTTTTTGGGTAAGTGAGAAAAGTGAAGCAAAACACCAAAAAATTTGAATATTCAAACGTCATGATTAATTTTGTGTCGTTTTTGTTTGGTTTGGTGAATCATTTTTCTTTGTTGAAACATATTAGATTTTGTCGAGGGTAAAAAAATAAGTTACTGGTCATTTAAATCACAACCTACACTCAAGTCAAACTAGTGTTCGCAATGACATTGGGGCTCTAATGGGCTGGATTGTGAGATCCCACATCAGTTGGAAAGGAGAATGGGACGTCAAAGGGGGATGGATTGTGAGATCCTGCATTGGTTGGAAAGAATAACGATATTGGCCTCGTAGCGGTGGATTATAAGACCCCACATCGATTGAAGAGGAAAATGAAATATTCTTTATAAAGGTGTGGAAACCTCTCTCTAGCGTACACGTATTAAAAATCTAAAGAAAAAACTCGAAAGAGAAAGCTAAAAAAAAACAATATTTACTAGCGGTTGGCTATTAAATATGTTCTTTAGGCCAGTATGCCAAAATATATTTATTTATTTTTTCTTTTTATAATAGTATTTTATTAGAAAAACATTTAAAATAATTAATGTAATTCACTTTGTTTTATTATAAACTCAACCTTCAACGTTTAAAATACTTACTTTAATCCAACTTTTAAAATTTAATGACTTTTTAAAATATCAACGTTTAAAATACTTATTTTATTCTAACTTTTCAAATATCTATTTTGATTCTTTAAAATAACTAAAACCCTATATTTAAAATTTAAATAAAAAAACATATTTAAAACATAAAATAAATGAACCTTCGTGTGGACACAGATCCCATGACACAACCAACAAACAACATTCTATCCATAATTTGGTCTTTTAATTTTCTCCATTTTCTCTTAATAATATGATAAAGACTTTTACGAACATACCCACATTCTGATTCTTTGTCTCTACCACTGCCATCTGGGTGGCGGCGGCTGGCCGTTGAAGACAAACGTGATCGGAGCATCGGTTGCGACGTCGTGTGGAGGCGGCAGCAACCGCCGGCCGCCGTTTGCTGTCGTCACTCGTGGAGGAGATGAACCAGAGAGCGGCAGCGAACAGTGCCGGTGGGGGTTTGGGTGGCTGAACCTTGTCGGAGGGGAGAGGAAGGTTCGAGGAAAAAGACAAAAAGTTGTCTTTTCAGGATTTTTAATAAATAAAATAAAAATAAAACTCCCAACTTTTCCCAATCCCTTTTCTACCCTTTTCTTTAATTTCTAAAAATATTAAACTCTTAATTAATTACAAAAATAAAAAATTTAATTATAATTATCCTTTATTAAATTTAATTTACTTAAATTAAAATTTAAGTAACATTTAGAAAGTGGGCGTTACTGTGGCATTATTTTATTATATAATGTTTGTTATCGGTGTATAATAAACTTTAAAAAATATATATATTTTTCAAACCTTAGTATTATCATACCATGTGATATCCACTCACCTAGTACTTGCTTTAACCAACATATGCGACTTTGAGGTCACTCACATTAATACACACCACAAATCACATTAGCATAAATAAAATAATCCAATCACTCAAATTTTTGTTTTTATATTTACACTAAAATCAACAAACTTCGATCCATACTCACCATAACCAACAGGGTTGGTGGCCGGAGTGGGAAATACCCTAACGTCCCAAGCCTTTGATATTGTATTCATAAGCTCTCATGGCTCTGCTTTAAGCTTCTCCAAAAGGCCTCGTACCAATGGAGGGAGTATTTTTTGTTTATAAACTCATAATCATTCCCTAAATTAGCCGATGCGAGACTTTTATCATCCAACATAATCCAAGAGGACAATATCTACTAGCAATGGGTTTGGGCCGTTACAAATGGTATCAAAGCCAGATACAGGACGATGTGTCAGCGAAGAGGCTGAACCTCGAAGGAGGGTGGACACGAGACGGTGTGCTAGCTAAAACGTTGGGGTTCGAAGGGGGTGGATTGGGAGGTCCCACATCAATTGGAGAAGGGAACGAGTGGCAGCGAGAAGAACGAAATGTTCTTTACAAGGGTGTGGAAACGTCTCCATATCAAACACGTTTTAAAAATCTAAAGTAAAAGCTTGAAGAAAAAAGCCTAAAGAAGACGATGTCTACTAGTGGTGGACTTGAGGTGGTACGGGTGAATGACCCTATTAGCTAAATGGGAACAAAAACGTAGACCTGTCCCCGACTTTGTTAATCCCGTCGTTATCTTAAAAAAATTAAAAAAAATAAGAAAAGAGGAAAGAAAATTATTCCATTAATTTGGTCTTTAGTTTGACTAGAGTGATTCAACCATAAATATGACTTCAGCTCCCTCAACTATCCTTCCATTCTTACCAATACCAGAACACTCAAGAAAAAAAAAACAAGAAGACGAACAGAGATAGGGATTTTCTTTACCTCTTGGCTGTGTTAAATCATGTCCAGCCCCGGCGATTGGCTTCAATTTTACCATCAAAATCTTTCTACCACGGCGGCGCCACAACCACCTTCCGATTTACCCACCTCCTCTGCAATGATTTTTGCAGAACGAGTTTCTGACGCCACCGCCGTCCCCACTACTTCCGCTGCTATCATCGGAAGTTCGGCTGGAAACCCCGGCTTGAATCCGGAAGGTCGTGTCGGAAAGCCGATTCGTCGCCGGTCCAGGGCGTCACGGCGGACTCCGACGACGTTGCTCAACACGGATACGACGAATTTCAGAGCGATGGTTCAGCAATTCACTGGCGGTCCGACTTCTTCTTTCGCCTCATCGATTTCCCCCAATTTTCCGCTAGGGTTCCGCGGGATTTGTCAATCGAATTTCGGTACTCCACCGAACGCCGTGATTTCTCCACCGTCTGATTATCTACAACCGCCGCAGTTTTATCATTCCAACCCCCAGCCGTTCATGTTTCCGGCCGCTGCACATGGCGGAGACTTTACGCAGAGGATTTCCGTTGCGAGGCCGGCTAATGACGGAGTCGCCGGAGATGGATTTCTGATGGAAAGTGCGGTTTCTTCTCAAATTCCTACCACCGGAGCTTCTGCAGATTCCTCCAACAAGACCAATCACGGTAATGGTGGCTCACTGTTCTAACGCCGGCGAAGGAACTCCGACGCCGATGACTGATCCGATTAATTTTATAGAGTTTGTAGAAATATCTGATAAGGATTTTCTTAGTTTTTTCTTTGGTGGGTATATTGAGATAATACTAGAAGAAATGGGAATTTGGCTTTTTTTTATTTTTTTTTATTTTTCTTATTTTGTGATTAAAAGGGAGTTAAAGGGTTTTATTTATTTAATTTTTCCTAAAATTTTATGCATTTTATTTTAATTGAGACATAACAGAAGAAGTTTTGACGGAGCTAGGTCCGTATAGTCATATGCTTATTCTAGAAATTACTGTTCAGTAACTTTTTTTAGTTGCCGCTTTGATAAGGAACATCAATTTTCAGTTGAAATCTCCTATATTAAAATTTCAATTAAGAAATTAATGTTATAACAATTTTGATATAACCTAAATAAGGAAACTGACCAGGGGCATATACGTAATTTCACATTTTACTTTGAAATACTTACATCTCAATCTTTATCAAAGGGTTAATAAATAAAATGTTTTCCACATGGGTATTTTATATATATTAAAAAAAATCTAACGAGGTATTTGAAAATTGGGACAAAACACTCAGGATGTGGAAACTTTCCTCTCACGGACGGGTTTGAAGGCTTTGAGGGAAAGCCCAAAGAGAACAGTATCTGCCTGCCCGCGGTGGATCTAGGTCGTTACATTTCAAGCTCATGATTCATGTAAGACCATTAAAATATTGACTTTAAAAATTATAGAATAAATTATCAAATAAATTATTTTAAAGAAAATAATGATTTTTCATTGTCGCGTGCTCCTTCAATGTACTAAAATATGTATATTGGTCGGGTCACTAAAAAAGGAGGGTATACAGACTTTCAATTCTTTTAAGCCTTTCTATCCTCAAAATCGCATTCATTCGAACATACTCTTGGTTCATTCATGTACTCCATGTAAAATACGAGAGTCAAATTAATTTTAAAAAAAATTCCATTTTTACCCTTGAGGAAGATGACATGAAATAGGATGGAAAGAGGGAGTGAATCTTGGGTAATGCACCACTCATCACACATCACAAAGACCCCACTAAATTAAACCCATTCAAAAGTCAAATCCCAACACTAATGCCCTCATAAATGCCTTATGATTCACTAAGATCTTCATTAACCTATAATGGTTTGAATCACCTTAATTTTTGTCCTCTTTTTTCGTATAATTACTTCAGTCAGGTTTGTCTTTGTCAACCAAACATAGATAGTGCGGAATCCAAGCTTGTTTGTATGCATATTCAATGTTCTGCGACACAACCAACTTGACTCTACACTAAGCCAAGTCATTCGGCTCGACCTTATCTTTACCTAGGACAAAGATCTTTTAATACAACGTTGCAACTCATCGTCTCATCTCGATTCCCAATTAACACGACCCACATGGCTTGACGTCATCCAAGTTATACGATGGCATCAGTAAGAAAAAATAAATATATTTATTTAATTTTATTCCCAACCATTTGTTAAGGCTATATACGATAATAATAATATTTTTATTTTAGTTTATAATTATTAAATTTGGTAACGGAATTTATTGAAACATCGAAAATGGGCTTAAATTCAAGGCCCAAAGGTGAGCCCAATAAGGATTTGGTGTTCTCGTTAGTATTAGTTTGTATTTTTTTATATTATTTTATTGCATTTAATTAATATATAAAAATTAAAATATAAATTATAGTTTTTAGTAGCTAAAAAAAGGAACAAAAAGTTGGAAAAAGAAGGATAGTGATAGTGAGGTTGCGGGATAAAGGTTGGAAGCAGTGTTCATATTCATTATTCTCTGTTTCGTTTTGGTGTGCAGAGAGAGAGAGAGAGAGAGAGATCCGCATTCACCCACTGAGCAGTAAAGCAGTATCAATACTGTGCTGAGATTTTGGAGGAGGAGGAAGAAGAAGAAGAGGTAGAGATTTCAATGGGGGAAGAAATGGAGCAACTGGTAAACATGGGTTTTCCCGACGAACTGGCGGCGCAAGCTTTAGCTGCTACCGGCGGTAAGTCTACTCTCAAAGCCACTGAATGGATTCTCACACATAAATCCTCTTCTTGTTCTTCACCTTCACCTTCACCTTCCCCCAAACCCAATCTCCCCATTTCTAACCCTAACGTCCAGCCCAAGCTCGACCGTTTCTTCCTCTTCCAGTCCCGCCCTCCGACCCCGCCCACCGCCGCCCTTCCTCAATCGGTTCAGAAACGAGACCCTGCTGCCATCGATTCCGACGTTGCTGACCTTAACCTCCCCCAACTCTCCTCTAAGCGTCCGAAACTCCTGTCCTCCTCGATCGTATCGGTACCGGATTCTTCTGCTGGGAAGGGGAATCAGCCTCCGGACGAGCCTCTGTCGGAGCGGATGCGGCCTCGAAATGTCGATGATGTGGTAGGGCAAGATCATCTACTGGCGAAGAATTCGATACTTCGTTCTGCGCTGGAATGTAATCGATTGCCTTCGATTATCCTTTGGGGTCCGCCTGGTACAGGTAAGACCTCCATTGCCAAAGCTATTGTAGGTTCCACTTCTTCTTTCTCTCAGTCTTTTCGATTTGTGTCCCTGTCTGCTGTGACTTCCGGCGTTAAGGACGTTAGGGATGCTGTTGAGGAAGCTAGAAAAACTAGAATCAAGAACAATAAGAGGACTGTTTTGTTTCTGGATGAGGTTCACAGGTTCAACAAATCCCAACAGGATTCCTTTTTGCCTGTCATTGAAGATGGAAGCATCATCTTCTTGGGTGCCACTACCGAGAATCCTTCTTTCCATTTGATCACCCCTTTGTTGTCTAGATGTAGAGTTCTTACACTTAACGTATTGAAACCCCACCATGTTTCCGTGATTTTAAAACGAGCTATTGATGATTCTGAGAAGGGACTAGCTCGAACTATTTCCATGGGGGTTCAGGTTGGGGATGAAGCCATTGATTTCTTAGCTGCTAATTGTGATGGCGATGCCAGGACTGCTTTGAATGCATTGGAGATCTCTGCTATCACTGCTGCAGCCCGATCCAACCCGGCCCAAATTGACGATTGCAATGTAGAAGATGCCAACGGGAATGCCGTAAGGAATCGAGGCGACACGGCCTCATCATCGTCTGGGGCCGTTGTTACTCTTGATGATGTGAAGGAGGCACTCCAATGTAAGCATCTTGCTTATGATAAAGCAGGGGAGGAGCACTACAATCTAATAAGTGCACTTCATAAGTCCATGAGAGGGAGCGATGCAGATGCTTCAATTTATTGGTTGGCAAGAATGTTGGAAGGTGGAGAACAGCCTCTGTATATAGCTAGAAGACTTGTAAGGTTCGCAAGCGAAGACGTCGGGTTGGCCGATCCATTGGCTCTGAATCAGGCTGTTTCTTGCTATCAGGCCTGCCATTTCATTGGTATGCCCGAGTGCAATGTCATTCTCGCGCAATGTGTGGCTTACTTAGCACTCGCCCCGAAGTCGATTGCGGTGTACCAAGCCATGGGAGCTGCACAGAAGGCTGTGAGGGAATCAGTTGGGCAAAATGAAGGTGTGCCTCTTCATCTTAGGAATGCTCCAACAAAGCTGATGAAGGAAATTGGATATGGGAAAGGCTATATTTACACCCCAGACAATCCCTCTGCAGCTCAGAGCTTTCTTCCACCATCTCTTCAAGGTCACAAATTTCTCAACTGGCCAGAATCACAAGGTACACAAAAATGACCAGTTAACGGTAAGTTTGCTGGTGAATACCTGTTTTTTTGGGACTTTTAACTTTCTTTTTGTGGAGCTTTAAACATTTTAGTCGTTTTTCTGTTTGCCATTTTCCTGGCAGGTCCTTATCATTGCATTAATGTGGATGTTTGAATGTAATGATGAATTCTGTGTGCCCCATCTGTCTATCAATGCCTTGATTTTGTATTGTTCCATGCCCTCCCTCCCTCCCTACCCCTCCTAAGAATTTTATCAATAATTTGATGAAAATGACTGTTATGAATGAAGATGTGGGCTTATAAACATTACTACAAATGGTAATGGGTTTCTTTGTTTAGTTGTTTCAGTCTTGTTTTGTAAGAACTAAAGAAAGGTAATTGAATATGAATGTGAATGGGTTCATTTTTGGACCTAAAGGCTGGCTTGGCCTTGGCTGCTGCAGCACAGTGGCTGGCTGATGAATTAGCGGCCCATATGGAAAATGTTATCCTCCATGGATGAGGAGAGCCTCCCCTCTCATCAACCATGGCGGCGCTACATTCATCCAAAAGCCTCGCCGGAGCAGCAGCAGCTGCAACTGCAACTGAACTGGATGTTTTGATTGCTCATTAAGACATCAAAAATCATGTGGGGATCTCTGTTTAATGGAGCCAAAATTGAGTTGATGTGTTGCTCAACTGTTGGATAGCTCATAATGGAGCAAGCAAGACGACTATGTTGCAGGCCATGATGATGAAGTTGGGCTCATAATGGATAGCTCGTTAAGAATTATCCTCTCCTTTTATTTTGTGGAGCACAATATAAACTACTATCCCCTTGCGTGTGATGGTGACTATTGAATCTTTATTCCACCTATGCTTCCAATTTAATTGCAATAACTATGTTAGTACCCTCTCATATTTCCTTTGATAGTAGATAGCCAAAAATCGAAATAACACTCCCATCTCAGCTATCCACGCGTCTCAACGTAGATAGCTTTGTCTTTTTTCGGTCATCCAAATTTTTAGATAACCCAACTCATACAAGACCCATTCATAAAAATCCAAACTTTTTCACTAAAAAAGTCTTCATTAGCCACTTGTCACATATAATTATCAAAGCTCTACTTGCCCTCTGCTAACCGAGCTTGACTATTTTGTGTATTCACACAACATCTTATTAATACGTCACATCTTAGACATTATTATTATTATTATTATTTGGTTCAATAATGTTTGAAAATATGATGCCACATATAATTCAATTGACATTGAAAATTGTTGAACCAAATTTGGAATTCTAAAATTTATATTTTCTTATAAAAAAAAAAAAAAAAAATCTGTTTAGGCTAGTCACAGTGGGCCCACAGGTCCATTATGGATGCTATCACAAGGCCCACTGTTTCTTAGTTGGCCCCACTTCTTAAATTTTCATGTTATCCTATATATTACATATCGGTGTTTTTTTTTTCAATTATTACTTTCTTTTTAATTTTTTTCAAGGTTCAACGAAAATGTTGGGATGTTAATTTTTTAATAATATGAATAATAAATATTTAAAAATAATCGTGTTTTTTTTTTAGTTTATCCTAATGTAATTGTATAATTAAAAACAATTAATCATTAAATCAATTAATATTCATAATATTAGAAGGTTCAATCTTTAATATTAATTAATTATTAATGAAGGATGCGTGCAAGACTGAACATAGAGTGTGCTTTATCCACAATTGGATGGCTAATTTATATTCCTTATTTCGATTTTTCTTGTGGGTATTTATTAATTAATATGTATTTATATTTAAAAATTCACCGATATATAGGGAAAAAAAATCCATTACGTTTACGTAGCATTCTTTTAATTACATTATGTGACATCACTTGTTACAATCGCATTTTAATGACCGTGGACTTGCGATTGTGCAGCACTCACTTTCATGTAACAAGTGAGCTAAGCCAATTCGTTCTTGTGTCACCTACGACCAAGCGACATATGCTCGAGCCTCTGGCCCCGGTTTAAAAAAAAAGTTTTAGAAAACGGGAGCAGAGAGATTTCGAATGAGAGTTTTGAAAGATTGAAATTGGTGTTATATGTGATGCAACCAAAAAGTCAACAACAACGACTTCCAGCATATAACTATCGGGAGGAAAAAGTGGATAAATAAAATACATGAATGAACCAATACTATATTTAATTATGGATAAATAAAATACATGAATGAACCAATACTATATTTAATTAAGAGCAAGCGATTTTAATCGCAAGATAATTAAAAAATAACTTAAAAGGTCTTAAAATTAATATCTATTACCAATCTTTCCCAATAATAATAAACGACAAAAGTTATTGCGGCGTCCTCCCGTCTGTGTACAGTAAAAGTTAAAAGAAACAAATAATTCCTATTTTACCCTTTCCCCCTTTAAATTCGTATCACCTTTCTTTCGACTTCTGAGAAAATTGCAGGTTTTTCACTCCTTTTCGGATCATGGACGCCCTTTCTTCCCCTTTCCTCACCGGCGGAAACCTCCTCCTCTCTCCGCCAATCTCCACCTCCCGACCGCCCTTTTCTATGGCCATAACATCCGTTTTTACCGAAGAAACCCCCAAAACTGTGAAAAGAACGAATGCGGATTCTCCATCGCCCCGACGACCTCCTCCTCCTGCAATGGCGAAGGGCCCTTCCACCACACGACTCGAACCATCTTTACCGGCGAGGTTTTTCAATGCATTTGACGACCTGATCAACAACTTCATAAACCCGCCGGTCAGTCCGTCGGTCGATCCACGGTACGTCCTTGCCGACAACTTCGCTCCGGTGGACGAGTTACCACCGACGGAGTGTGAAGTCATCCAAGGCTCGTTGCCTTCGTCTCTCAACGGCGCGTACATTCGTAACGGCCCGAATCCGCAGTACCTTCCCCGTGGGCCCTACCATTTGTTCGACGGCGACGGGATGCTTCACTCGCTTCGAATCTCCAACGGCCGAGCCGTTCTGTGCAGTCGTTATGTCAAGACTTACAAATACACTCTGGAGCGTGATGCTGGTCATCCTGTTTTCCCCAATGTTTTCTCCGGCTTCAATGGACTCACAGCCTCCGCCGCGCGGGGCGCCGTCGCAGCCGGCCGGGTGTTAACCGGCCAGTACAATCCGGCGAACGGCATTGGCCTTGCTAACACCAGTGTCGCTTTCTTTGGCGACAGCCTTTACGCCCTAGGTGAGTCCGATTTACCGTATTCGATCCGATTGGCTCCGAACGGCGAAATTGAAACTCTCGGCCGCCAGGATTTCGACGGAAATCTGTTTATGAGTATGACGGCTCATCCGAAATTCGATCCCGATACTGGTGAAACATTCGCGTTTCGGTACGGTCCTCTGCCTCCGTTTTTAACCTTCTTTCGATTCGACAAAAACGGAGCCAAACAGTCCGATGTGCCGATATTTTCGATGAATCGACCTTCCTTCCTGCACGATTTTGCAATTACGAAAAAGTACGCTGTATTTACAGAGATTCAGATTGGATTTAATCCTATGCTGATGATAATGGAAGGACGATCTCCAGTTGGAACAGATCCATCGACAGTTTCAAGAGTAGGACTAATTCCTCGATACGCTGACGACGAATCGAAGATGAAGTGGTTCGATGTACCTGGATTTAACCTGATTCACGCCATTAACGCTTGGGATGAAGACGACGCTGTGGTTCTGCTGGCGCCGAACATTCTCTCCGTCGAACACACGCTGGAGAGGATGGATCTGGTTCACGCCTTAATCGAGGAGGTCAGAATCGACTTGAAAACAGGAATAGTTACGCGGCGGCCATTGTCTACCAGAAACCTAGACTTCGGAGTGATAAATCCGTCGTACATCGGGAAGAAGAACAGGTTCGTATACGCCGGCGTTGGAGATCCAATGCCTAAGATATCGGGAGTAGTGAAGCTCGACGTGTCTCAAGAAGAACGCCGAGACTGCATCGTTGCGAGTAGGATTTTCGGACCTGGTTGCTACGGCGGCGAGCCGTTTTTCGTGCCGAGGGAAAGGGAAAGTTCCGACGAGACGGCGTTGGAGGAAGACGACGGATATGTTGTCTCGTACGTTCACGACGAAAACTCCGGCGAGTCGAAGTTCATCGTCATGGACGCCAAGTCGCCGAAGCTCGAGATTATCGCTGTCGTGAAGTTGCCGCGGCGGGTCTCTTACGGCTTCCACGGATTGTTTGTGAAAGAAAGTGATCTCAGAAAGCTATGAAATGAAATTAACCAACAATAATTTTAGGCCGAACCGGACCGTTCGAGTCGGTTCTCCGCTTAGATGGGGCACCATGAAGTAGATTTTGTATACCCATCTTCTTATATATATATATATAGTCTTAGACCATTTCACAAATTATTTTTATTATTTTAGAATTTGTAATTGTAAAAATTATTGGTAAGTTTTAAGAGGTTTTATTATAATCATAAAGTGGTATTTTTGTTGCTTCTTGCACCCGTCAACCTATCACTGTCGTTCTCGGCTAGGGCCATAGTGATGTAGCGCTTCAAGTGCGTGCGCCTATGCGCCTATGCCACACTTGTCTAGGTCCTTGCGTAGTTGGATGGGGCCACTCGAGGGTCGCCAGTTCCTTTGTGACAACATGAAAGTCACACCCTACTCTCTTTACAGAAAAACTTCTCATTTTTGTACTAAGATCTCATTTTTCTTCTTTTCTTCTATCACTATAGTGAACGAGTATTTTGTTGAGTCTTAAAGTACTAATTATTATGAGGCTTATTCATGTCGGGATATGTCGAGGCTTTAACGGGACTATATATGCACATCTACTTCTCATATAAAAATTGTTCCTTCAGATACAGAAAGAACTCCTAAATTGAATTCATGAACCTCTATGCAAACTTTTTCCATATATTATCTATTCAAGAGTCAGAAAAGCAATGCAGGGGGGAGGGGAGTCAAATTAGTAGTGTCTACCAAAATTTCTGAAGTCTGCTTCTTCTAAACCCTCAGTATCTGTGTGTTTCATTGGCAAACGACGAAGAAACATCCTCTCGAGATTGCGATCATCTACACTTTGAAGCCTGCTTCTTCTAAACCTTCACCATGTGTGTTTCAGCCGACGTCAATGACAGATCCTCTCGAGATTGCGAACGTCTACTTTGAAGGCGCATCTGACTACGACGTGGGGTCCAGAACGAACCGACGCTGTTATTGTCAAATTGCATTTGGCCAAGACTATTTGAAGAATAGCTATGCGAGACCATACTGCTGGATGACCGGTGCAAGGATGTCTCCATAAGTTGGATGCCGCTACTGCTGCCAAAGCCATGTCCTAAGCCGAAGGGTCTTTCTTGAGAGCCTTTAACTGTTGGACTCAGTGGCATCTTCACTCTGCCATCCCCTGTCACACCATGTTTGACATTGCATTCATCATACTTCATACCAAAAAGAAGCTATCTTACAGAAAAAGCAGTCGATATAACTAGATTAGATCCGAAACAATTTTATATACTTGTACAGATGTGCGAACGACCGAGTTTTTTTCAAGCTTTGAATGGTGCTTAAAATGATATTTGGTTTGAGGATAGATAAAAATGCATCTTCTACTTGTTGCACAAGCCTAGTATTTTACAATGATGCAGAAAATGCATTCAAAAGTGTACGACCCTAAGACAAGTTATAAAACAACAATGGAGATTCAAACTTTTGATCTTTTTAGTTGATGGTATAATGCCTTTCTTCCACAAGATCAGATGAAGATATATCGATCCACAGAAAATGTCACGATGACAACAACAAAGCTATGAGAATATGCATTCAGACCAAAAACTATTCTAGTAGATGAAATCTTCATGCATGAAAGGTTCCTCCATAAAACGAAATTTTAACATCCCATCAAATCAAAGATTGGCTTAACACATTCACATTGCTCATGCGACTAAGATATTTCATGTTAGACAAGCTCAACAAGAAGATCCACATACAAATATTAGAACACGGTCAGATATTGCAATGTAAAAACATAAGATATTACAGGTGTAGAAACGTACCAGAACTCATTGGACTCCACCGCTGTAACCGAAAAGGAGATGGAATGTTTAGAACAGATGTGGTAGAGACAGTACTATGCCGGAAAATTGGGAGATAGGGTCTCCGAAAAAATCTAGGTATTGCACTACCTACACAGGATAATGCAAAAAGCAGGAAAAACAATGACGTGAACAAAACGACGATAAGAATTAGAGGATCTATCTTCATTTTAAAAATTTTATAACCATGGAGCTGTAGCCTGGTTGTAACTGCAGACGTTTTCCCCGCCTCCAACAGCGAAACCCCGAGAGTCCAAGTTGTACTCCCCGAACCAATAATAATTTGTTTATCAGTAATATGCAACCCCTCTCTAAGGAGCGAGACTACATATGGTGCCCTAAAGCAGTATTGCTCAATAAAGGGCTGTGGAGCAACACTAGCCCGTGCAACTTCCCAAGGTTTCTCACAAAATTTGCGACCCTTTTCTAATACATCATCAAGTGTAGCCTCTGAAGTCAGATTGAAAAATCGAAACACCACGAAGAAACCAGAAATGGCATAAAAATTCCCATATGGTGGAGGGTAGTCATTAGTTATGGCACATGGTTGCACATCACAATCTAGTCCAGTGCTCGTATTTGACCATTCGGAAAAATTTACTGCAACTTTAGCAAGTGCAGAACATTCTTCCCAATTCGGAGCACCAATCAGCCTTAGAGAAATTCCTGAATTACCTCCTCTACCCAACAATTTTCCACACTGGTTACAGGTATACTTCTCATTGTACCCAGAATGCAGGCAAGGGTGGTTAAGCTTAAATTTAGACAGGTCTAGCTTTTCATGTTCTTGAATCCTTCTTAATAGATGGACAACAGACTTCCCAAATGCATCATTTAAACCATAGCCGGTAAGCGAATAAGCATTAAGATGATAATCAACATTTCCAATTCTAATGTTCAAACTCGACTCATTTCGTTCCTTGCTTTCAAAAGTTACTTGCAAGGAAGACCCTCCCAAATCAAGTGCCCCATATGTTAGTTCCCTTGGTTTAACCCCCAACAATTGTTTTTGATAGTTAAGGGCAATCCATCCATAGTAAGCCTCTTCTGTACCTGTAATGGTTTTAACCCATTCTCTCTGGCAAAGAAAGCGTGAACTCTTTAATATAGACCAAGCATTGTCCAGAATCCATTTCGAATCTGCAGGTGGTAGTTTTCTAACTCCAGCGGTCGCATAGAGGAAAAGAGAAGTGCTTTCATGGGCACGCTTAGGAATCTGCTTCTCAGCCCAATGAAGCAGAGGTTTAATTGCTTTCTTCAAACCAGTCACATTACGAACCAACTTATCAAGCCCTGGTTCTGTTTCCATTCGATCATAAGCCCGTCCGCTCTGAGACTTCGATTTCTTCTTCTGTCCTGTATATGACCTGATGGCAAAGGGAAGGGCTCCATCTTTCTTATAATTAATATTTGCTTGATATACATAAGCTCGAGTGCCAGTACTTCCACAGTCAAGCACCACAAAGTATCTTGGTGTTCCTTGAGACCAATATGAATAAATATACATAGAAACCGTATAAATTAGAAAACAAACGAGCAAAAGACACAGAAAAAGAACAATTGTTCGCACCAACTTCTTGATCGGCCACCGGGAGGAGCCTCCAGGCAATGCCTTCTCCTTCGAGAAACTAGAGCCAGCATTCTCTCGCTGGAGCGGTCTAAAATCAGAAGCTGCATTCCCAAGTCCATGATTACCCTCTTCGAGATCAAGTCTACGGTAAGCAGAGAGATCCTGAAGAGACGATGAAAGCCTTATATTGTTCTTAAGCGCAGGACTTGAAAATCCAGCAACAAGAGGAGGCGAAGAATCGATCAACGGAGGCGACGATGATTTAAACGCATCCGTAGAAGACTGTCGGCCCGACAAACGACTGGCTACAGACGAGAAAACATCCCTAAATCTACCCAACACCATTTTTCTCTGATTCGGCACAGAACTTCAATAATTCCTCAGAAACGCACCAAAATCCTTCATTATAACAACTGAATTGCGTAACTCTAGATCACAGTGATCCCCAAAAACCACAGTAGAGAGAGTGTGTGTGGGGATATTAAAATTGAAGTTCGTCCGCGGATTGACTAGAGGGATCGATTAAAAAACATGGCGAGAAATCACGGTACAGAAGTGCATTGAACAGAATGAATGGGAGAGAGAATTTAGGTTTAAGGATTAAGACTGACCTGAAGAACAGATTATGAATTAAGATTACATCGAAAATGGCAGTTTGGAGTGAGAGAATTACAGTTTCTCCTTTTTCTTCGCCGCTTTCTGGTCTCAATCTCATCAGACGATCAGATTCAGATCCACCTTCAGCGACAACCTACTCTGCCAGCAAGTGCCATCGGACCAAACCCCTCTTCCTCTTCCTCCCTCTTTCTCTATTTTTCTTTTTAATTAAATTTTAATTTCACTTGTATTTTCCCTTTCCACTCTTCATTAAAAATATATATATATATTAAAATCTAAATATTTTTCAGCTAAATTATGTATATATAATATTTTTTCAGACTTTTTATAAATATTTCAAAATTATCTATACAATATTAACCTATTGAACAAAAATATGGTAATTATTTAAATTTATATGTCGGTGATATAATATTTTTTAAATTAAGTTTGAAATAATGATATAGTGACATTTTATTCTAACATTCTTGGTATAATCTAGAGGTATTTTCTAGAATTTAATTTAATTTTTTTCTTACCATAAATATGAATTTTTATTAAAATAAAATTAATTAATCATTAGTTTCAATTTAAACTTTTGTTTTTTTTTTCATAACGGGTTTGGGCATGATGATCCAATTAATATATATATATATATATTTTGTTGGGTTGCTCCAATTTTACGTATTTTTAAATAAAAAGTTTAAAATATCTATTTTAATCGAGATTAATAGAAAATATTAAACTAAATAATCAAATAGAAACTAAATTAAATGGTCGAGAAAATTATGATATGATATGATATATACTTGTTGGGATCATAGAAGGCTAAAACTCTTTGACTTGGGGTGATACACCAAAACCAAAAACAAATTACAAAAACATATAATTTTACCAAAAAAAGAAAAAAAACCCTAAGATTTTCATCTCAATCTGACCCTATGAAGAGCCAAATACGCAATCAAGCGGTAACCCACCAACATGAGCGCCATAATACAGACACAAACCCACAGCCCATCCAACCCGACAGATTTAACGGCCGGGAAATCCGCCACCCGACAAAGCTCCCCATTCCGACACTCGTAAACGTCGTCGTTTTGATACTGCACGCCCAAGAGCAGCTTGTAGCAGTAGTAGCTGTAGCTGAGGTACTTCATCCAGAGGATGAAGGGGGGGATTTGTTGGATGTAGTAGCCGCCGGCGATGAGGAAGACGAGGGTGGTGACGGAGGCGAGAGTGGTGGCTTGCTTGACGTCCATGAGGATGGCGCCGAAGGCCAAGCCGAGGCTTTGGGAGACGAGGACGCTGTAGAGGACGATGAGGAGGGAGAGGAGGAAGGTGGGTGGGTGGGGGTTGAGGCCTCCCATGAAGTAGATTATGAATACGAAGGCTGTGGGGAGGGCCAGCTCTAATGGGAGGTCGCCCACTGTGCGCGCTAGAAAGTAGGAGGAGAGACGGTACATGCCGGATGAGCGCTCCTTTATTAGCATGCTGCGCTCTTGTGGGAATGTGAACACTGCGTTGTAGAGTGGGTAGAACCCCCAAAATACTGAGAAGAAGAACAGCAACGCTATCTGAAAATGTCAAAATCAACCATTGTCATAAGAAATGGAGATTATATTTTCAATTCTCGTTTCTGACTCATGTAAATTTTGATTTCGCTCATAATTTTCAAATATTGAAAAGGGTTTAATGAGATGGGGGCCGTCCAAATTTCGATTTTGTTCACGATCTTCAAATATTGAAAAAAGTTTAGAGAGAGATGAGAGCGGAGATGGAGACTATATTCTCAATTCCAGTCTACGACCCCATTTAAATCTCGGGTTCGGTCATGATTTTCAAATCTTGAAGAAGGCTTAGAGAGAGATGGGGTTGGAGACGGAGATTATATTTTCAGTCTCAGTCTCCAACTCCATCCAAATCCCGATTTCGTTTACAATCTTCAAATATTGAAAAAGGGTTTAGAGAGTGACGGGGTCGGAGACGGGGACTAAGAATATAATCTCCATCTCTAACCCCTTCCAAATCCCGATTTCGTTCACGATAATCAAATACTGAAAAGGATTTAGAGAGAGATGGGGTTAGAGACTGGGACTAAAAATATAATCTCCGTCTCCGACTCCATCCAAATCTTGATTTCGTTAACAATATTCAAATATTGAAAAGGGTTTAGAGAGATGAGGTGGGAGACGGTAATTATATTCTCCGTCCCTATTCAAATCTCGGGTTCGAATCTGGATGTTCAAAGGGTTTAGAGAGAGAAGAGATAAGAAAGAGATTCTTACGCGATCTTCAATGTGAGAGGATGGAGTGTGCCACCAAAGGAGTCCACCAAGAAAAGCAACGCTAATGACTTGAAAAATCCTCAGCCGATTGAAGGCGTCATATCGTCTCTCCTTCAGCCCTCTCTGCAACAGCACTCTGAATTGATACCACCAGCTGGTGCACCACTCCTCTGTGCATCTCCTTTCTCTCTCTACACCCACACCACACCACACCATCCACCAATTAATCATCATTCGAATCCAATTCCTCTCTCAAATCATTCATTTTCCTTAAAATCTCTGTTCATTATCCAATTCCATTCCTGTTTTCTATACTTTTTTTTCAATGGGTTTCGTTAAAAATGAAATCTTTTTTGCTTTTGATCCATCTTACTTCAGTTAAACCAGAAAAAATGTGTTTTTGAATGAGTGGGATTATTACTTGAGGCATCTTTTGCATAGTTGGTGAAGCTATTGGCATCCAAACTGCAAAGCTCAGCCTTCAAAGTGGAGGAAATGTTCTTGTCATAAGCTGAAATTAGTGCTTCCTTCACTCCCTTTTGTTCTTCTTCTATGTTCTCTCCTCCTTCATTTGCATACTTTGAATCAGGGGCTATTCCTGCCATTCAAAAAAGTTTTAAGCATTGTGTAATAGTTCAAGCCCACGATCTATATTTGCATCAATACGTGTAACAGTCTAAGCTCACAATCTATATTTATAAAGAATGTTTCATTCTCTTCCCTAACCGACGTGGGATCTCACAATCCACTCACTTCAAGGCCCAGCGTCCTCACTACCACTCATTCCCTTCTCAAATTGATGTGGGACTCCCAATCCACTCCCTTTCGGTCTAATATCTCGCTGACACTCGTTCCCTTCTCTAATCGATATAGGACCCAATCCACCCCTTTGGGGCCCAACTTCCTCATTGACACTCGTTCTTTTCTCTCATTGATGTGGACCCCTCAATCCACCCCTTTCATAGCACACTCCCTAGTGTCCACCCCTTTCAGAGCTCAGCTACTCACCCAGTTTTTAGTTATGGTACTATTTGTAACCGCCCAAGCCTACCACTAGCAGATATTCTCCTCCTTGAGCTTTCATTTTCGAGTTTCCTCTCAAAATTTTGGACAAGTTTTCACTTTCTTATAATAAAGGTTCCTTTTTCCCCTTTTTCCCCTCCCTATGTGGGATCTCAGGGTATACCAAGACAAGCTGAGTGTATTAAAAAAAAGAAAAGATTAGCATACCATTTGCAAGATCAAGAAGGAGATCAGCTGGATTGATTGTAATGGAAGTTGAGAATCCAATGGAGGAGAAGTAATCCATGGCAGATGAAGCTGAGCCATAGTAGATAGGGCTGCCTTCCGACAGCAAAATAACCTTATCAAACATGTGGTAGAGGCGGCTCGACGGTTGGTGAATCGTCGTCACGACGGTCCGACCGCCACTCGCTAACCGTTTAATGGTGGTAAGAATTCTCATGGCAGTGGTCGAGTCCAAGCCGGAGGTAGGCTCATCCAGCAACAGCAAGCTCGGGTTAATCAGCATCTCTTGACCAATACTAACTCTTTTCTTCTCTCCGCCGGAGATTCCCCGGAAAAGTGGGCCACCGATCATACTATTGCGACACCGAGTCAGACCCAACTCGGAGATGACTCGCTCAACGGCTTGGGCTTTGTCGTCGGCGGTCAGGGAGGAAGGGAGGCGGAGAAGGGCAGTGAAGAGAAGGGTTTCAGCGACGGTTAAATGAGGGTACAAAACGTCATCTTGGGCAACAAACCCAGTCCGGCGCTTGGTGGCGCCGGAAAATGGCTGGCCGTTGTAAGTGATTTTACCGGAGAGTTTCCCGGATAAACGGCCGCCAAGAGCCGTCAAAAGGGTAGTTTTACCGCTGCCGGAAGGGCCAAGCATGGCAAGGATTTCGCCGGGTAAGACAACGCCACTAAGGCCATTGAGAATGGTTTTTTCTCTAGTAGCTTCCAACGAACCGCCGCCGCCGCCAAAGCAGCCGCCGCCTTTCCCTTGTAATTTCACTTTGTAAACGAGTTCTTCAAACTGTAAAATTAAATTAACCACTCCATGAAAATCCAATAAGCTTAAATTAAGAAAATTACAGAAATGAAAGGTAAAAAAAAAATGACCTTGAGAGTAACTGTGAGAAGGGGAAGCTGATGGTGGACATTATTGGTCTGGTAAGCAAGAACGGCGTCGTTCTGAGGATCAGACATTTCCTAGAAAGTTGGAAGAGCTTCAAATCTTGTTTGGCTTCTAAACTCTGTTGGATTTGTTGTTTCTTAACTCTGTTTCATAAGAACAGAGAATTGGGAAATGGGTTTTTTTTTTTTTTTTTTCTGTATTGAAAGCTGAGACTGCAAAGAATTAAATATATAGGGGAGAGGAGAGAGAGAGATGAGAGAGAGAGAGAAATTGAACACACACAAAAAAAAGCCTTTTTTTTTTTTCTGATTTTCTCTCTCCCCCTGATGGGATTCCACCATCTTTGCTTTGCCTTTCTCTTTTCTATTAGTTTATTCTCATATTTGCTTTCTTCACCATTCTTTATATTAACTCCTTTTAACCCTATTAGTAACGGTCGGGGTCGAGTTGGGTCGAGTTGCTTTGAAATACCCAACTATTAAGGGTCAAGTCCGGTTGGGTTGGGTCGAGTTGGTTTGAAATGACTTTTTTTTTAATGGTCAAATGTTATATTGATAGGTCTAGAAATATATGATTCGATTTTCTCTCTCTAAAGTTACATGCTTACCCCTCTATTAGTAAAGCTTACATTGCTGTTCTGAGTTCGGTTACATTTAAGGTATATTTATTATTGACTTTGAAAGACATGTTTCGTTGTCATTTTTTATAATGATAAAACTGATAATAACATATACTTGATGAGCTTAATTATTAAACAAGACATGAATTATCAGCTCAAAAGTCACCGTTTGACACATTTTGACTTTGATTCCTGTCTAAGACGAGGGACAGGCTGAACGTCTATTTTTCTTATTTAAAAAAAAACTATAGAAATTAATGATTATCAAACTCATGAAGAAAAAAGGGAATTCACTTGTTGTGATGCACTTAGTGTTTAAAAATTAGGATTAAACTTCATAAATCATAATCATCATTCATTTTGCCTTCCATTCATCTATTTTTTTATTCATTAATATCATCATTTTTCCAATAAACTTCATTCATTAACTAAAGCTCATCTTTGTGGATTCTTTGAAAGCTACCTACAAACCCATTTTCTCAATATAATATAATATCTTTTCGGGTAATATAGTTTTTTAGAAAAGTTGTCTCCCGTCGGTTGACTATTTTCGCCGATTAGAGACCAGATATCTTAGTAGCATATATATTATATTTGTGAGATCCCACGTCAGTTGAAGAGGAGAACAAAACATTCTTTATAAGGACATTTTAAAATCCTGAGATTGACAACGATACCTAATAGGCTAAAGCAACCAATAACCAATATCTGTTAACGATGGGCTTGAGTTATTACAAATGGTATCAGAGTGTGTCACCGAAGACATCAGACCACTCAAATCATTTTAAAATCTTGTATAATTTGAAATATGGTCGACTCAAATCAAAGCTACAATAATTCTTTTCATACTTTTTTTTTTTTTTTATGAATGTCATGTTACGAGCATATTAGATGGAACTAAACAGAGTTTCGATCACTAGCAATTCACAAATAAAATCTTTTAAGAGACATATTCGTAGTAAAAGATATATATATTAAATTTGGTCCACTCGTTAAAATTTAGTAAGGAGTAAGGAAAGAAGCAACATGACTCAGATTCCGACACATAAATATTTAAACACATGAAGAGGTTGGGGGAAGAATTTTTTAAATTTGACAATACAAAGAGGGGGCCTCTTGGGCGGTTGCCATGGCTTTACTTTTTGTTGCAGATAAACCCCTTTTTTTATGCCTTTTTTTTTTCTTTTTTCTTTTTTTAAAAAATTCCATTTATTTTACCAATTCCGATATAAAACATCAATTATTATCTCAGACGTTACACTACAAAAATGGCTAAAACAGACAATATTTGCTAATAATGAGCTTGAGTTATTATAAATTGTATCACATCCGACCTTGTGCCAGCCAGCACTGGTCCTAAAAAAAAGTAGAGGGTGAGATCTCACGTCTGTTAAAAAATTAATTTTTTTTAATAGTAATTTTATGAATTATTATTGGATTATATTTTCTTAAATTTTATTATCTCCCAAAAAAGTAGAAAGAATCATATTCACTAAACCAAATACAAGTCTCCAACCATGAAATATTTATGGAAATTTTTTTAAAATTAAAAAAAAAAAAAAAAAAAAAAAAAAAAAACATAAGAACCTTTTACTAGAATGAGATTCTTACAACTTTTAAGTTAAAAACCCAAATTTATTAAAATAAATATAAGCTTTCTAAGAAATTTAAAATAAAATATGATTTTATGACCATACGAAAAAATGGGACGATGCTGAGATTTCCTTTAGGTACAGACAAAATCTTTAACATATTTTAAAAATTGCATTTGTATTTTCACAATTTGTTTACAACGATGTTTATCTTTTCTATGACAAAATATTTGAATTGTTAGTCGAATTTTAGGGTAGGACATTTCGAGAGGACGAGTGATAGAAGTGAAAAAACATACTATACTTTCTTGAAGTGACAACAGAGCTCAAAACGGTTTGTCTCGAAAATGAGGGAGTAGGGGGAGAAACTTCCTTCACGTGGAAGGATCTATGGGCAAATTCCTTAATATTGAAGGATCTAGGCGCAAATTTCTTCATCTCGAAGTTTTGTGTGTTTTTCTTTTTCGGTCTCTTTTTAGGAAAAGAAATGACAATGCAAGAAGTGATGTATATATTTTGGGAGGAACTTTTTCATTAATCGAACTCTGGCTTACACCCGACTTATAGGCCTCAAAAAACAATCATCAATTACCGACCCATCTTAACATTTCATTACACAAAAACAAATTACAAAAACAAAAATAATTCAAATTTTCAATTTCTTCGAATCAAACAACATGCTAATTCATTTCATTTTTCAAACAAAAACGACATTATAAACTTTTCAAAGATACTATAAAAACAAAGTTCGATAGCAAAAGGAAATTAGGTTAGATATGAGTAGGCCGTGTTCGGAAGACACTTTAGAGTCTATGAGTAGAAGTTTCAACTAGCTATTACGATGGTCAAACATAGAATAAGATGTCGAATAAAAAATCACATGTAGTGCACGTGTCCAATTCTTATATATTTATTGACCCGAAAAAAAAAAATCAATGTCTTTAACATAAAATATACCTATCTATTAATTAGGGTTAGCTTTTATTTTTTTTTTGGGGCCATCTTTATATCATCAAAGAATAAATTTGAAAGGAACAAAACTTTGATTGGTGCATGGAATTAGGAGATCAATCAAAGTTGGAGTCAATTTGGTTATGGGGAGAGAGGAAAAGGGATAAAGGCATAGATTAATTGAATTCGATTGATATTAGTTACATCAGTCCCGACCACCTCGAAATATTCAACCTAAATCATAGATGCTGAATTAGATTAGATTGAAAAAAAAAATTGGGTTATGTTCAAATTTTGGAAAACCAAAACTTCGAGTTGGTTTGTGGGTTGATTTTTTTTTATTGGGTCAATCCGACCTATCTGAAAAATAGGGTTATAATTCAACCGTATTCTACCTACTTTTAAGATTATTACGAAAATTAAGAATATTTGATGTTTGTAAGTAATGTTAGTGACACACTATGACGGGTAAGTGTTTAATATTTAAGGTTTACGAGATATTAATTATTAACATAACATGTATTATGGATAAGGAGAATTTTTTTTAAATAATTAAAAAAAAAAAACAATAGACACTCCAAGTCAACCCAACCGGGGTTGGGGGTTGGGTTAGGTTGTGAACTCTATTCGAGTTGGTTGGGTTAAAATTTTAAGTTAGCTCAAAAGATTTTTCTAACCCAACGTTAATAAGGGTTAACTCCTACTTCGTTTAAATTATTTTATGCAAAATTAGGTCAGCCAATTAAGTTAATAGGGTTAACTTCTATGTCGTTTAAATTATTTGATGCAAAATTAGGTGAGTCAATGATTTTAATAGTTGAGACTAAGCCAACCAAATAACTGGTTCCGCCATTAGTTTGATGTGAACTGTGAACAAGACTTTCTCACCACAATTCCGCCCCAATTAATTTCTCATAACGTTTTGTTTAATTTTGCATATATTGGGGCTAGATTTTTCCCGAGAAATTAAACTAATCCTTATTTAGGATTACTATTTCCTCAATCTTGAATGAATCAAATTAAATTATTTTGTATATATATATATATATATTCGTGTGTGTATTAAATCTAGATAGAATAGGAACACGTTCATGTTTAGGTAACAGATAAAGAAGTCACCTTCAGCATTTCTCCCGTTTTTGACCTAAATAGTGATTCTCACCGAGTGGACGAAAAATGAGCAGCCCATCTATTTCAAAACAAAGCTTGTTGAGAGTACTTGTTGTTCGTGTTTCTTGTTTATACCGACTATTATTCCTTGTTTTCGGGTTGGCCACGAAAATTACATCTCCACCAACTTTGGCTTTTAAAATATGGTGATTGAACCTTCAATGAAATTTGGGAAACATTCAAAAGGCTGATGCTCTTAAAAGTAAAGTATAAAAACCTAACTTCCCATGCAAATTTTTCAAAAAAGAAAAAAGAATTTAACCAAATCTTAAAATATAAAATAATAATAATATTATTATTATTCTTTACAAAAATTTGTAAACCACGTGCCTTTTTCAAATAAGCATGTGTTTTTAAAAAATGAATAAATAAATAAAACGATCCGTCTAATATATATATATATATATTTGTTTATTAAATTTTTTAATTTTAATTTTCTATTTAATAAGTTGTTAAATTTTTAATTTTATATTTAATAGAGTTAAAATTTGTAAGAGACCAAAATAACAAATAAATAAAAAGATTAAGAACTAAGATATCGTTTTTAACTAAAGATGTCTACAGAGCAAGGATTTGGACAGAGATGGAGGAGTGGACGGGAACGGAGAATACAATCTCTGTCATCGGTCCCATTTAGTTAACGGGTAAAAATCTCTTTGCACTCCCTTTTCTTTCTTTATTTCAATGAGGATTCGAGTTTCGGTAGGACCTCCAGTAAAAAAAATTCTCTTATTTTCTATTTTACTACCAATTGTCGGGTAGGCGGTCGAGTTTCAAAATGTTTCAAAATGATAATATATTTTATATTAAAGAATCTCCCAAATGACATATGAAAAGAGAAAAAAATCTTGCTTTTTTTCTTAAAAAGCCCTAAGAGATTCTTATATTCCCTTATAAACAGTTACTATACTCCTAATATTCTTTCTCTCCCCTCCCTTTTTCTAATTTTCTAGAGAGAGAATTAAAAAAAATTAAAAGAATATTGTTAAAAGAAAATCCCATAAATCTTAATTATTATTTTTTAATTAAAAAAAAAAGTAAAATTCCTTTCCCTAACTTTGAATGAATAATATAATTATTTAATTCAAAGTGTCGGTGACGCTCGACGTAATTGAATTAAATACGTTCATTGTCAATGACTAAATTTTGTTCTTTTTTTTTTTTTTTTTATGTTCGGGCTATGACACGTCTTCAATTTTTTTTCAAAATAAAATATGTTTAATCACGACATAAAAAAGTTTAATTGGAATATGAAAAGGTTAGGATTTTTTTTTTATTTTTTATAGTAAAATAAATATACAGTGAGAATTCAAAACTTGGATACCAAGAGAAATAGATCTCTCGAGCCTTCGAGTAATAAGAGAAGAAAATGATCGATTAAAATTTAATTGTCAGCTACATAAGCACTTTCTTTGATTAAAGAGAGGTAAAGTCTGGTCACTTCTCCCTACCCGATAGTTATATGCAGTAAGCTGTTGTTGTTGTCGTCGTCTTTTGCTTACATTTCCATATAACACCAATTTCAATTTCTCAAATCTTGCTTTCAAAACTCTCTTTCAAAATCTATCTGCCCCCATTTTCTAAAACTTTCTTCTTGAACCGAGGCTAGAGGCTAGAGCATACGTCGCTTGCCCGTAGGCGACGCAAGAGTGAATAAGGCTTAACTCATTTGTTGCTGGGAAGTGAGTGCTGCACAATCACAAGTTCGCTACCATCAAAGTGCGATTGTGACAAGTGGTATTTTCAAGGTAAGAAGGGGTAGAGAAAATACCTCGAGCCAATGTTCGAGTATCATGCGCTACGATACTGAAGTAACTCACGCCATACTTTCAGGAAAAGCTCGAACGACTTTCAACAAAAAGATACCTATATCCGAAATCGACACAGATAGATAGGTAGAGAATATCTAGGGGCGCAAGACAACTCTCTCCGACGTTTTTTCACTTAAATGGTTACAACTTCATTAAAACAATATTCCATTTTAAGCTAGTTTTATATTCACGAGATCCATACGTTTGAACTGATCTAGTTCAATTTGATCGTTCTAGGCTGATCATAGTGATCAGAAGTTTTCGAGATTTATTTAAGTAGCTATTTTAAAATTCTTCCTAAACTATAACTTGTCGGAATTGTTCGGTAAATAACTATTTAATTTTAGTGTATAATCATAGTAGATGGTCGTAATACAAAGTCGTTTTCCTTGTCATTATACAACATGCGACTATTAAAGAGTTGTCAATGAACTGTCTCGATTGACAGAGTATGCATTTGTATCTCAGTAATTGGTAGATAAAATGTCGTGTCCTTTATGCATATGATACTCAATGACGTTTTATCAAGTTATCGTGTATGGAGACGGTTAAGAACTCTCCAACTATATGAATATTTCTAAATTTACAAGGGTCCATACACGTATTTTATAGTTGGTAGACACGATTAAAATCATCAGTAGTCTCTAGAAATCCATGACTATATTTGTGTTATCTTGTCAAAATCGTGTTACAGTAAATTAAGAAATATATATTTTTTCTTTTTAAAAAAAAACAAAGATTTCAAGTTTTTTTTTAATAATTCCAAGTTGACTATCTATATATATTAAATTATTCTAAAATATTTCAACTAAAAATATTGCCCAATAAAAATATCGACACAAAAGAACATACTCCAAGTGATCTTTTTTAAAATTTACCGGTGGCTAAAACCAGATTAGATGTAATTACAATTGACCTCGTAAAATAATCGAGATTTATACCTATATCTATAAATTTTGTATTTTGTATTTGATACTCGATAAATTTAATTTTTTTTTAAAAAAAGTAGCTATCTAAATATTTTATTTTTTTTAGGTATAATAATTAAATAGACATAAAATTTAAAATTTAAAATTTAAATTTAACTAATAAAATATTACCAAAAAAATAAGATATAAAATATTTGTGGGAACAAAATCAGAAATTGGTGGGGCCAAACAAAGGAATTGAGAGCCGTACGATCTCAGTGCATGCGAATATAAAATTAAATATTTAATATATTTTTTTTATAAAAAAAATCAATTTACTAATGATTTATTTATTACAAAGCTGTGGCTAGTGGGCCGTGGGCCAAGCCCACAGTACTATTTGCATCATGCGCATATCTTTATCTAAATCTACACACAACAATATCTCTAATATTTATTCTTTTAATATTTTCCAAAAATACTCATTTTTCAATCGGACGGTCAGAAATCAGTCTCCAGTTTTTTTATTTCAACGTGGTGGGGAGGGTAAGATCGTCTTTGAGCAGTAATCGCGCTTTGTCGTTTAGTCAGTTCCAGAGTTTAGTTAGGATTTCGAAACGTGTCACGCACAAAAAATTAAAAAAAGATTTCCTTTTCTTTTTTGCTTTAATTTTTAAATTGGAGAAAAATTAATCATTTTTTTTTTAAAAAAAATTATAATTGATGAAATGGAAAAAAAATCTTATCAGTCAATTTACTCGACCTACTTTTAATTACGAAGACGGGACAAGCCTCCAGTGAATTTCGGGATGAGTTTCATGATTAGGGGACGAAAAAAAGGTAACCAACATACATACGAAACATATATTTGTTAGCACATCAATATCATTTCAGTGTCTGTTTCACACGAGTGCGAGGATCTAAATTTTAAATCTTGACGGGTTACATCATGATAAATAAATAAATAATATATGTGTATGAGGCATGCATAGAGAATCCATTTTTGAGGTGGATGACCACTTGAACATTAATGGAGATGATGCTCCAACTGATTGCAACTCATTTAATTTATATTATCTTCAAATATGTCATATTTGGTTTCTTTTTTAATACAAAAATAACTGTATGGTTTGTATTTATGTGTATTAAAGGCTTAATCTTAGTTAAAAAGTAGTTTAGGGTAATGGAAACATGACGATATAAGATAAGAGAATTTGTTTAACGTCTTATCTTTATTTTAAAATGTAACCCATGTGATATAAATAATTTATAGTATGACATACTTTCAAATTTAGAAAATTATATCAAAAGTATACGTCGGTTTATGTGAGATTCCACATTGGTTGAAGAGGAGAACGAAATATTCTTTATAAGGGTGTGGAAACCTCTTCCTAGTAGACGCGTTTTAAAACCTTGAGAATAATATTTGCTAGTGGTGGGCTTGAACTGTTACAAATGGTATCAGAGTTAGACATTAGGCAGTGTGCCAGCGAGGACGTTGGGGCTCGAATGGGGGTGGATTGTGAGATCTCATATCGATTAGAGAGAGGAATGAAGTATTTTTTATAAGGGTGTAGGGTGTGAAAACATCTTCCTAACATACGTGTTTTAAAATCTGGAGGAGAAGTCTGGAAGGGAAAACACAAAGAGGACAATATCTACTAGCCTTATAGTTTATTTTAAAAGAGTGAACCGAATGTTTTGTGAGGTGAATAAGATAAAGCTCAATGTACTTCCTGTGCGCTCGAGAAAGAGACACATGCCCTAAAAATATAGGGGTAGGGACTAGAAATAATCGATTAATATGGAGAAATGAACAATTTGCAAAGGAAAAGAACAAAAAAAGTAACACATTTTACATGCAAAAAAAGAGAATGGTGGCATAGGCACCAAACCATGTCGACCAAGAGAGAGTGGAATGACAAGTAAGCATATATTAAAGGGTAAGCTAAAGATATATATATATATATATATATATATATATATTATATATATTTTATAAAGAAAGATTTTGTTAGAGACAGGAGAGGCCAACTCGCAGAGATGAATCTCACGCGTGTCTCTCTCTCTCTCTCTTGTTTCTTTTTGTTGGTGCTTCCACACCCACCTCAACTCACTCCCAAATAAAGTCGACCCCATTTAAGATTTGGATCATAATTTAAAATTGAAACTCGTTACCTAATGACTTAGCGACATAACCCGGTTCCTTATTTCTCGAGCCAAGATCATCTTCATACGTCAGAGATCATCTAACGTACGATTGTTGAGGATTATTGGGAGTGAGTCCCCAGATTGGTTAATTTAGTGGAAGAGGTTTATAAGTGAAGAATACCCAAAGCAAAGTCATGAGTATGAGATCTTTTGCTCAGAGTGAACAATATCATACCATTGTGAAGATCCGTGATTTCTCACATGGCATCAGAGTCATGCCCTAAACTTAACCATGACAATAGAATTCTCAAATATCGAACAAAGAATTGTGAGCCTCGTAGGTATAGTCAAAAGTGACTAAAGTGTCGAATAAAATGGTCACAACCCTTGAACCTCCCCGGGTCAAGAGTTCTCATTTTGAGACTATATTAAGCTATCTAAAGTAGACTTGAAAATTACAGTAAAAAGAGTATTTGTGGTTTCATTCAGCTAATGAATAAGTTTGTTTACTGTTCTATATAATTTAAGTTGCATGTTTAGAATAATTCAAGTTTAATAGGGCTGATCTTGCTTATAGAGTGGTTCGAATCTCAAACACATGTTCTTGTCTTTAAATATTTAATTAAATCTTACTTTCTCAGATCGTACAAATTGTTGAAAAAGAGAAACTTATAATTTTAAATGTCATATATTTTCTTATTTTCAACACGCTTATAATTGTTTCTCTATCCCTACATCTAGGGTGTATACTTTAAAAAACGGCTACTTTCTTGTCCAACAAACTCGACTAACCATTCTCAAGTGGGATCAAATGACATGATCGAATTGTTTGATGGATTTTGTCTGTTTATTCGACCCAACTTAACACGCCTCCTAACATCATTTCACGTGAAATCAGTAAGATTCTTTATTAGATTAGAAGAGATTGTCTAAGATATTATAAGAATCATGATAGAGATAAAAACCCTAATGAAAGAGTTCGAGTTGAATTAGTGCTCGTAAAGATAATGTAAACTAAGAGGAATTTGCAACATGGTGATTGGGATTGAGATGAGTACCTTGATCTAAAAAGAGAAGGTAGATGACAATTATTTATAACATCTATCGAATTTCAAAGTAGCACGAGTTGTCCGTACTTGAGCTCGAGAAAGATTTTTTACATTGATTGTATCTGCTTCAACTTCACCCGTCATTCATGCCGTGTAGTGTAGCAAAAAGATGCCCCAAAAAAAAAATGAAATGCTGCTTCATTCGGTTGGATACGTCGAATCCCGTATAACAAGCGAGCTTTTTACCCTCGAATTCAAAGATGAAATTTATGATGAAATACCCTAGTGATGTCAAAGAATATTCGAGCTAAGAAGAGGATCTATTCCAAATAAAAGTGGTCGGTGAAATGCAAAAACGTATCCCCATTTTTTTTATTTATGCCATTTTAGGTTGGCCACGATTAATCTAATGGTGAGTCATATAGCAAATATTCCCATAACTTGCATATGATGTCATTTGAATTAGTGGTCTGAAATATTCAAAAAACTCGATAACTCCAAAAATTAAAATTGGATTGGTTCATACGTTTCCATAAATTCATAATTTTTAAAAATATATATTCAAATTGGATCGTAAATATTAATTAAATATTTAAAAATAAAAAAACCAACCGAATTTAAAAAAATTTATGATTGGGTTAGTTGAGATTATTGTTAGGTTGAAAATTTTGCGACCCCAATAATTGAGTTGAATCTAAAAAATATCTGATTAAACCTAATCCATAAACACGACCAATAATTTAATCGTAAGTGATTATATAAATAAATAAGTGAGACTTGTCGGCGCAATATGAATAAAATAAATAAATAAATTAATAAATATTTTAGGTTTTGTTTGCAACTATTGCAAGTGGGAAAAAAAGGAATAATTGATAATTGGAAAAAGGTATATCTAAGTTTATCATAATAATAATACTAACAACGATAATATTTAGCTTAAAAGGCACGCGCGCACAATCACGAAATCACTCTTACGTAAGCATGAGACCTGCGCCGACATGTCGTTTGATTTGGGCTTCTCTTGGGCTCTCAACATTTTTTTCAAAATTATGTCTAAATTAATAAAAATACTCGTAAACGTTATATTTTTTTTAAAAAAAAAATATTTATAATCTTTTAAATATGTTTAAATTTTTAAAAAATTCTAAAAATATTAATTTTGGACAAAAATGGTTAATATTTAATTTAAAAAACAAACTTTTGTTTAAAAAGATTTTTATCTTTAAGATTGTATTAGAAAAATATTCATGAAATTTGAATATATATATATATATATATATATATATATATATATATATATATATATATATATATATATATATATATATATATATATATATATATTTATTTATTTATTTATTGAAGTTGATTGAGAGATTGAATTATAACATTTGAGATACAAGTAAACATGACAAATTTTGATAATATAGCTCGTGGAATCAACAAATTATGTCATATAAATATAATAAAAAAATTTAATTACTATATAAGTTCAATTGTGTGATATCCTAATTTAGTTTATGTTTGATGTCTTATTAAATAGGAAAATTTTACAATATTGAAATTTAATTATAGATATTAAAAAATAATACGACTAAAATTGTGTAAATTTTTTAAAAAATAACAATTTAGTTTTTTTTTTTTTTTTTTTAACTTTATTATTAGTAATTTTTTAGGTTAGGGCAAATTCATTACCGAGAGTAAATGGATGTGCATATTCATCTCTGCAAGTTCCGCGGCATTCTTCTCGTTTCTTCCCGCGGCGAAATTCCGATCTTAATTTCTACGTTCCTCAAGCTCGATCAACCTCAGGTTCATCTCTTGTTCATGATTTTGTAGTATTTTTAAGTTACTAGTGGCTGATAAAATTGTCTGCCTCATACCTTTCGAAAAATTTTACGACTCGGCAATTTCAGGAACGGTTACCCTTTCTTCAAGTATTGGATCTTAGGTTATTATGTTGTGATGTTCCGATGAGGAAAACCTAATATATTGTATATGTGAGATTCAATTTCTGAGTTCAACTACTTTCTGTTTCCCGTTCTTTATGATCAGCCTCTTTTTCCTCTACTTTCTAGTTTGTACTGATGTATATGTATCGCTGTTATTATTGCTTGTTGTGAACTTGTCTTTAGTTTATGTAAATTCTTGTTAATACATCACTTTCATCAGTTGCATTGTACGTTTGTTTGCTTCGAAACACATCTTTTGATTGCTATTGTCTTATCTAGTGCTGACTTTTAGGTACTGCATTAATGTAAATCCTTATTCAGACGTTATATTCTGTTATCAGATTAGTTGAGTAAAAATTCTTTGCTAATAGGGGATCTATCTGCTGTATTCTTGTTCCCACTACCTTAGTATTCGTATCATCATATTGCCTTAAGATACGACATTGAGTAGAATTATTTTTCTATTGAAAGTTATAAATTTCCCTCTTAATGAATGGGGTTCAAGTGGAGAGAGACAAGTTGGTTGAGAGTGATTGGTAAGATAATATTCCAATCTTAATGTTGAACTATGTTGTGGGGCAACTTTTAAGCCTTTAAGATTAATGATTTGTGGCAGGTGGTAGTTGTACTTTTGAAAGAAAAGGAAGAATGTGACTGTAGTGCAGAAATTGACAAACGCCTATGGGAGAAAAGGGGAGACTGGAATTGGAGAGAAGTAAAAGAGATTCATTAATTTAGTGGTTTGTTTGTTTGAGCAGATGAAAAATTTCTGTGTTCTGATTACTGAAAGATAAAGAAAGTGTTATAACAGGTATCTAGTATGTTGAGAATTTGAGTTAACTATTCCTTCGGGAAGAGAAGGGGAGAAGGTCGGTTCAAACTTGGAGATCCTGAAGAACTCAAACTGGTCAAACTGGATGGAAGCAAATCTTACAATCAAACAAATGTTGCTTTAAATTATTGGCATACTCCTAAAACACTGGAATTATTTCTCACGATACCTTTTAGTTATTGGTTTTAAAGTTTTAGATTTCATCCTTGAAATAGGATTGTTCTTGCTTGAATTTCTGTTCCCAATCAATTTTTTTAGCCGCACGTTAATTGTAGATTTGGCTTGTTCTGTAAAAGATAGAAATATTTGCAGTGCATTTCTTTTCGATATGGTAGATGTGTTGAAAAGTTCTTTGGTATGCAGAGCCCTGAGATCAGAAAGGACGAGATCTAGGAGGAAAGCTTAAAAGCATCACTACATGGTAAAGACAGAGTTGGGATGCCAGAGGTTAACAAAATTCTCTCTACCCCAATTCAATGATCCAAGTCTAAGAAATATGGAAATGGAACATCAAAAAGATATCTGGTCATCAGGGATTTGCCTTGATTTTCCATTGTTCATTTCATGTTTAACACGTGAAATCACTGAATCTATGTCCATAACCTAAATCTGAATCCCTCTGCACTGATTTTGTTCATCCATTTCCTTCATCGTTGCTCTTTTTCTTTTCTGATTTATGTTTATTCAGACAATACCTTGCTAAGCTTTAACCATGTTCTATATATACATGATTTTTTTCCCCTTTTCCTACATGTTAGGCATGAGATCAAACGAGGTCAAAGTGGATAGGCTCTGACCATTTTGGTTACTTCTTTATACTCTTCTATTCCTCTTCAAAAGTCTTGTGCTTTTCAGATTTTGATCTTGCTTAGTCTAATCAATATCACTGTCACTGCAGCAGGGGTGTGCCTTTTGAGTTCTTGAATGGAACTAGAAGCTGCTCTGTGGTTTTGTTAGACTCGCACTAGCGGCCTTACCTGTGAGCCTCATTTAATAAATTCATCTGTGAAGGACTGATTAGAAAGTGTCTCTCTGCTAATTCCATGTTTTGCTTTTCGTTCATCTTGACATCTTTATTTCAAGTGCGCTTGTGGGTTGTTCTGACCTGAAATCCTACTTTTGCTGAATCTGGAAGAATAGATTATCTTCCCTTTACTTTATAGCATATGCTGATCTGACCTGAAATTTATGACCTTGGCACTCATGACATCCATAATCTATCTGGATTCGCTCTGGTTTCTTGTAGGCCATCTACTTATTTTTCTTTTTAATTGGACAATCTAGGTTCATTTTTAATCTATCATTTTTTAGTAACAAAAAGAAAGTGAAAAAGAGCACCCATTAAGAGTGGACGGTCTAAATTTATCACTAGACACTGGCAGACTGCCGCAGAGAATCCAGGCCCCATGTTTGATTATATTGCCATGGTCCCACTGATCTAATGCCTCTACTTTTAGGATTCCCTTTTCTTCTTTTTCTTTATTTATTTCCATGAAATGACTTCCAAAGGGTATTGAGTTTAGATTTTTAGGGGTGGACGTGTGTTGAATATATGCCTAGAAAGTTCTCTAGGTGCGTTTTGCTTATGATTTTAGTATGTCTTAGTTAAGAAATTTGGATTGTACAAAGGAATAAGTTATAGAAGCTTGTATCTCTGGACATGTGTTTGGTTCACGAATTTATAGAGTTTTGAGGGAATTCTTGGTCAGAAACCCGTCGGTAGAAACTACCCGCTTTCAAATGACATGCTTTTCTCAAATGACATGCTTTTCTTTTGTGATAATGTAGATGGGAATGTTAAAAGCTTGGTAGTCCATCATAAATCTGTTGCTTCTTGGTTTGGGACTAGCTATGAGTAAGGCGAAAACTGCCCCTCATAGGCACCAACATCAACATCCAAAAGGTTGAATATCAACTACATTGTGGAAAGACTGCCTTGTAATTATCTAAGCTTCCCTTTAGGAGGAAATTTTCGATCGTTTGCTTTCAGGGATTCGCTTGAGGACAAAGCAAGGCTAAGTTAGATAAATGAGAGAGAGAGGGAGAGAACCCGACTTCTTTCAAAAGCTAGGAGATTGATTTTGGCAAAGTCCGTCCTGAATAGTCTCACTATCAATTATTTTTCTCTTTTGGTAGTTCCTTGGGCTCGGATTCCATCTACCTATGGCCCTTAGGTTGTTCTCTTCCTTTTTTGTGGAATATTAATCCTTGTTTCTTGTAAAAAGTGTTGTAAAGGTTAGTTAGTTGATATAAAATGTGAGTTTTATAGCATAAGTTTTTGTGCTTATATCGAAGGATAAGGAAACGGACCTATCTAATATAGGTTCGACTTCTTCTTAAAGTTGTAAGGTTCCTCAGTTTTGAGCTCAATACATCCCCCAACCTTTAGAGCAGATTTATAGATTAAAAGTGAATGGTGACTTGGGGGGTAAGTTGCTCACAATTGTCATGTATTAGTTTTGGGTTTAAATTAATATATTGATGTAAATGGTTATCTTAGGGTTTTCTATTAAATGAATTTTAATGCAATTGTTCATCCAATTCAATTTGATCTCTCATTTCTACTTTTGGCATTGATTTTTTAAAAAATTATTCCGCAGGTAAAAAGCCGATCAATTAACTAGATGTAGACCATTGGTTGGTTCGAGAACCGACATCAATGGCAATGGCCAGTGGTCGGTTTTTAACCAAGGTAAATTCTCTCTCCCAATTGACCATATTACCAATAAAAATTACGTTTTGCCCCTTTGCTCCTAGGCCCTTGTGGGTATGGATCCTAATCTTTCTCCACGGAATGGATCCTACGGCCCACGAGACATGAATTTCTTAAAGGCTGCTTCCAGTCATAACAACATTTTAGATTTGCGAGAGAAAAGAAGGTAAAAAAAAAAAAAAAAGCAAATCCAATTGATCTTACTATCTATTAATATTATTAATGTTATCATTATTGATCTTTGACATCTACCAGCTTCAGCAGATCGACTATTCTTGTGAAACAGCCCATTGATCCCTCCATATTTAGTTGTCGAGGTAACTTGTTGGATATTAAATCTTAGGTAGTCATACATTGGTTTACTCATTCTAGGTAATTTTTTTCTAATTGATCTCTAGACCAACCTTTACTTGTTGTGATAGAGGTATATTATTGATAGAATGTTTCATTAATTTACATCTATCATTGTAGTAGTGATAGATGTACTATGTAAAAAAAAAAAATGTAAAAGTGTCTTAAGTAGGTAACCAAATGATTTAGAAAGATTGCCATATTGGCAAAATTAGAGTTCTAGGAACATGAATTGTCACCCATTTAAATTTTTTATTTCAGGAGTCTAGGCATAGATGGAAACTCCCATGGGAACGGGTCCATCCCATTCCCTATTGAGACGTAAATGTAGTTGAGGATAGAGAGTTTATTTTGGTCTTATAATTTTAGGAAATGAAATGGGAATGTATCCAAGGGAATTTCGATCGTTCACCTGTTTGGTCAATGGTATAATATTTGTTGTTAATTTTTGTATTTATTAATTTTAAAAAAGTGATTAAATGTGAAAAAGTTGATTAGAAATAATGAATAAAAAAAGTAAAAAATTATTCTCCGAGGATAGGGATGAAAACAATGAAGATATATTTGACCTTTTTGCTCTATTGTTCCTTCTTATCTATAACATTCGTCCCCACGAGCCAAAATCTTCTAAGGTCAAAAGTTCAAACTCGACGACCATTCAACATTCACTCCAACCAAAAATCGAGTCCAAGGCCATTCATCATTGAGTTATTACTATTTAACTATTTGCCAATAGAATTAATGAATTTTGCAACAAATATCAATAATAGGAATATTGTAAAAAGAAATATCTATTAAAAATAACGTATTCGTGCTCTATTGAGGTTCAAATTGAAAATTTGAAAGGAAGGGATAAAAAGAAACGTCATTTTGTATTTTATATAATTTTATATTCCCATTTATCAAAATCGGCCACCGCACCTCACCTCATCTACTTTAATGAAATCACAAGAGGCTTAATTTAAATAATCGAATATTAAATATAAAGTTAAAATAATTTTCAACTTGAATAAACTTAATAACAATAGTGTATCTTTTTTGACTAAATCCAATTCCACTCTTAATTTTCAACCAGGCTTTAATTTCTAAACAGAATTAACTTGTAAATTACTCATAAATTGTAGTAATTATATATCCAAAGGTCCAAACCAACCAACCACCACACCACAAATCACATATTCTTTTACCAAATAAATTAATTATTTTGGATGTACTCGAAAAAAAAATCCCTTCTAGATTTTCTTTTACGGTATTAATTAAATTATCAATTTAATCTCTAAATTTTGAGTTTGCCTGCCATGTCCAATAGATTCTTGAGCTTTCAATTTTTCATCCAATAAATTTTTAACATGTGTCCAATAAATATTTAATGAACCAATTGTCGTGTTAATTGGATAGGAGAACAAAATATTCTTCATAAGAGTTGAAAATCTTTCTCTAGTAGATGCATTTTAAAACCGTGAGATCGACGGCAATACATAACGGGTTAAAGCAAACAGTATCTACTAGTAGTGGGCTTTTTATGTAGATATACTTTCATGTAGATATGCTCGAAAAGTCAAAGCTCTATAAAGCCATCCCCCGAAGTGGGCCTCTCTTGAGATATTTATTTATTTGAAATTTCATGTCTTGATCATGGTATGTGGGGATGGCATTTATTCACGTTCTTGATGGCCTTTCCAAGTTGATTCCATCAAATTTATTTTATTTTAGGATATTTGGTTCTTTTTTCTTTTTTTTTTTTTTGTAAAATCTATGAATTAAAATTTAGGTTAGTTTAACGATCTATTTATTATTATTTTTTAAACAGACAAATGGGTCTACTTTTTAAAATATTAATCAATTAACGATCATTCAATTGAGCATACGGTATCAACTTCGAATTCTCGTGTCCACATATTGATGAATTAAAAAAATACTTTATAATTTTATATTTTAAAAAAATAATAAAAATAATTTTTGGTTATTTTCTTACTCAAAATTTTAATTGAAATTTTATTTTAGGAATATATTAAGCCACAAAGGACTAATACAATACTTTCTAAATTTTGCGGAATTAAAATTATGATCTAAAATTAATATTATTTTTGGTACAGATCTAAATCAAGCCATTAGAATTTTATCCAAAAAGAAAATTTAATATTAAACAGATATATTGAAAGTGTGACGAATACATGATTGACACGTGTCGAAAGAGGCGTTTGTTTGAATATTCGAACGCGTCGAAATCGCGTTAACTTTATCTTTGCGCAATAAAATGAAGGAAAAAAAAAAACAAAAAACAAAAAATATTTTATTTCTCGTCGCTCTTATAAGGAATTCTTCAAATTTTCAATTCTCCTCGTCTCTCTTTCAAGAACCAAATCGCTCATTTCATTGGTAAGTCCTCTCTCTCTCTCGTTTACGAGTTTTCTATGAATTCGAAGTTTGCTTTGAACTGTGTGTTAGAGAGAAATCGGAACTCTAAATATGTATCGGTAGCGGATGTATGCTTTGATTTTACCTTATTTGTTATGAATCTGGAATTCGTGATTTTAGGTGAAGCTTTTGGTTGAAATAGGCTGATTTATGGTGTGTGTAGTGGATTTTTAATGGAGAAATTCGTTTTTATGAGTTGTGAATTGATTTTTGTTGTTTGATCCTTGGAAACTCCATACCGGATTGGTAATGTTTTGGATTGGAAGTCTTAAATGTTGATTTCAAATGTGTTTGTGTATGTGTCTGCGCTTTGGACTGTGTGTTATATGCTGAGATCGTGAATTTACAATCGGTGATTGATTATGCGTTCTGAATCGGTGATCGGTTGCGAATGCGTAAGTCTTAGTCTTATGCGAACAATTTTTGTGTCATGCAAGGTCTTCATCGCTCTTAAGGAAAGTTGAATCTCAAATATCTTTAGAAGTGATATTATATAGGATGCAAATATGAAGTTCACCTTAGTTTAAAAGAATTGTATACATGAGTTGAGATTTTAAGTTCTGTCTGAATTTGCCTCATTTAAATTTCCATGGTAGAAATATTACATTAACTTTGCCGGTCTTAAAGAACATTTTTAGGGAAAAGTTTGTCCTCGTCCATGAATATCTTTCTTTCTCCTCTGTTTTCAATGTTCTTAACTGTCTAGAAGTTTTGTTAGGACATCATAATATGTTAAAACTACTACGGGGCTTAGACCTGTATGGTATATCAATATAGATGTTGCATTTACCTGAATATTCAAGATCTTTTCGTCCCTAATTGATACTGGACTATGTTCAGATCCATAAAAAGATTTGATATATTCATATATATGACTGTTTGTTGTCAATTTCTCAGTTATTATTAGCTGATATACCATGGGGGGTGGAAAAGATAAACATGATGAATCTGACAAAGGTTTATTCTCGCATCTGGCTCATGGTGTTGCTCATGGAGCTGGATATCCTCCTCCTGGGGGATATCCTCCGCCTGGAGGCTATCCACCACCTGGAGGGTATCCACCACCTGGAGGGTATCCTCCATCTCATGGCTATCCACCCCAAGGATATCCCCCCGCCCAAGGTTACCCCCCAGCTGGCTATCCTCCTGGTGCATATCCTGGACCCTCTGCTCCACACCATTCAGGTATTTATCCTATTTTTACATATAATCGTCTGGAAAACTTGTTAGATCATTAGTTCGTTATTTTTATTAAGTAAGGTTTATAATTTCGATTACCTCGACCGAAAGCTGCTGTAAGCAACAGAATTGTTTTGAAGCAAAACTTCAGTAAAATTTCCCAGGAACATTGGAGTATCCTAATCCTGTTTATGGTTAGATTGCATAACTTTTATACAGTTGCTGATTCCAAATATTCTTAAATGCAGGTCACGGTGTAGCAGGAATGCTGGCAGGTGGTGCTGCCGCTGCAGCAGCTGCATATGGAGCTCACCATGTCGCCCATGGTGCTGGTCATTACCCCCACGGCGTTGCTCAATATGGTCATGGTCATGGTTATGGTCATGGTCATGGTCATGGTGGAAAATTCAAGCACCATGGAAAGTTCAAGCAGGGTAAGTTTGGGAAGCACAAACATGGGAAGCATGGTGGTGGCAAATTCAAGAAGTGGAAGTGATTTTTCTGCCATCACATTTCACCACCGACCCTTCTTCTTCAGTGGCTTCCAAGAATGGCCTCGGTACAGATGGTAGGGTACCATCTTCTTCTCTAATCCCTGTTATGTCCAGAGAACTTTGGATGTTGTTATTTTTACTCTTGTTATCTTAACTGCTGTTTAATGCCTTCTGTACTCTGCTTCTGGACATCAATAATCTGGATCTTTTCTCGTTTTCTTGTCGACCTCTTTCTTTCAATTTCCCATTTTTTTGGATATGAGAACTGGGTCGAAACGAAAGATCGAGAATGGGAATTTTGGGCCCAACACTTGCGTGGTTGGGGTATTGGGTCATGTATTTTGAATATGTTTTAATCCATTAAAAATGATGTGCATCGAAGCAGGAGTAGACATCATCGACATCATCATCATAATGTGATGGAGTTTCTCATTCAAGATTGCTTCGACTGAGGAGGGGGACCAGAAAGTTTTTGTATAAAAAGAAGGTGGTAGGTCTCCTGATGAGAGTGCGAACTTCCTAAGTTCCAACCCGCACGAAACATCACAAATTCAGACAAAGAAAGGTAGCTAATGCCCTTAATTGAATGCCACTAGGAAATAGAGAATTCACAGAAAGGTAGCTAGTACCCTTAATCGAATGTCACGAGGAAATAGAGAATTTATTCTATATGACCATGCCTCGACTAATAAGTCATAAGTTCAAACTCTCACGACCACATATGATTGAATTTAAAAAATACTTAAATATCATAGTTTTTTTAAATGAAAAAATGGTCATAATTTTAAATATTATTTATCTTTTAACTATTCAAGTTAGTAGCTCAGACTTATAGACAAAACACATTTTAAATTTTAATGTCGTGGGATAAACAAATATTTCATATACTAACGTAAGTTTGAATTCTTTAACTCTAATTTACATGAGTTTAACCCCTAAAATTTTTAAAAGTCAACTATATGGTTTTTTAATGCAATAATTTCAAAATAAGTAGGACCAGTAGTGCTGCACTGGATCCAAAACTTTAGTACGTCACTTTTCTAAATAAATATATATTGGCCAATATAAATGAAATTTTTTCACAAACAAACACCTTTGGGAAGTTCATCAAATATTTTAATTAAGTAATTAAATTTTGGTTATAAAGTTGTTCGGTCACTTAAAATGTTTTATGAATTAATGAAATTTAACATTTTGAAATCATTTTAGGTTATGTTAAGAAAAAATGTGGGTGTCAAAACAAGAGTTTATTTATTATATTATCTTTATATGCAATCAAATTTTTAATTTTTTTCTTTTATCTTTTAAATTTTGTCAAATAAACTATTTTAATTTTATCTTTGCTCTTTTTATTAATTTATTTTGAAATTTTTTAATATATTTCAACATCTGAAAATTTTCTTATGTTCTTTTTAGAAAAAATATTTGAAAATTAAAATTTTCTTTTTTTGAAATTGAAATAATTTTTAATGTTACACAACTAAAATATAACAAACGTTTGAAAATTCAAAAATCAAAATAAATAAAACTCGGTTGTCAAAGTCTAAATGAGGTAATGCACTTGTTCTTCGCGTAATAGTAATGGTAAATTTTGTTTAAGAGAAAAGAACGTGTCCTGCAAGCCAAAAAAAACTTACACGTTGGTGTAGTACTTCAATGTTATTGTATTCATCTTTCCCTTTGCTTCCATCCTTTCTTTTATTTGAATTCTCAAAAAAAAAAAAAAAAAACAATAAAGCTAACCGTAAATTACATGACATGAGTCAATGACATATCTTTGAATGAGATAGTGTGAAATTTCACATCGATTGAAGAGGGGAACAAAGTAATCCTTATAAGGGTGTAAAAATCTCTTTTTAGCAGATGCGTTTTAAAAACATGAAGCTGACGGCAATACTTAACCGACCAAAACAAACAATATGGATTAGGTCAAAAGTGAACTAGATCGAGCTAGACCAAAACATCATGAACTATGGTCACACTCTAAAGTCGACTAGGGAACTTCTCTCGTGTTTGGTACCTCGATTCCCTTCATGTTGCTACCCATCTTATTTCGTGCTAGGCTTTGTATACTTTGTCTTTTATGTTGGATTAATATCACTCATATCTAATATAAGTGGCTTTGTTCGTGTTTCGAGTAAGAATACAATTTTAAAAAAACACTCTTATTAAAGGAACTAATGTCACAAATCAATTAGTAATCAACAAAAATATAACATTTCGAAAGATTGAAACAAATAAAGACGTGAAAAATGACGTTAGCTGAAATTTAGTAATTATTTTTTATCAAAAATGAAAAAAAAATCAAATGGAGGAAATACAAAACAACTGGCTTTGTCTGGTTTACTCTAATCTCAATTATTAACTAATTAATTAAAATAATAATCAGTAATCAATTAATTAATACTTTTTTCTTATTACAATAAATAAATCAATCAATTTTCACAAGATTTAATTTTTTAAAGAAAACATTAGTGAATAAATAGTAAAATAATGATTTTTTTTTCCAAAAAGTTATAAATAAAAACATATAATAATATGATATAAGAGAATAGATTAGTTTAATAAAATAAAATTAAGGAGCATAAACAAAATTACACAATAATCGAGAAGTTTTTTAAATTCATAATTTAATTTAATTATTGAAAGTTACACAGTACACAAGATGTACGTGCATGTGTAGTTCAAATCATATGTAAACACGTGTCCCAAAAATGCATGGATTTCCACACCCGTTCGTAACTTTAGTATGCCCCACACAGCGCGTTTTTATTGGACCACGTAGATTAAGCTACATTGACTTCCTTATATTTATATTTATTTATCTTCTTTTTTATTTTAAAAAAGAAAAAGACATTTTATTTGACTCTATTATTTCTTTAGTGAGGATTATTTGAGGGGTCCTTCACTACATTAACATCTTAATCATATATTAATACACGTGTAAGCATATAATTGAATTGACTTGATTTTCTCGACCGTTGATTTTGATTTTTCTAATGTTATTAATTTTAATAGCGTTGAAAAAAATCAATAATATTTAAAACATGTCATTTAATTTGTTGGCAAATGAACGTCTTTTTCTTAAAAGTATCAAACATAAATAAGATAATAAAATATATTGAAAAAATAGATACGTATCTTTGTTGACTATGAAAAGTAAACGAATAAAATGAAAATAGAGAAATGTGTATTTTATAATATATTTTAGACGATTAAAAATTAATATAAACTTACCTGACAACTGTCATCTAATATTATAGGATATTTAAATATTAAATAACGTCTAAAATTATAATTTGTATCTTAATGATAAAATGTTATAGGACACGACTACACCTATCAATTTATGTGTTAAAAATAACATTAAAAAAATATACTTAAATATGCTATCGACACGACACGTATTTGTATACAATAATTTGATTAGTTAAAAATTTTATAAAATTTGAAGACGGGAAATTAGAAGGAAATACAATTTAGATATTATATTTTTTTACCATTGAAATAATGTATGGATGATCCGTTAAAAAATTATTATATGGTTTTTTTACCATTGAAATAATGTATTAATGTATTAATGATTCGCTAAAAAATTATTATATGGTTTTTGTCGCATAATAATATCTTATTATTTAATAATTTATTTGAAAATTTGATTTTTATTTATTTAAATGAATAAATTATCTAATATATATATATATATTCAAAATAATGATTAAATCCCTAAAGAGGTTAGAAAATGAGATGCAAAAAGTGAAGCAAATAAAAGTTTATAATAATTAAAAATCCATTAATTTTAAAATTCCGTACACCCTCCTAGACACTCCAATATTATATTATTAATATTGTGGGGTTTACAATATATTTTATTTGTCTTTATATATATTTAATTATTTAATTCTGTCTTATTCCCATGCACATAATTTCTTACCGGTAAATTACTCATATGCTTAAATTTATTTGATGAAGCCCAAATGTGGATCATATTCTATGAATTAATGAGTGTCACGTCACATAATTATTACAAATAACTATATAGTTTTGATTAGAAATTTATCCACAAATTCAATGTATTTATGTTAAAATTAAGAAGAGGGCAATTATTATTGAAAATAAAAAATAAAAAGTTGACTTTTTGGTCTCTCCCCCGTGGTTTTATACAAATTAGGTGGAAATTTTAATTAAAATAAGATAAAAGATGAAATAACGAAAATTAAATCTTTCTACTTTTGAGTTTAAATTTTTTACCATATCCTAAAAAATAATATTTTTTTATTTATGAGATAAATAAATATATATAAAAAAAAATCCACAACCGAAGTGATAAATTTAAAGTTAGGCAGGAAAAAAAAAGTAGGTACATCACATTCAAATCTTTACATATGTCATTTTCAAATCAATCCATTCAATAATTCAAACGTTGAAATTTTATAAAATAGAATAGACAAATTACACGAAAAAAAGTATATAAGAGTTTGATATAAACATTAAAAATTAATCAATATTTTTTATATTTTAAAAAAATTATAGGTAACTGTCTGTCAGGGAAGTTCCCATACTTTTATAAAGAATGTGGGATCTCACAATTCACTATCTTTCAAGGTCGAGCGTCTTTGATAACGCTCGTTTCTCCTTTCAATCGAGATCACACATTGTATACTTTTATTTAATGGTAAAAAATTAATTAAAATTTTTATTTACAAAAATATTTGTGGATGTCCAGAAAAAAAAATTAATATTTTGTATGATTTGGTTATGGGAGTGAGATTTTTATTTATTTATTAAAATTGTTGGGAGTGGAAGATCTCCATCTCTTTCTCGTTTCACTACAAAAGATATAAAACAAAATGATAGCTGGAACCCAACAATATTTCACATTTAATAAATTAATAATAAATAAAATAAGGTTACAAAATCTGTTCCACCAAATTTCACACAATTTCAACGCCACTTGTCCAATTCACAAACTTTGCTGACATAATTACGGAAATGATTATTTATTTATTTTATTTTGAGATGTTTTAATAATATACTATGTTGTTGGTAATAAATTTTATTTATAATATAATATACCATATTATATGCATCACGTATATATTTTCGTAAAATTTCATTTAAAACTTAGGTATAAGAAAGTTAATCAAAATGATTTGTAAGATTAGAAGAGATCAAGAATTTGATTTGGGTTTGTTCATAGGAAGGTTTAGGTTTTTTTTTTTTTTGTTGTTGTCATTTGAAGAAGGAAAAAACATGGTTGGTACTTGGTACAGCTTTGTTCTTTGTCTTTTCAAACGTTTTAAAACATATTTTAAATGATAGTATGAAAGTAGCAATGCACTATATTAACTTAAGATCTACGAAATTAAATGTAACTACCCTATGTAAGTTTTATAGTCTTTCATTGTGATACCGTCGTCAATCGTACCGGCTGTCTTGACTCTACCTGAAATATAAAAGGAGCAAATGACTTGGGTATTTTAAGAAATACTCGTGATTCCACTACTGAGGTTAGGGAAAGTAAACACATGCAATTATGATCAGAGACCTATCATTTAAAATCATCGTAGAGGTAGCCTCCAGCCCGGACAAATTGGATGTGTAGTATTTCGCTACATACGACCCACATGTGCAAGCATGAGTCCACCATACCGTTCGCACACTCTCTTGGCCCATTATCATCATAATGTATGTGTCTGTACTCATCATCATAAAAGAGAAAGTATCCCGATGTAAATAAACATACATGAAATTCCTGTACTTTTCGTTCTAAAATCATTCATATGACACAACCTCATACATCATTTACATATTACTCTAGGTAACATGCATGTATAAATTTTCACACCTTCATCATTTATAACTTCATTTAGGAGTTGTGTATTAGAAACCTTATCGTGATGCAACATGACATCTCGTACATGTACATTATTGTAACATGAGATATCATTATATCATGTCATATCATTATCATACATCTCATGTCATCATTATCGTAACGTATCATAATATCATCATATCGTCATAGCATCATCATAATACATCTTAATATCATAACAACATAAATGACACATGCAAGGGTCACTAAACATATGTATCTATCATATATATTACGGACGTTATGAGATGTGTTGGAGTTTGTACAAATTTGGGTAGTTTTGTCTTATGAATTTCTAATGATTGAGCTCTGTATTGTCTGCACCAACCTCCCCTCGTCGGCGGCATGGAACCCACCTGCGTCAATTCTATGGCTCAACGTCAAGACCATCCTTTTAACTTACAAACAGGACGACTCCATTTCCGACCAACCTCAATTCTTCCTTCTTTACACTGTCCTTTGACTCCATTGTCACCTGTCTTCGATGCTTTAAAGAAAAGAAAAAGAAGATGTTGTCGGAGAGGGGAGAAGGGACCCTCGATCGAAGTACACCGACACTGTAATATGACCTATATCTAGTATTAGAATCAAGATTTGAAATTTAGATTCAACACCTAATGGTTTGGCATTTCCTTACATCCGGCAACATGATCTCACATTACCTTCTTACTTCCAAGACTGAAAATTAACTCCCACAAACTAATACAAGTCTGTATGTTTTGTCTTTACTCATCAACTGGGTATAATAAAGCGATAATTTAAATTTATAATTAATGAAATTACTCTTAAAATAATAAATGAAATTAAATTTAATATAAGTCGTATCAAATAGAACCAAACTTATCAGACACAAAATTATAAGTATTTTAAAAATTTATTAGACATTTTAAAATAAATATACAATAGACGTTTTTAAAAGCTTAAACACGTTTATTAAATACTTATGATCTTGTTTAATATAATTAAGTAACGTAGAATATTTAAAAATTAATTTTGAGAAAATAGAAGATAAAGTGAGAGAGAGACATGCATGCTAACCATGGTCAAGGAAGTATAATTTAATAGTAAACAATTCTAATTTTCTTCAATTAATTTAATAAAAGTCAAAGGCTTAAAATATATATACATATAACAAAAAAATTATCATCATCGTGTAATGATTACATCTTAGAAATGTTGCATCGAATTAATATTTTTTTATTAATTTAAAATATTAATAATTTAGAACGTATATACTCAACTTGGTTTGTTACGTGCCGATTAATAAATGAAAAAAATTAGTTCGATAATTATTTTTTTAATATAAAAAATTAATGATTTGACAATTTATACTTATAAATAAAAGAAATTGATATAAGACTTTATCGATAGTTCGAAATATTGGAAAATTCAAACTTCAATGTAAAATGTTAAGACTTTGAGTGTGACGAAATGATTGAGATTTGATGTATAATAATGAAGATTATTTTATGAGTTTGAGGGAGAAAAAATATTTAAAATTAATATAATATATGAATCTATGTGTATAAATATAAATAATTTTCATTATTGAGGAAGCCAAAGTCAACTACGTCCGTTAGTTGTGCATGCATGCTATTTGGATAGGGTTTGATCGTAATTATTATTATTAATTTTTTCAAAATTGAGTTGTTGGTTGTTTGTTTACGATCATAGCTATCAATTTTTCGAATTGTATTGATTTAATGATCGAAAGATTTGACATCAAAATAAAAGTTGACTTATTTGATAAACGTGTTAAAAATAATATTAATTTAATGTATTTCAAATAAACTTTTAAAAATTAAATAATTATTTTATAAAATATATCATAATATCACCATTTTTATAGAGACGCCTTTTAATGTATCAATTTAATCTCTCGTCTCTCTTCTTATTGTTAGCAAATTTTTCTCAAGATTTTGAAAGAAATATGTTTATATGGGAAAGGAAAAAAAATTAATTATTCACGAGGAAATGGTGAGAAAATTAAAATAATATCACACAAAAAAGATTGACTTCTACACCCGAGCTAACTCTCTTTTTCCACATTTTTGTGAAATTCTTAAAAAATTTAACAATATTATCTTTAAATTAGTCTCGGTAATTTGATAAAATTACAAAATATTATTATAAACGTAAAGCCTATTTATGAGATTTTCTCAAACTGTAAGAACGAAAATCTAACTTTTGTGTTTAGCCAACGTGTTTGAATCTCAGTCTCAATGTAGCTAATCATTCTCTCGAACCATCTCGAATCGATCAACTCGAATTTCTATATTTATTTCAAAAAATAATAAATTTCAAAAAAAAAAAAAAAAAAAAAAAA
>NW_019268525.1:3179985-3185343 GCF_002738365.1 Cucurbita moschata | reverse complement strand
AAAAAAAAAAAAAAAAAAAAAAAAAACCTAATTGAAAGAGTGAGAAAAGATTTATAATATCAAGTCCCCTTTTTGGCTTAGCCGAAGGAGGATCGGCCGCACGCTTTTTTGTTGGGTTGGGACACGTGCGGAGTGAGTCCCTTTCCTTCTTCCCTTCGATCCTTGTCCTAAAATTACTTCTTTTTTATTTTTTAAATTAAAAAAAAATTACCAGTAGAGAGAGAAGAGGAGAGAGAAAACTTCCCTTCCCTATATATATACCCCTTTCGTAGTCCCTCCTTTCTTCACCAAACCATATCACAACCATGTTCTTCCCTTTCATCCTCGCCGCCGCCGCCATCTTCTTCTTCTTCCGTTCTCTTTTCAAATTCTCCGCCCCTGTTCGTCGGAAACCTCCTCTTCCACCGGGCTCAATGGGCTGGCCTTACATCGGTGAAACCCTCCAACTCTACTCTCAAGATCCCAACGTCTTCTTTGCCTCCAAGAAGAAGAGGTGGCCGTTTCTTTTCGCTATCTTGTTTTTTGGGTGTTTTTTTCAAATGGGGTTTTGATGAACTCTGTTTTTTTTTTATTCAGATATGGTCCAATTTTCAAGTCCCACATATTGGGTTATCCTTGTGTGATGCTTTCAAGTCCCGAAGCTGTGAAATTTGTGTTGGTTACTAAAGCCCATCTCTTTAAGCCGACATTCCCAGCTAGTAAAGAAAGAATGTTGGGAAAAAATGGCATCTTTTTTCACCAAGGTGAGTATCATGCCAAATTGAGGCGCCTCGTCCTCCGAACATTCATGCCTGAGTCCATAAAAAACATCGTACCCACCATCGAATCCATCGCTAAGAACACCCTACAATCATGGAATGGACAATTGATCAACACCTTCCAAGAAATGAAAATGGTAAGAAAAAAACAGAGGAGCTCTGTTTTTCTTTTTCTCTGTTTTTGAATTATGGGTGTTTTTCTTAGCTGATTCTTTAATCTTTTATGTTTTCTTTAGTTCGCATTCGAGGTTTCGTTGCTATCAATATTTGGAAAAGATGAAGCTCTTTACTTCGAAGATCTTAAACGATGCTATTACATTCTTGAAAAAGGGTACAATTCGATGCCCATAAACTTGCCAAGAACACTCTTCCACGAGGCCATGAAAGCTAGGAAGGATCTAGCGCGTATCTTAAACAAGATCCTCACAACCAGGAGGGAAACGCAGCGGGATTACAACGACCTCCTCGGATCATTCATGAGCGAAAAGGAAGGCCTCACCGACGAACAGATAGCCGACAATGTCATCGGCATCATCTTCGCAGCTCGCGACACGACAGCGAGTGTTCTAACATGGATCTTGAAGTTCCTAGGAGAAAACCCAAGTGTTCTTCAAGCTGTTACCGTACGACCCATTTCCCAAAACCAAGAAATATGTGTAATTTGAATTGAGTCGAGCTTGGAAACTGAAAATTCTCCTCTGTTTTTGGGTTTACAGGATGAACAAGAAGCAATAATGAATGAAAAACAGAGTAGAGAAGATAATAATCTCACCTGGGGTGACACGAAAAACATGCCGATTACTTCAAGGGTGATTCAAGAAACTCTAAGAGTTGCTTCGGTTTTGTCATTTACTTTCAGAGAAGCAGTGGAAGATGTTGAATATGACGGTGAGTTTTGGATTAAAAACAGAGTTCCTCTGTTTTTCTGTGTCTAAAAACCCTCATTTCATTTGTGTTTCAGGGTATTTGATTCCAAAGGGATGGAAAGTTTTGCCTCTGTTTAGGAACATTCATCGTAGCTCTGAGAATTTTGCTCAGCCTGACAAGTTTGATCCTTCGAGATTTGAGGTAAAAATGTTTTGTTGTTTTTACTTACTTCATTTAGCAAAACAGAGGAGTGTGAATCTAAGGCTAAGAATGAATGATTTGTGTTTGATATGATGATTGGAACAGGTGGCTCAAAAACCCAATACTTACATGCCATTTGGCAATGGGACCCACTCCTGTCCGGGAAATGAATTGGCCAAGCTGGAGATGTTGGTTTTACTCCATCATTTAACCACAAACTACAGGTGCCTATGCCTAAACTTTTACCATGATCAAGTTTAATCTCAGTTTCTTTTACCACAAACTACTACTTTTTACTTTTTTTTACACTTTCGTTTAAATCACTCGATCATTCTAGAACCAAAAAATAACTCAAATCGAGTTTCAAAAAGAGTGCTTTTACAAAAACGAAAAACAACTCAGATCGAGTTTCAAAATAGACATTTTAGCCAAATTTTTTTTAAACAAAAAACAACCTAAATCACTAACTTTTCACCTTCGAACAAAAAAAATAACCTAAATCGAGTTTCAAAATGAGCGTATTAGTAAATTTGTACAAAAACGAAAAAAACCCAAATCGAGTTTCAAAACGTGAATTTTAGTAAGTTTTTTCATAAACAAAAAACAACCCAAATCGAGTTTCAAAACGTGCATTTTAGCACGATTTTTCTAAAACAACCCAAATAAGGTTTAGAGACCGACATTTTAGCAAGTTTTTTCAAAAACAAAAACAACCCAGATCGAGTTTTAAAATGAACATTTTAGCAAGTCTCTTCGAAAACAATAAATAACCTAAATCGAGCTTCAAAACTGACATTTTAACACTTCTTTTCGAAAACAAAAAGCTATCTAGATGGAGTTTGAATGAAAATTATGGGTGAATTGATTGATTTGGTGTAAAAAATTGCAGGTGGAATGTAGTGGGAGCTGAAGAAGGGATTCAATATGGTCCATTTGCTCTTCCCCACAACGGATTGCCCATTAGAATATCTCTCAAAAAATAAAAATAGAAAAAAAAAAGTTAATGAATTTGGAAACAAAAAAAGAAAAAAAAAAAAGAAAAAAGGACGTTGTTTTATGGGGGAAAGGGGACAGTCTCTGACTCAAAACAGAGCATTATTAATCATAGATGGATATACTCTAAACACCCAATCCACAAATACTCCAAAATATCAACGGTCCTCATTTTTTGTAAAATTTAATTTAATTTAATTTTTTTTTTTTTTTTACAATTTTCATTATTTACTTTTAAATACCATTTTTTTTTTCATTTTCTTTCTTGTTGTAACCAAGAATTGCCGCCGCAAGGCTATTAAATATCATATAATAAATCTTATTTTTCAGTTATTTGATGATCACATTAATTTCATTTTCTTCCCATTTTTTATTCCTTTAATTATTCAACTTGAAATTAAAAAAAAGATGTTGTGTTATATATTTTATGAAAATTACTAAGAAAATAATTTATGAAAAGCTTATCCCAACATAATTTCTATGTAAAGGCCAATTACTAAAATTGGATTAATTAAGAAATTAAAATAGAATTTAAACTAAACTAAAAACATTTTATTATATATGAACTTAATATTTTAAAAATAATAAATTGTCTCCATCCATATTTAACCATTTTGAATATTTAACTTTCAACAAGAGAATATAAAATTACATTTATCATAAAATTTAATTCTTTCCTCACACTTATCAATGGGCTCGAAACTCGAACGATGATTCAAGTGGAATCAAAATTCGATCTAAAACTTATTCAAAGTTAAAGTTTGATGGGTTCGTCCTAATCAAATTCACCTCGTTTGTTTATTAAATACATGCATTTTGAAGATTTGACTAACTTGTAGCCTGATCATTTGAATCGATTTAAATCATTTCCTCAAGTCGGTTTAATGGACTATATGTACTTGCATATATAATATTTTTGTATGTTAAAAAAATAAATTATTTTAATATTTTAAAAAAATATATAATTTAGATACTCTTGAACGATTTAATGCAATAGATTAATCCAAACTCAATTTAAGAATGAGTATTTTTTGAATAGTTATACCATTTAGTAATGTTAATTATCGAACCATTGTTACGACGGTTCCAAAAAGCTTATTAATCGATATATTCTTTTATCTTTGCTCGATAGCTCGTTAATGAGCTGATTGGTAAGCGATTGAGCTATACAAAATTGAACAACATTTGTTTAAATGTCTCATTAGACATACCCCACATGGAAAGTGGATCACTTTTAGGTGCTTTCTTCCTATCACGAAGCATACTCAATCAATTTCGCTTTCATTCGCATAAATAGAATATGCTTGGAATCTCTATTTTAGACTTTGATCTAAGATATTTATCTATTGGAATAGATCAAGCTCTTTCCATTATGAATATTTTAAAATATGCTTGATTTAATTCAAAGGTTTTTAATATCTTAATTAGTTAAGTCTACGTTGACTGACGTTTATCTCAATTATGTATTTTTTAGGTTAGATTATACAAAAATGAACATAATTCAATGATAATTAATATCTATTCTTTTATTTAGCTCGAAATTTTCAAATTTTCATTATAATTATCCCTTCATTGGATTTTAAAACATTGGCCAGAAAAGATATTTTCACTTTAAAAATTATATTATAAAGTGTTTTTGTTGATATTTGATAGTTAAATAATTTAAGGCTAATAATGACATCCCCATCATGTGGGGGATTCATGGTTTGGACTTCTGTGCAAGTACTGACTGTGGCTGCCTTCGTTGACTTTTGTTTTTCCAACGCCTATAAATTAAATCATATTAAAATAATAAGTGAGAGAAAATATTAAAATAATGAGAGAAAGTTTATCTTAAAAATAAAAATATTGTTCTCAGTTATTATTCTTATTTAAGTCAAGGCCAGACATATAAAAAAGGAAAAAAAAAATATTGAAAAAGACAATAAATATCTTATTTTAAGGAATTAAATTTATAAAATTTAAAATTTAAGAACTAAATAATAATTTGTAATTTAAATTAGTATTTATTTGTCAACATTAACTTTATTTATTTTTCAAGGTCGAAAATTAAAATTATTGCATAAAAAAAAGAGAAAAGACAAAAAAACGTATATTCTTAAAAGAAAAACAAATGATATATTAGCTGTAAAGATATTATGGGAGAGAGAGAGAGCAAAATTATCATCAAATGATGTATGAGAGAGAGAGAGAGAGGGACACGTGGTGCAACAAAAAGAGCCGAAGTTGGTCTTCTTGCATTCGTGGCAGTGATCTTTAATAAGAAGACAAAAAAGATTGCATATTATGTTTATTTGGACAAAACTATAATATTGTTATAAAATGATGTTTGAAAAGCTACAATATTATGTTTTAATATCTTAAAATTATTTTAAAATTATCTTGATAGTAATGTGAAAGGAAAATTGACATATTAAGAATTTATTTTAATGATTAATCCAAATAAATATTCGAGTATTCAAGTCCGTCATTTCATGTTATCATCACATCAATTCATTACAACAGTTACTTTGAGCAAAAAAAAAAAAAAAAAAAAAAA
>NW_019268525.1:3173877-3179149 GCF_002738365.1 Cucurbita moschata | reverse complement strand
AAAAAAAAAAAAAAAAAAAAAAAAAAAAAAAAAAAAAAAAAAAAAAAAAACCACTTCATAGCTATGTATTAATATTAGTATTAATATTTTAATTTTCTTGTCCAATTATTTAAATACATTTCCTCATTACTTAGAATGATCTAATCAAGCAAAATTCAATGAATTTGAGATTTGGTTGTCATGCTAAATAACAATTTAATAGTGACAAATACCATAAATTTAGAGATATTCAAATGTCAATCGCTTAATTTGGTTAACAAAAGTCATTTCATGGAAATAATTCACCCACCCATAAAAGTCAATCACTTACTTTTCTTATAAAGATTATAATATATATTGACAAATGAAATTATGAGAGATGAAATTCAAATATTGAGTGGAATATTTGCATCACCAAGAAATTTCTGTGAAATGTTGCCCATAAATATTCTGACTGATCATATATACCTAAATAAAATTGGACTAAGCTAAAGAAAAAAGGCAAATAGAGATTTCACGGAGAGTGGAAGAGGAAAAACAAAAGCCATATAGCGGTTGAATTGACAGAAGAACACATGATCCACAACATAAAACATATTAAGCTTGAGCTAAGCTGAAGAAATTTACACAAAGAAATCTACTGAATTACATACTGACCTCATTATTCAACGTCAATCCCAGATGCATTTAACAGGACGAAATCAAATAGGATGGCAACAGGCAGCAGCGAGTTATGTATCGCAGGTCCCGTTATCACCATCAGTTGCAGAAGCTCTGCCTCTGATTCTTAGCTGTGAGCATTTGCGGATTAGATATAGGGCTTAGAAACTAGGTCTTGAATTTTATTCTCTCTTCTAGATGGTTTAAATTCTTGGAATTTTCATAAGAAATCAACCACTATTTTCAGACTTGGCCATTGATGAACACATTTTTTAAGATTAAACTGTCTTAAAAAATACCAATTGGGTCATTGGAAAGCAAATAAAAGTTGCACCTTCTCAACAGCATCTGCCATGCCCGAGGCATCTTCCACTCCTTTCTTAAGGACATCGATACGGGCTTGAATATGCCGGTTCTGTTCCTCAGACTAGAAAAAGTTTCAATCATAAGAAAACTTGTAAACTTAATTTGTCAAGAAATTGCCACGTATACCATAAAAATCTAGGGAAGGAATTGATTGATAGTATCTGCAATGATTCTTTGAGAAGCCACACATCATTAATTGGCAGCTGGCAAGGACCATAAAAGAAAAGACAGCACAGATTGTTTTTGGGAACTAAAGTGGAAAGGACGGTACAAGAAGATGCATAAAATACAAAGTAGAAAGAGTACCACAGGGAGACACGCCCAAGAAATACAAGCAAACAAAAGCAAATGCATTATTGAGCCTTTTTTACCTAAAAGCTAAGATGCGTGCTTACAGATGGATCAGAGCATACTCATTTGTTTCAATTTTCAATCACAGAAAAAAGATCCATTGGATACAAAACTACCAGTATTGTTGTGACTTTAAGAATTCAGTTCTTCTAAAGGGAAATGCGGTGATATGCTAAGATTTACCATTGAAGAAAGGCCTAATTCTTCCATTATACTCGAATCAATTAAGAATGACCCCCTCCCCCTCCCTCTCACCCACAAAAATAAATAAATAAATAAATAATAATTATAAAACATGAGTAACAATGTCAGTTAAGCTGGTTTGTTTTTAGATGGAGAAGTTCGCTACAGTTACAAGAGTTGCATACCGTTTTCAGCATGTCCTTCAAGTGTTGGATCTCATTCTTCTTTGTCATGGACAGATAATTAGGAATATCCATTATATTAGTCCTGCATTAGATATTGTTATTTGTTAACTCCAGCTGAGAAATCAATCTGTAAAGGCCGCCCAAGGAAGCCCGACCTTAATAGATCACTTCCCATGCCTTTGCGTAACGAAAAACAAGGGAAAATTGCATAAACCACCATGAGTTGTTATTACTTCCAATCACATTTCAAATTTTCATCCAAAAATTATATATAATTATACATCAAATCATTGATTTAACTATCAGAGAACCCAACTTATTTGGACCACTAATTGAGAAAGTAACCTCCCAGCAGAAGATACCTACTTCTTGGAATACAATGGATCTAGATCTTGTTCTTCCAAAAGTTGTTCAACATTATCAAGTATACGTCCTACCTGCATAAATCAAAACTATTACAATGAGGCAAATAGTCACACAATGGGAGAGGAAAAATCACCTGACATAACACAAATGACTAGCAATGCATAATCACTTCAAACAAACCCCAACGAATTACAATTACACACGACAAAGAACAAGTGACGCGAATTTAGAAATTGAGAAGAAAAATTATCATAAAAGAAATGAAACAATACAGAATGTCGATTACTTTTCCTGTAATCCTATTATCATGTGAACCATCACGATCAATCTCACAGATTTTCGCCAATTCTTACCCATCATTCATGTTTTTTATCTTGTATTGAAACCCACCATCAGCTATTTGGACAAAGGCATCTGACACATTCAAGACTGTGCAACTGGTTTGAGTTTTTTAAAACTAATACATCGATAATTTCAATGAAGGCCCCCTCACTGTAATCCTATTGAACTTGTCCACGGAATCACTCCCATGCCTTACTATATATATATATATATACACGCATGAAGGGAAAAAGTGAATAGGAGACAGAAGGTCATTGAAGTGGATCAGAACGAAAAAATCAACTACAAATTAATATTATGTCATAAAGGTCTTAACCCAACAGCCCCCCAACAAATCTGACACATAGAAGTTCCTTGCAAGCAAGAGCTAATCGTAAATAACCAAAACAAGTTAATAGACAGGAGAATTACCTGGGTTTCAATACATAATGACTCAAACTCGTCCTGTATGTTTCAGAAATGGCAGTGTTATTGAACAGAAGTGCAATATGTAAAAAGAGAATTAAAATGAAATGTTGTCGATAACCACATATAAATGTAAAAGAAGAGAAGCCTATTGTAGGATTTATTTCAGGACAGGGTAAGGTGAATAGCCAACAGCAATGGACGAGGAAAACCGCACTAGACTATGGCAAACACCTAGGTCCATGTGATTTCATGGGTTACCTTTTGCAAAAGACGAAGGCAATTTGCATTCTACTGATAGACAATAATTGCGTGTTTCTGAGAAACTTTCCTTTTTTCCATTTCCTATCCTATTAGAGACAGAAGCAATCGAAATTTGTGTTATCATGGCTTGCTATCTTCTATTAACAATATATAAGTATATTCTTTCTATTCTAAATCATGTGTCTCGTTGCAGCGCAGAATTGAGAACTTCAATGCTAAAAATTTGTATAATATAATTAGAGAAGAAAATCCAATGGATATAAAGGGTTGTGATAATTCTGTGACATGATTATAACTAAAGAGAACATCCAATTGGAACAGCAGTATGCCTAAGCATAGAATAAGCACATTATGCGATTAAAGATGTTTGGGAGCGATTTTGAAATGGTTAAAATCGCTTCAGTCGTATTCCAAATCACTCCCAAACATGATTTTAATTATTCAAAAACAATTTTTATGAATTTAAAATGACATCTAAAATTGTAAAATTAAACCCTAAGTTGATCTTGAATGATTAAAGGCATGTAATTCAATTTCAAAATCACTCTCATACATGTTCTAAGGGTCTTAACGTTGAGAAAAAGAAGAAATAACATAATCACATTACACAACAGGAAATCCCGAAATGGAATCATCACAATGGACTCCGAAGCAAAACCTTGAATGGAAATATACCTCTATGTTTCCGTGCAAAGAAGTTATAACCTGAAAGTTTGATGAACACCAAAATGCATTATTCCAATGTCCAAAGAGACTAAAACCAATAAGAATATATGTAAATTCTTAAAATGTAAAGCAAATAACATGCTGCTAACCATGAAGACAACACATGATTTGCACATTCAGAAAAACTAGGAATGATCCACGCAAGAAAACGTCCTAGAATCATATTTAAAGAAACACAAGATCTCCAATTTAAATTATAGCATCTGTGTCCATAGTGTTGGATGATGGAAGTCCCACATCGACTAATTTAGGGTGTGATCATGGGTTTATAAGTGAGGAATACTAACTCCATTGGTGTGAGGCCTTTTGGGGAAGCCCAAAGCAAAACCATGAGAGCTTATGCTCAAAGTGGACAATATCATACTATTGTGGAGAGTCGTGTTCGTCTAACACATAGGATGTTAATTTTCTTTCACCACATCTTTCCTGTGAGGACGGGGGAAGACATAAAAGAGCAGCACAATAGTACCTGAACGAATAGACGATGAAGATTTTCTTGCTCCACGGTCGTAAATCCCGAAAGGCATTCCCGAAACTCCTTTACGAAACAAAAAAGCACAACTATACAAAATTTACTGTCTCTTTCAAAAGAAAAGTAACCTATAGATATCTCTCATAACCAAATTGCCACTTGATAAGGAAATTTTTATTCCAAAGCATCAATTCCACACCATTTCCAGAAACAAATATGAACAAAAGGTTACTAAAGTATAGAACATTATACACATTATAGCAACTTTCGTGCTTACCTCCCTGGAACAGGAAGTCAGGAGAGAACGAACGGCGAGCTTGAACGAATTTTTCAGATCAATCAGGCTGGAGTTAAGCGGAGTACTAATCTCGTGCTTCTTCTCCATTTTCAAAACGTTTATACACTTCAATCCCCAACCCTACCTCGCTAAATTCCACCCCAACATATAACTCTGCGGAAATGGCGCAAGTAACAACATCAAAAAGAAATTAGAGAGCGGCAGCAAGTGAGCGAGTTGATGAGTTGACTCCGGTCAGTGCCGGCGAGTCACGGCTTCAACGACAAAAAAATGACGAACAGTCGAAGAGGTTGAAGTCGAAGGCGGGAGGTTTTTGGCGTTCAAACTTGGTAATTATGTAATATTTCAAACACAGAGGGTCAATATTGTAAATATAAGAAAATTGAATTCCCAAATTTGTTATCAACGGCCCAAGTGGCCCAGTACTAATTGCCAGATGGGCCGACCCGAGCTCCGTACGGAATTCTTTTCTCGTGAATGTGTTGCTCTTTTATTCATATATATATATATATATATATATATAAAAGAAAATGTTATATTTAATTTAATTAAAAAAATTGTTCAATTATTATACCAAAAAAAAAAAAAAAAAAAAAAAAAAAAAAAAAAAAAAAAAAAAAAAAAAAAAAAAAAAAAAAAAAAAAAAAAAAAAAAAAAAAAAAAAAAAAAAAAAAA
>NW_019268525.1:3156665-3172829 GCF_002738365.1 Cucurbita moschata | reverse complement strand
AAAAAAAAAAAAAAAAAAAAAAAACTATCAAATTCGTGTGTATTTTCCCCAATTTACAATTATAAAAAATAAGGCTGTTAGTTGGAGATCCAAGAGACCGTTCCAGTCAAGGCGCCATCCACAGGACACATGGCATCCGTGGAGCTCTCGTCAATGGCGCTTCGCCGCCTTCTTCCGATCGCCGCCGTTGCCGTTCCCGTTGCGACGCTTTTATTTCCTGTTTTTTATTTTGGCAGTGTACTAGTTTTTCTGGATTCGTCGATCTGAAGGCTCTTCCTCAAGACTGCTACGGCGGAGCAGACGATTGAACATGTCGAAACGAGGATCAGAATTGCTGCGGCGATGTATACGCCGCTCTTCACCAAATAGCACTCGCCGCTCAACCAGCCCGCACCGTATTGTTGCTGTCTACTCATACTCGTCGCCGCGCTCAGTAGCAATATCACCACGGTAAAGCTTGCCCTAGAACATCAAATCTCCTCTTGAATTACATTTTCGATTTGAATTGATTTTTCCGTTTCATGAATAATCAACTATTAGCAAATTCTTACAAATTTCTTTGAAGATTCTGAATCAGAAGAATGAATTATTAGCAAATTCTCAAGAGATTGAACATAAACATGAATGAGACTAGATGATAAGTTCTTGAAATTGAAGATTTATGACTATTGATTGGTGATTTGAATGACTTTTGGAAGGCTGATCAAACAGTTAAAACAAGAGAAATGAACCAAACCTACCAAGAAATAACAAGAAGAATTATGGCCAAAATTGATCTTCTAGGACGTTGTTGATCATTGCTTTTCTTCCCTCTTGAGTTCAAACTGCAACTTGTGCAGAACAAAACATTTCCAATAACTTGAGCAATAACCAAACACGCCAATGCTGCAACTCCATATCTAAATGCTTGACTTTCTGGCAAATAGCACAGTTTCCCATCCAATCTGAGATCTTTGGTCTACAAAAAAAAGAGGGAAAAGTTAGCTAAAAACCAAGTTCTTAATGAACAAACACACACTTGTGCGATGAATTCTATACCTTTGTTCTGTGTAATTCTGCAGCTATACACGACACAATGGCGACGAGTGCGAAGGAGACGACAATCGAGAGGCTTAAGGCGTAGACGAAACGGCGTTTTTCCATGGCGGGGTGTGGTGTTATGAGGAGAATGAATATAAAACACAGGAAAAGGCGTAGCTTCGATGTGACTAAAGAGGAAATTGGGAGCTCTTAAGGGGCTTTTCTATTTTGTGTGTGTGTGTGTAGGATTGCTTGTTGCTTTTGTGTTAGTTGTTGAAATTGTTCTTTCAAGAGGCTTTTTTTTTTTTTTTTTTTTTTTTTAGTTGCTTGGAATGAGAGTTACCAGTTTATTTGAGAACAACCTGTATGGAAAATTTGAAAGAATTGTATTTAATTTTCTTTAATAATTTCTTTTTTGGGAATTAATTTGACTTAGAGTTCAATTTAGTTAAATTATATTCAATAATTGCAGGCTATTTCCAATTAGGATTGGGGATATTTGCATGTGAATGAATGGAGGAAAATTCCAAGTTTTACATTGGATTTGTAAACTAATTTATGGCAGCAGGAGTGATTAACATTATTATTTAGACTCGTTCTAATTATTTGAGTGGTTAATTTTTTTTAACGATTATTTGTTCATTTTTTTTTTCATAAAAGTAAATTTTAATAAATAAAAGTTTGTCATCACTAGCATTGTCTTCTGAAGTTGTCATCACTAGCATTGTCTTCTTTGAAGTTTTCTTCAAGGTGTTTAAAACGAACTTGTTAGGATGAGGTTTACACGTTCTTGTAAAAATAATGAATAGTTTAAAAAGATATATTTGAAGAAAATTTAAAGTTCTTCGGATTACTCTTAAAGTGCTCTAGCTTCTAATTCAATCAAAATGGTATCTAAAAATCTTGGTCTATTGTTCGTTTATAGCAAAAAAGTTCGTGTAAAGATTGTGGACATTTGATATCCGGTAAAAAACTTGGTCTATATTACTTTTAATGTTTAATTCAAATCTTAATTTATGAACCAATTAGAAATCAATAACTTTTATTATACACTTTCTAACAAATGAGTCGTCAAATACATGAAGAATTAGAGATTAGACAAAAGAGATTCTTACTCCACTTTTTTTTTATGCACGTAGCCATCACTCAAGTGATATAATGAGTTCGAATCTCTTCACTCAAATTCATTAGACAATAGCTCCATAGATGCCACTCTCTATTATTGTTGAGTAAAGAATACCAAGATGAGTGTTCTCCTATTCCGACTTCCAGAGCTTCCGGTAGCACAGCCGAGATAGCGATGGGTTCTTTGCCCTTGCAGAGATGGAGCGACAGAAGTTTTGAGAATTCAAGACAAGGTCACGACGAGATGAGCCATTTTATCATCACTTAAGTGAAAGTGCAGTGTATGCAGTATGCAACTGAGGCATCATAACATACCAGTGAACTTGAACCTTGTTCCTACTTGACCGGATCAAGGAACGAAAGATAATAAAAATTTGATATCTTTTTTCATACTATTATAAGACGAATAATTATTTAGAGCGGCTGTCACAATGAAAAATAGTATTCGTTATCGACCATCACGCTATATTAACTAATTAAGTAAGTATTTATCGATTGGAATAAGATTCTAACAACCGGTCTCGAACTTTCAAATTATTTCTATTTAGTCTCTATAAAATGTTTGTAATGGGAAGGAATTCCATTAATAGTAGGGAATTAGCGGTTCAAGTTTGGTATTTAACTTTACAACAATATTAAGCTCATCCAAACGATTTTTTATTTTTATTTATTTATTTATTTAGTTTAATTTTCAGAACTTAAATGCCTTGCAACCAGGAAAAGTAGAGATACCAAAACCTTTCCCTCCAAATTAAAATTCGAATTCTGCCAAAAAGATAAATAAAAAACAATAATTAAATAGCTCAATACAAAAGCAGAGTCAAATTACCTCATAATTTCAAGAAATTCGCCGCCGGATGTTGCCGGCCGCTTCATCAATCGGCAATCTCCGACCACCAAATGCCCCCGAAACTGATCTCCAACGCAAAGCGCCGCACTCATCCGCTCATTTGGTTCGCTGCCGTTCTCTGTACTCTGGTTTCGATCGCCGTCATAATCGCCGGTGTCGGCGTCTTCATTGGCTACCTAGTGATCCACCCTAGGATTCCGACGATCAGTGTCATCGGCGCTCATCTTGATAACTTCCAGAACGAAATCGCCGGCCGCCTCGAGGTTCAGTTAACGATCCTCGTCGAGGCGGAGAATGATAACGCGAAAGCGCATGCGAGTTTCTCCGATACGAGTTTGTTCCTGAGTTTTCTAGGGCTAAACATCGCTGAGCTTGTAGCCGATCCATTCGATGTGAGGAAGAACGGCTCTGTCCAGTTCCATTACGCCGTGAATTCGATTATGATTCCTTTGAATCCAGAGCAGATGGAGGAAGTCGATTTCGCGTTGAAGACGGATCTGATCCAGTTCGATTTGAATGGGAACACGAGAGTTCAATGGCGAGTTGGATTGTTTGGATCCGTGAAATTTGTATGCCAAATTCATTGCGGGCTTAAATTTCATCGTTCCTGTGAATGTTTGCTGAATCCACCACACCTAAATGGTGTGAAAGTTATCTTATTTATAATCAAATAAATTACAAGGATATGGAAATAGTAATAAATGGAAATAACAATAAATGGAAAGATACCTATGGTAATAAGGCAAATGTTAGATATTTGCCTTATAATAAAATATCAAATATAATATATATGGTAAACTATAATTTATTACTAAATATCCTTAACACCCCACCGCAAGCTGAACGTCGGATTTGAACGAACGTGAAGCTTGAATCTGAAAAATTGAAAGTGGTTGAGAAACACTTTTCGTGAAGATGTCAACAACCTGGTTCAGAGGAGGAGTAAAGAAACACTTTCTTGGCCATCGAAAATTGCAGAGGGATCGCCGCTCAGCGGCGATGCTGCCTTGGCTTCGACGAGAATATGTCTACCCATAAACAGGAATTGTCGCTTAGCGACGATGTTACCTTGGCTCTGGTGAGAATATGTCTAACCCCAAGAAGTAGAAGGGGAAACCTAGAGAAAGGGACAAAGACAATGTTGAAGCCGGAAGAGTCGCCACATTGGGCGAAGGAGCCAATTTTGGCAAAAAGGGCAGCCGGAAGAGTCGCCACATTGGGGCGAAGGAGCCAATTTTGGCGAGAAGGGCGGCAGCAACTTGGTTGGCGAAGATGCCAGTGCGGCGCCTAGATTCCAAAGGTGAATCTCTGCAAAAGGTCGATAGGCTTATCGAGATTCTGTATATTTTCGAAGAGAAATGCTGATGAAGATCCTAAGATTAGGGTTTCTGTGAAGGATGAAGGATAAAGGAAAAATTGAGAAGAGAATGAAAGAGACTATGTTTGAAAAATGTAAGGTTGTATGTACAGAGTATGGTGAAGGATGATTTGGAGGTCAATAGGGTGGAGCCGAAGAGTAATTAATCGGCTCCGCCTGCGGTAGCCATGAAGACTGCTCCTGCGGCGTCAAAGGCAACAGGGGTGGTGGAGAAGAACAGTAGAAGATTTCAAAAGCCATTGAAAAGAAAGGATTTGGGGTTGTTAAACCGAAGGGGCTCTGATACCATGTGAATGTTTGCTGAATCCACCACACCTAAATGGTGTGAAAGTTATCTTATTTATAATCAAATAAATTACAAGGATATGGAAATAGTAATAAATGGAAATAACAATAAATGGAAAGATACCTATGGTAATAAGGCAAATGTTAGATATTTGCCTTATAATAAAATATCAAATATAATATATATGGTAAACTATAATTTATTACTAAATATCCTTAACAGTTCCAATGGAACGTACTTGATTTCGCCTTGTAGTTCTCGAGCGAAATGATTTCTCTGTTCTTGGGATAGTTTTAGTACAGAACAATTTCATTCCATTTCTTGGAAAATTAGACGATTCATAGTGCGTATTGAGAATTTTTGTTAGATTTAGATTAGCGAAATTGAGTTATATAATTTGTAAAATTATTTGAGTTATCTCGGATTTGAATTTAGTTAATATTAAATTAAATGGTTGTTTTTAGTGACATTATTTATATTTTTTATCGAAATTATAATGTCCTAATCAGTCGAATATAACGACAAAGTGAATAATTTTGTTGTATTAAAAGAAAAAAAATAATGGAGTATAATTATTAATAGACCCAATAATTAAATTTACAAAGAATAATTGAGATGATTTTATTAATGAACTAATTAAAAAAAAAATCCCAGCTTGATTTTGTTGCCTACGATTGGATGCTACAGACTGTAAATTCATAATGATTTTATTCAATTTTAATGCCATTATTGAATAATTAGTGGAAACTTTTTGTAAAATATTTTTTTAAAAAAAGTATTGATTTTCAGGACCTATATTTAGCATTTAAAAAATGGGTAAAATATGCTGTCAAAAGTTTTAATTTGTAGGGTAAATTTATAGCACTAGTTATTCTTATACTTTAAAATTTTCAATTTTACCCTTTAAATCTTTAATTATTTACTAGATTAATATAATAAATAATTTACAATATATGCATGGATGGCATAAGGCATGAATCTAACAAATTGACAAAACCAGCTAATTGACTCATTGATCTTTATATTGGCTCGATTTTCTTGAATATAAATTTAAAAAATAATTCGATGAATTTAGCTTTAGGTTGATATGGAGTAGTTTTGTGGGCGATTTTATAGATATGTTTAAAAGATTTGATTTTGACATTGGTATCAAGAATAAAATATTAGAAAGACAGAAAGCTAATTCGAGCATGCTCGGGATAGGACACTACTATCTCAAAAGTCCGTAATTTTATCTTCACTTCATAATTACCGAACTAATATATATATATATATATATATATTAAAGGAGGTCAAATATGTTGTGCCGCTAGGCTAAAAAGGCAAATTAGAGCAGCGGCCATTGCCCCTAAACCAACGAACAAATGCGGTCCCCTAATATTGGAAAGGATAAAAAGTTTACATCAAAATCCAGTTTTATTATATTCCCTTTTCTAGGTTCGTTCTTTTAATTATATTCATAATTTAAATACTTTTTGTTGATGGAGGACGGTACGTCTTATTTAATTATGTGATACTCAAAATAAATGAGGGATATATGAATAAACCAAGATCATATTCGAATGAGAGCAATTATGAGAATAAAATGACTAACAAAGTCTTGAATTGAAAGTCATTATCTATATTAACTATGTGCATCTTTTTTTAAGATATATTTAATATAAACTTAAGAATAATTTAGACTATTATTATTTAAATACTCGGTTTTTTTTTAATTAAAAAATCTTTTTTTATTGATAATTAACAATAATTTAGATATTAAATTTATAATTCAACCAATAATTTGAAAGGTAAGATTTGCTAGAAGATTTTGGAGCCGGGAAGAAATAAGGTCACAGGCTCTCCTCTGTTCCATAATATAGTGTAGCGACGATCATTGAGTGCGGGTGGACCCTCCAATGTTTCAGCCTATCACAGCCGTTAGATTGACGCGGCTTCTCAGTTGGCGGTAGACACGTGTCCTCATCGTCTTCGATTCTGGTTGCTATAAAGGCCCCTGAACCGGCCATGATTCTCCTCGCTCTGCATAGGGTTTAATCTCCGTCCTCTCTCTCTGTTTGCCTCTCCTTTCCGTCGCCTTAATCTTCCGCGGGCAATTTCTCGGCGTTGTTTCTTCTCAGTTATAACACCGGCGGTCTCTAATTCGCTTGGTGCAGGTCGGGAACTGCTTCGCTCTGGTGTGCGTTTGCCGACGGCCGGCATCTCCTCATCTTCTTTTTCTGTTTTTCTCTGCTTCTATTTCTTTTACTTTTTGCTTCATTTCTCTTGCCGCCGTGTGGTTAAGCTTGTTCGGGAAATGTTTGGGCGAATTGGATCCCGCCTTGCATCAACTGAATCGGAAACCGTGGTGAAGATTGCTTGGATTCTTACCTTCCTACAGATCTCAGGTACGGAGTTTCTCTTACTTTCGAGAGAGAACGAGTTAATTTAATTGTTCGCATTTTTCATGATTGGAGTTGTAGAGCTTTGTTGCTAGTTTCGATTTCTCTCCATGACTGAAATAATAACCGGTTTGAAAATTACTTAATAGATCTGGTCTGTGCTCTGAATCTTGTTTAATTATCTTTCTTCCTTTTTCGTCCGCTTTCGGAGTTGACTACTGAAGAGCTTTAGCTGTGTTTCGAATTGAGGCTAATGTTTGTATATCATAGAGCCAGATTTATTGTCGTTGAAGTTATTTGGTTTCTGTTTATTGCTTCCATCCATGAAACACAATGACAGATGTTACCTCTAATTTTCAACATAAAACTCCGATTCAACTCCGTATGGAATAACGGAACTGTTAGAACTTTGTGTATCATAGAGCCAGATTTATTATCGTTGAAGGTATTTGGTTTCAGTTTATTGCTTCCATCCATGGAACACAATGAGAGATGCTACTTCTAATTTTGACATAAAACTTCGATTCGAATCCGTATAGAATAACGGAACTGTTAGAACCTTATACTTCATATTCTGCTCCTGCTAAAAAATCTAAGGTCAAAGAAAAAAAAAGAGAGAGAGAGACAGAGATGACAATAATCTTTGAACTGCTGTTTACCTTGTAATAGTGTTTGGTCCAATTAATTGATCTGTTTGCTGAGTACGTTTTCCGCGAATGATGAGTTTGACAAAAAGGCGACCTGTTTGTAAGTTGTATTCTTCTGGTAATTCTTGTATGACTGTAGAATTCCCCGCCAAACCAGGTTTCCTGAAATTTTGTGCCCTTCGTTTGAATAGTGCAGAGTAGAACAAGAATAATGAAACTAGTATTCCGGAAAAGAGGGGATTTGTTTTCATTTGTCGGTTTATGGGCCCTCTGGCTCCATCATTCCATGATAATAGCCTATGAAAATGGAGACATTCCGATTCCTTCCGTTCGGAAATTAAGTAGAAGTGAACTGATTGTGTTTCATTGTAATAGGAAATAGCCAGTAGGTTTTGTGGTTGGTAGGTGGTTCACCATAAAAGCTAAAATTGCTTGTTATTAAATTATTTTTTAAGATTGTAATACCTTTTTTAAATTGTTCTTCGTCTCATTTTTACTAAGAAACCATTCAGGCGTATGTAACTTTTTGTTCTTGTGTTTTTTTGCTTTTTCTAGGTATATTATTAAAATGATAGTTGAATTAGTTAAAATTATATTTCAAAGGCATTTGAATGCCTCCTTCTACATGAACTCAAAATAGGGTTGAGATAAATTTTAATAGATTTAAACTCAACTTTCCTATTAAATCAAACATTGGACTTCAAAGTTAAAGCTATTTTGGATAGTACAAATTTAATATTTTTAATTTTCAACTTTAGGCATATGTTGCTGGTCATTATGGAAAAAACAAACCGTTGTCACTTGTATAAAAGCTTATCTTGTGAAAAGAAGACCTAACTATTGTGTTACTTATGTCTAGATAATATACTTTTCCGAGCATCTTTGCCTAATTGTCAATGTTGCTTTTTCTCCTCTCCCAGCTTTTAACTAGCTGCCACGTAGCTTATAGGAGCTGGATTTGAACTTTTGGTTTCTTTGTAACATTAATGACAACCATAAATTCATTAGGTTTTGTAATTGGCTTTCGTTTATTTTTGGTATGGGTCATGGTTAGCATATTCTGCATTATTTATCTAATTATTTTTAGGCTATGCAAGTTGAAAGGGATTGACCAAAAGAAAGTCATATTAGGTTTATTAATTTAATTTGCATATGTCATATTAATCTTTGAATTTTAAAATATGTCTAAGATGTATTTTGCATTTAGGTGGTGTCTAATCAATTTTTAAACTTTAAAGAATGTTATTTAATCTCTAAACTTTTAGTTGTGTTCAATAAATTTTTTGAATTTGTCTCAATTTTTTTCTAACCTAAATTTTTTTAAAACTTATAGTTTTATTAAACATAAAATTGATTTTTTTCCTTTTAAAACATAATTTTATATTGAGACGGTTTTTTAATTTTAAAATATAGACTTATTTGATATTTTGATAAAGTTTATTCTTAAAATCATTAAAAGCAGAAGCATGAATTGTTTCTAAAACATCTATTGTTGCAGAGCAAAAACATTATAATTATTTTGACGCTTGTGACGAATGATTTGTGATTCCATTAATTTGACTTGATTGTTGTAGTAGTAGTTTGTTTGTTTTTAGGGCCAAATAGATTTTTGATTCTTGAAGTTTGAAGGTAGCAGCATGTAGGTCAATTATTTTTGAAAATTTAAAATAAACACTTTTGATACTGAAATTTTAAAGTTCCTGCCCCTCCTTCCTCTTTTCTTCTGGTTGTGGTTGTTGCCCGGACTGCCTTCGAAGTTATCCACTTGTGATGTCTCACATTAGTTAGAGAGGAGAACAAAACACCCTTTATAAAAGTGTAGAAACCTTTCTTTAAAAGACGCATTATAAAGCCTCCAGGGGAACCCGAAAAGAAAAGCCTAAAAAGTACAATATCTGTTAGTGGTGGATCTGAATCGTTATACCACTACACGGAACATTTTTTTTTTCCTACATAAATATATTTGTAGTACTTTTCCCCTCTCTTTATCTTTTCCCTTTACCTTCTCTCTAAGCTTTTCTTTCTTCCTAAGATTTCATCCCTGTAACTTACTCTCTCTTTAATTACTTTTTACTACATTTATTTCTCTACGAAGCATAAATTTCTACCCATTTTTATACCCCATAAATTTCCCTCTATCTTTTGTTTCCCTTTCCATTGAGCATTTCTCTTAAAAATATTTCTCTCTAACTGCTGCAAACATTAAAAATAAATAAATAAACATTACCAAACATGATTTCACTTCATTATTTACTATAAGCTAAGAAATCAAAATGTGTTGTTTTTAATTAATTAACTGGAAAAAAAATACAATTTAACAAAATGATAAAAATGTTAGGGAGAGAACTTCGAGCCCTTCGGCCGTTCAATAACAGCTCTCTCCCCAGGATTAGTATATAATGTTAATTATAGTTTATGCCTAAAAGAATCGGTAAACACCATGGCAATTTTAACTGTAAAAAAACTGATTCTCTCCATTGTAGTGAGTGAGAGTGTCCAAGATTTCTAAAGAGAGAAGATAAAGAGTTCTTTACCCCAACCACGAGATTTTTCTTCCTGTTTTTTCTCTTAAAACTTGGAAAAATGTTTATTAAATCTTAAGAATTTTCTGGATAGTAAGGTTTTTAACTTTCAATTTTATGTCTAAGAGATCCTTTGATCTATTCAACATTTCTAAAATTAAAGAATCTATTGCACATAAAATTGAAATATTTAAGATCTTATTTGGAACAAATAACAATTTTATGTCTAATAGATCAGTTAACTTTTAAATATGTCAAGAATTTATTGAAAATTTAGAGGCTTATTAGACCATTTTTCAAATTTAAAAGATATATTACTCCCGAACCTAAAAGTGTACAAATCTGGGAGACAAATGAAGGGAAGATTTTAGTCCACGTTGACTCCAAAGTCATTACCTATTCTTAAAAACCCTCATGAAAGAAAAATGATCTTATATTTCATAGGTCTCTCTACCTTAAACATCGACTCTCATCCATAAGCTTGAAGGTTAACCAAAACTTCTAGAGAGAGAAGTTGAAGACATCAACCACAAAGCTTAAGGGATTTCTTTTTCCTTTTTTTCTGGACAGATATAAATGGGGTTGAAGTTTGAAGCCATGATATATATTTTAAACCAACTAAATTTTCCCAGCTGAACGGTCACTAACAAACTCTAATGGGTTCATCATTCAAAGGCAGCAACTTAAAAAACGACGCATAGAAGATGAAATTTACAATCACTATGCTCTTTACGAGGTTTGAGATGACAATAATTTACCTGAACATGTCTAGAACGGTAGCTACAGTTTGCAATCCATGTATGAGTAAGAATTTTGCACTTCAACAGGGCACCAAATCGTCTACTATCTCGCCTGCAAAAGATTGTTAAAATGGTAACAGCCAAACAAATATTATGAATCCAAGTGCCATATATCTTCAAGGTTAAGCAAATAACTTGAAGGAAGAAGTATACTATCAGTCTATTCAATGGTTAGATATGGATAATAATAAATAAGTTAAAAGATCATTATAATAAGTTGGTAAAAGGGTTAGACTGTTAATATAACATAAGAAGAATTAATATTGTAGAAATAATAAATCAAAATATCATTATAATAAGACAGAAAGTAAAACACGTGAAATACTAGTATTATCTCAATCAACACAAGAATAATGGCAATAAACTATTACTGAAAAAATAAAAAAGAAAATAAGCAAACTACAAATCTCGATTAATAGTACCTGTTTTGAAATATGATATTTGCAACTATTCTTCAAAAATTATTTTAAAAGATAAGCCTGCCCACTCAACTTTTTCGTGATAAAACAAACAAAGGCCTGTTTGAATTGTACTATAAAGAATTATGCATTATGAACTAAAGGGTCTGTTTGTATGTGTGTACTTTATTTTATATATATATATATATATAAAGGGAGAGAGAAAGAGAGAGAGATATAGTTATATATATGGATAGATATAGGTATCCATTTATAATTTCCTGATGCATCAACCCATTACCCTAAGATAAGGACAAACAAATTAAATACTTACCATGCATGCACTTAATGAAGTAGTCCAGCTCCGGAAAGCAAGCCGCTCCTTGAATCAAATCAGCAGGCTGCTGACGATATGCAAAGAAAGAGAAACGATGGCGATCAGGGTCATTCCTCGGTTTTGCCATATCAATAATTCTCATATGTCCTTCTCTGTCATAGCACGAAAGGGAATTTTCACCGGCTACAGCTAAGCCTCGATCCCAAGCAGAATTTAAAATCTGTAGACGAGGCATGGAAATTTCCCTTTAAAGGCATTCATAAGGGAGAAGGAACACAATAATAGAGAACAGAAACAGTTAAATTTCAACATGTTAATGGTTACTAATTCACACTAGATGTCGAGAAATAAAGAAATTGTTTTGAGACCAGTTCTCTGTCATTGCTTTCAAATCTGGTGCAAGAAAATTTTGAACAAACGACAGGTACACTTAATATTATTGATCATACTGAACTCATCACAATCAAGGCATTAATCAATGGCCAGAAAAATCATAGCGAAGGCACCCATAGAAGCTCAATGGTGCAAAGAAAAAGGCAAAAGATACTACAAAAGTTCATCACCTGCCAACTCAAACTTTCTGGATCAGCCAATGCATCATCCACTTCCTGACCAGTAACTGGCATGCCAGAGCATACGAGTTTGACTATTACAGAGTGTTTCTTCAGAACATCTAAAACAGGGGAGTAACCATCTTGGTTAGAGGGGTTATAAAACCCAGCTGTGAGCTCTGCCGCATGACTAGAAGTTTTGTACCACCAATAAACTGCAGGAATCTGTGTTAACAAAAATATGCATTTAACTGATTCCGCAATAAGTCCATGACTGGATGCCTTACGATTGATTGATAGAGACATGAAACATATCAGAAGCTGAACTCATGAAGCGAGGACCAAAGTTGGAAAATGAGTAACAGGATGCTGATTGTCTTAAAGAAGTTGTACCCATGATTGAAGATTAACTATGCAAGTAGGGAGTACAGATACGATGGTTGTACCGAGAAAAAAAAAGTATGCATGGGAATCAAAAATACAGCCGTTGTTCTACTGGAATTTTCATCCCTATAAAACATACAATGATAGTTGAGAGACATGATTATATACTCATGCTTGCTCAATATATTGACCTAGGCTTCGTCAAATGGAATGCAACAAACTTGGATAGGTGGGCGAATAATGGAGAAGACAATAGAGGAGAGACAGGACGAGAGATATGGGGGTTTTATCATAGTGTGACCCTCTAGATTCAACTCTCGAACCTCAAAAGCTCCAAGATACTAATAGACTCGTTTCCCCAGTTGGAAAATTCTGAACACTACTAGACTCTTTACTTCCCTCTTTTTCATAGCGGAATATATATTACACCCAAATCCTCTTTGCCACTTCCGATATAGACCCCCATTATTCTCTCTGTTAGTTCAGTGTCTTATACCCATAATGCCGATAAAATATAACACTCTACACTTCCTTTCTCACATAAAGTATATGTAACGTACAAGGGTTGAGTCCTAGGCTCCTAACATGTCTTACAAGTTACAACCAGGTATTGTGTATGTCACGCCCCATAACCAGAATTTGAAATCCGGATTCGGCACTTAATGACCCCAACATTCCCATGCATTCTTTGTGACATGGTCACATTACTTACTCCTCACTTCTAAGAGTAAAAACTATCCCTACAGACCAACAGAAGTCCTTCCAACATGTTTTGTCCTTACTAATATGCATTTTAAGAAAATTCTCAAAAGATCACCCATCGTAGAATTGCTCCAAGCAAAACATGTTTGACTATGGAGTTCGCACTTTGTTGGTATAGGTAGTGACTTTTAATTCTTTTAAGCTTTTCTTAACTATCCTATTCTAAGAATCGCTCTCATTCGAATGTGGTCTTCAGTTCGTTCATGTACCCCTCTTTTATTCAAGTGTCACATGCCCACCAACTGCGGGACAAACCACAACTCACTAGGAAAGGTACCGCTCTGATACCATTTGTAATGCACCATGTTTAGGATTCGGAATCCAGATCCGGGCATGAGGCATCAAAGTGTACCCATGAGAAGGAAGACTATTTAATGCAAGTCCCACTAACAAAGAAAAACCTACATTCAAACAAATCCCGAAGAAAATAATGTGCTCCAAGAAGCACATCTGGTCACGATGCTAATTAAAAATAAGTTCTCAATGAGAAGGTGACTTGTCAATGGCCTGATGGTGGAAAATTTCAAGAAGAATTAATCACCCAAAGAGCAAGGGACAAATTCATGATAAGGCAATCATTACGATAATTCACTAGCAACGGAAAAAACTTGCACAAAGCTAAGGTTGACCAGTGAGATGAACACTAACACTCACATACCTTAACGATAAATTTTGTTTCCTCAAAGACAAGGCTTGCAAGAGACAAAACATTATCTACATGATCTATCAGCATCTGCGCATACCATTGGAGGAAAAAGCGCCCGTAGTAACTATCATAATCACCTCGTTCACAGAAGAACCCTGATTCATGTGGTCTAGAATTGTATTGTCCAGAATTATCAGGTCCTCTAGCCCAGAATGAGTGACCACGAAGCCCAGCAGCTTTGCGCAGACTCTGTTGTAGATACTTATCATAACACTGCACATCAAATTTGCCAAAGTTAACAATCAGCTATCCAATGGTCCCAAATTATTCCACTTGGTCTTACAAGATGATGGGCCATTATGGTCCATTTTTATGTGTAGGTTCATTACTTTCAAGCAGAACTTTCAAGGTCTCATATAGCATGACAATTGTTGTCTATACTACATGCTGATAGAACCCTCCTGACATATGAAACACAATACTCAATGAATACTAAGAATGGGAGATTATCAATATGATGAAGAGAATGTTTAAGAGATACCTGAAACTCACCAATACCAGGATAGCTCCATCCAATTCTTTTTGAGAAAGAAGGATATTTTAGTTCTCCAGATACCCCCAGTCCTACTTCAATAGCAGAGACAAAACCCTCAGCAAACAAATCATTGAACTCAGTATGAAAGCTTCGCATGAAGTCAAAATAGACCTATAAATATTTAAGATTCCGTTAGGTACATAAATCCAGGTTATAATAGGGGTGATAATATAAAAGTATCTCATGGCCAGAACTGGAAAGAAAATTGCATCATAGGCATATAGAATTCATCAAAGTAAAATAAAACATTAGATATATAAGGTTATCACAGTTTGACACCCTATAAGTTGCAGTGTTATAGCACACAAAATGCTTCATCACCTCCATGCCAGTTCTTCCTCTTAAAACTCGCTCTTTGTCAATGCCCCAAGATAGACAATCCTCATTCCTCCTTCCTTCACGATCTGTAAAGAATATATCGGGGTTTTCCTTCCCTATCTCCAAAACCCATTGTGGGAGGTTGATATATGCATCACCAGATTCAGTTCCCTCACATGCATGGAATGCCATCACAACCTTTTGAAAAAACATTTCCAAAAGTGATTAGACAATTGTTAGGAAATAAAGACAATTAACCATGGTTGTTTTATGAGCTTTAGACAATAATCATTAATCACAAATGCTCCTAAAGCAGGCTATGCATTTTCATGATCATGATCGCATCTCAGAGAAATACCTCTGAAACCCAAGGTTAACGGTGATTCTTATTTTAAATCCAAAATACATAACAGCAATTTGAGGACCGGTAAAACAAAAAGAGACTAAATGAGACAACAATCCAGATGGGTGCATAAGCAGCAAGTAAAGGCCATATTAGAATACTCAAAACGATCCTAAATATGACAAGAGTTTGTTCCCATCAAGATCAATGCAATGATATAGCCTTTTGCAACTAATTGGCCAATCAATAAATTGGGTTCTCTGGAAATGTAAAAATCATGACGAAGTAGATAACATAAACAATTTATGTTGGTGATAAAATAAACAAAGGGAAACTCCTTAAGGACTTATCTATAGCATATATACCGATGGGTTTCTTCTACTTCTACTTTCATTTAGATTTCACATGATTTGACCTACATACAAATGGAGCCATACGTGCAGCTCCTCATTGGGAAGTTACCTGCAATTTCAGCTTGAATTCTCGTATGATGTTAAAAAGGTCTCTATAGCCAGACCACACATACTTCTGTGGGTTCCAAGCTTCTATGATACCCCACCAACAATCCACAATAACACCATCAACATTTAGTGCTTTCAAATGACTTAACTCCTGTCTAACGCCATCGGGATCAATCAATAGACAGAAGTTGTTTATAAAACCAATCTGGCATGAAAATTTGGAATACATTAGCGATTAAAATTTTGACAAAGTGAAAACGACATAGAAGGTAAATCTGAAGGAAAAAAAAGAGTAGAAATGATTAATACGCAAAAAAAAAAAAAAAAAAAAAAAAAAAAAAAAAAAAAAAAAAAAAAAAA
>NW_019268525.1:3132428-3156095 GCF_002738365.1 Cucurbita moschata | reverse complement strand
AAAAAAAAAAAAAAAAAAAAAAAAAAAAAAAAAAAAAAAAAAAAAAAAAAAAACCACTTACTGAAAGCATTACATAAACAGGGACATAAGGAGTGCCTCTGAACTGACTCTCATTCTCCCTAGGGCGAATATCTTGTATAAGCTGTGCATCAGTTGACCAAAAGTTAGATTTTTCAAACTCAAAATCTTTAAAAAAAAAAAAATCAGGGAAGCAGGCAGATATATAAAGGAACGTGCTTGATACATCACAGAGTTTTGATACGGATCAGACATCTACAGTAATACTTCCCAAAATTTAAAATAAAAATAAAAATAAAAATAAAATAAATTATAGCTTAGAATCACAATTAAAGTGAAAATGAACCAATAAATTTTGACAATATCAACAGTTTCTTAATTTCCTATGCAGAAGGGGCAACCCATCATTTTATTTCTCAACTACAATGGAAGACTTCAGCCTTTTTTAGGACATAGCATCATGCGTCACTTGAGAGAGACATATACAGGATGAATGGAATCTAATTCATTACTTAGACCTCTTTGTTCCATCCAAAATAGATAAATCTCTATATTAACACTACGTATGTATGCTTTACATTGTCAATGTCCTAACTGGTCCATCTTTGTAAAATGAAGTAGAGGACTTTCATGTCCTTGAAGGCATTAGGAATACCTGATGTACAATAAAACATCACTTACACATGTGAAAGGAAACAAAAGGTTTAACTTAAAGTTATTTAAATAATACTACGTTACTTTTCTAAGAAATTAGCACAGCACAATAAAGTTGGATGGGAGAAAAGGAGCTAGTTAGTGAAAAAACTTACCTGATCTTCCAGGCAGTGAGCTGAGTTAAGAGGGCTCAAAGCTGCATACTTCTCATTCTTTGCATCTCTTTCCGTGATAACAACCGAATCTAAAGATGCTGGAGACAAGCTCTCATCAATTCTGTGAACAGATGGCTGACAATCTAAAGCTGCTTTAATAGAGCAACTCTTAAAAGAACCAGATGAGATAGGACTTTCACCTGACCTTACAGGAAATGCTGCCTGTGAAGTATTTACAATCAACAGTAACCAAGGCTTTAGAAAGAACGGATAATACAGTGGATTTAAGCAGCAGCATAGAAACTAGGACAACCAAATTAGAGCATACTTTTTGTATGATGACATATTTTATATCTTATAATCCTAATTGGCAAGACAGGTAGAGTCCAAAGTGTTCGATCTATATCATCTTCCTCAAGTTTAAACTCTTAACACAATCTACGTTGTTTGCTAGAATAAAGGCAACCATATACGACAGATGCACAAAGGTTTTCCAACGACAGTAAAAACTTATGAAGCATTGCCAGATATCCATACCTAAATTATAGCACAAGTCTTAAATTACCATTTGCTCTAAAAGTATCGTTAAAACTGCGAAAATAAGCAATGAGTTGATTGTTGAGCCTGTGTTACTATCACCTGTCGTTGACACTTCATTTACGTTCCATATTTCCTTTTGCAGCATTCATCATTAGCAATTTCAGAGTAATGCTCTTGTCGTGTTCCTTCAAATCATGTTCGTCATTTTCGATACTTTTAGTGGCATCAGAGATCAATCCATGATTGATTTAAAGAATTCATAGAGGTAAACTAAGTACAAAAAAATTAGCGTGACAATGACTCTTTAAAAAAGCGCGAAAAGTTTAACCAACCTCTTGGGACTGAGAAGGCGGAGTGGAGTGCCTGTATGTGGTGCCATTGGCCTCGACAACCCAACCAGCCTCCCTAGCAAGCGCGGCCAGCACATCATTCATATCAGCGCGAGAAGGAAGGGGGAAGTTACCATACTGGCGGAGTCCCGCCAGTATTCGACTAGTAATGGCTCGGCGATGGCGCTCACGAAGCTTCGTCCGCTCTTTTTCCTTCTCTCTCTCTCTCTTTGCCTTGCCGCCAGTAGCAGAAGCCGTGGAAGTTGTCTGTCCTATAGCAGCAGCGGTGGCGGCAAAGCCACGAGGACGACGAGGCGGCGGCGGCGGAGGTTGAAGCTGGTGCGACAAATAGTCGGAAACATTATTGGCTCGGGGTTGAAGATCTTGATGGAAACTATCGTCGTTCAAGCTGCCGCTCATCTTCGTCGAATTCTTGCAACTTACTTACTTACAAACAATATCGAATTACATTGATTCGTTCGAACCAGTAGCTCTTAAGAATTCCGATTGCAGCTATCCTTCCCGCCCATTGCCTCCGGCAAGACGACGCGCCTTTGCCTCGCGCTCATAGCTGATTAAGCAAACAAACAAATCTCTCTTCCCGATACAGAAAATTAAAAAACAGACAACTATATATATATATATTAAAAAAATCTCAATTAATTGATCTTTTTTTTTCTTTTTTTTTTCTCGCACTCTTTATTTCTCTTTTTTCTTTTATTCATCAATATATTTCCTCCACTTATATTGGGCAGAAATTTAAATTTGTATTTATTAAATATATTGCTTAATTAAGCATGTTTGGATTCATGATATAAATATATATATAAAGTAAAATAAAAATTTCAAATAAGTTGGAATAAATTTTTTTTATCTACTTCTTATGTTAAATTTAATATAAAAATTACCTTGATATCAGAATTTAGATTAAGCTAGATAAACTTATAAATATTTATAATTAAAAAATAATTTATGGGAAATTTTGGTTTATTTCTTAAATTAAATGAAAAGGTTAATTAAGCAATAAAAAAACAAAATTTATGGGAAAAAGTGGGGAAAAAGACAAAAAGTGTAGAGAAAAGACTTTCATTATCTTATTCACAATCTTGGATAGGAGAAGAAGGCTCATGAGATTCTCTTTTGGGTCCATTTTCATTACAACACTCTAGCAAGTCAATACTTATAAAAGGACACCACAAATCATAGAACAAAAACCAGAATTTCAGCATCATTTTCATACCCATTCATCATCTTTTCCCTTACAATATTCTCACCAGCCAACCAAAAAGAATCACAGACAGCGGGTTTTCGAAATGAATTGCCTTCACGTGACATCGTCTGGTAACGCATCCGATCTGCTGCTGCATATGTCACCTCGACAGAGGGGGCATACCCTGCATAATAACACAGACGAGCAAGTGAGGTTGCTCGAACTTCAGTAGCGTGAAAACTATACACATCGATCGAGTCAAAAGTAGGATTCATTTGTTCGACTGTTCAACCAGTCATTGGTTGAGGCACAATGTATCTAATATGAGTATTATCAAGTCAGGCCCACCCCATGAATGATGATGTCTGTGAAAGCCAGTGTATGATGTTCCAAAAATACCAGAAAATGAGGCATTCATCCATGCATGCTAATTGTATACAGTTCGAGATGCAGAAAACGGTATGTGAACCAGTTAATACCTGTGGATTTCCTTCAGCCACTTATCGACACACGCTGTGTGAAACTCATGATGGCAAGGCAACACTCTCATGCTGTCTCCTTCATCGTACTCGACCAGGCATATGTAGCATCTGTGGATTTATAGTATAAAAGGTGGGGCACATCAGACAAATGTTGGACTAAACACGAAAAGAGCTATGCGTGCGAAAGAATATGTGGAATGAATGTCTTAAACAAGAAAGAGCATATGCTTACTGGGCAGCTTCCTCGTTTTGATGCTTTTGCAACTTGGAATAAAATTTAACGGGCATAGAATCTACAACATCGTTCGGAGCAGGCAGAGAGCCAATCGAAGATGCAGGACGGGACGATAAGACTACAGATTGCTGGTGAATTTCATCCAGAACCTAATTAAATTAAGTACAGAGATTCAATAGTATAGATAAAATGCGAGGAAAGTAAGCAGAGAAGATGACAGAACATTGACTTACCTCAAATAAGGCTTCAGCTAACATTACAATTCTTGATATACTAGCTCTAGCATCAGTGTTATCATTTACATTTGTGTCACGATTATTGATACGACAAGTACAATGACTGGTCCTATGTTGACCAGATAATATACACGATCTCTCGTGCCCAGATAGGTTCTCAAAGCGACTTCCCAACCGCTGTAGGGCACGAACCTGAATGAGTGGATTCAAGAGAGAAAAAAAGACCAACATTACAACATTTTTATACTATTGTATCTCTACCATAGCATAAAAATGAACTCCATCAAGAATAATTACAAACCTGGGAACGTATTCGTCTTCTCCGTTCAAGGAAATTTGACCGGTGTTCGAGCAAATCGTGATATCTAGCTTCTCGAGGCCGAGTGGTTTCCATTTCATTATCTTGGGTGCTAAACAGGGAACTAGATAGACTAGAAGCTGGATAACCTGACGTTGTTGGAGAGGTCATAGCATTATCTTCAGATGATGAAGCCCTTGTCTCAGCAGTCCGAACATGTCGGTCATCGCCACTCTGACTAGCATCTCTCTCCTCTCCCTCTTGTTGCTGAGGACACAATGTGAAGTCAGATAACGATGATCTACGAAGAACCCTATCACGGAGTCTTCCAACGCTAAGGGTCCGACTGAAACGAAAATTCTGTTCAACTGGTTCCCTAGATCCAGTCTGTCTATCAGATTGTCTAATCTCACTGCTTTCATTTTCAGGTAGATTTCGAGGATGGGAAACGTTACCATCAGGCTCTACTTGTGCATTATCACGAGCCACATCGTGGGTAGAAGAAACTGCCTGATTGTCTTGTAAGTTAGTAGAAAGATCAGAAGGTAGTGTATTTAGCCTAAAATTAGAAGGACCATCTCCATGATACTCAGTATGAGTTGCACTAGCTAAGGATGCAGGAAGCGAGTCCCTACCTTGCTGCATTTCATCTCGATCATCCAAGCCTCCGACAGGTCCATTCGACAAACGAAGCCCGTCTTCGTCATTCAACATTGAGAGATTAGTTGAAGACAAAGGATAAGATCTAGATGATCCTAACCTGCTTGCTCTACTCAGTCTGAAGCTTACATTACCGGGAACGAAACTAAAGCGAGAAAGGAAGTTACTCGAAGACTTCAACGGTTCGAGGGAGGTTGCATGGGAAGAAGTACTACCAGCTCTAGGGGCAATAACAGCACCACCGGTCTGATCCCATCCATCAAGTTCAACATTCGACGTTACGCAAGGTGCTTCAACAGACTCCTCAGCTTTGACCCTTCTGTAACCCTCAATTTTCTTCTGATCTAATGCTTGAGCAGTATGATTTGCAGATGAACAATAATGAGCATTCTTTTTGTTATCACTTTCACAATCCTGCAGAAGAACACATAGCCCAAGTGAACATAATGAACATCGTCAATCAACCTCTAATTTTGTTCATAGAGATCATTAGAAATTAAAACTGCCCATCATAAATCAAATACAAGAACCATTTATACAATAATCCAAATTGCATGGGCAGAACATGCTGGAGTTCTATAGAAATATAAACAAGAAAATTAACATGAATCGAAAGACAAAAGACAACGCAAAGTTAAAACACTACTAAGTTTTGTGCAAATATGAAGTCCATTCTCCAGAAATCGAATGGCAAAACAATAAAAAACACCTACAAAGATGCAGAAATTCGAATCTCAATCCATCTTGAAAAAAAAAGGGGGAGAAAATCCCGTACATTATCGTCATTGTCGCTATGGTGCGATCCAGAGAGCGTCCCAAGGCAAGAACACTGGAAAACTCTCCGGCCTTTGGATCTCCTCCTCCGGATTCTCCCGGAACTCGACAGAGTCGCCGCCAACGACGATGAAGACGGCGGCGGCGACGGCAGCGAACTGCTCGACGGTTTACTCCCGCTGGATCCCATCCCTCGAAACCAACGCCGATCCTACTCCATGGAAAAATCCAAAAAGTGGCAAAGATTTGAACAATCCAGATCTAGAAAATCTCCATAAACACCGATTTCAAATTAATGAGAGATTAAAAGGAAGGAAGGAGAATTGGGAAAGTAAAAAAGAAAGGAAAGCATGGGATTGGAAGCATATTGTGGCGAGTAGATGAGGGAAAGAGATAAAATAACTTGCAGAGCAGAGATGTGGAACGGAAATGGGGTCCCTTTCTTGATTATCCAAATGCTAAGCGAAGCAAAGCAAATGATGAGGAACCCATGTAGCGTAATTTTGAGTGAGGATTTAATAGCAATAGATAAATTAAAGTTGAGCGATGTTGATTGATTTTCAGATCGAAAAGACGAAGAACATGCCGTTTTCTCTGCCTCCGTTTGAGGGAAAAATTCAAACACCCGACCCTTCGAAAATTGCACCCCCTGGGCCACCGGGCTCAGTTTTGTGTACTTTCTTCTTGGGCCTTCCTTTGTTTTCCAGTTCTCATCTTCCCATCATTTTCTTTTTCTTTGTTGAAATTGTGGCGGGTAACTAAAAAAATTAATTCACTTTTATTTATTTTTAATGCAAAACTTCCACAAAATTTGCACAAGAAGCCCCCAACACTTTCAAATTTAAAAACCCGACCACAAGTCGCAGTAACCGAACAAACAAGAATTTAGTGAAGCAAGCTCCAAAAATTAAAATTAAATTTATTAGAGAACATTATTTACACTTGTTTTAGTTAAATTTATAGTCGATGGTACCTATTTTAATCATTTGAGTTATGTTCATATCATAAATAAATAAATAATAATAATAAATAAATAAATAAAGCATACTACAAACTTAGGTCTATATTGACCGATATCAAATAACATCGGTTTAAACCGTCAAAATGCTGATCGAAAGTTGCTTGAAGAAAAAATATTTGTATTTTTCTTCATTTGCCAATTAACGGTTGAAAGAATTCTAGTGATGAAGTAGTAGATCTTTGTAATGAAACACGGAAGAAGCAGCTAAAATTTCATATCAGTTAGATAATGAGTCAAGGACTTGTCATTCTGTTCTATTAGTTAGATTTGTCATTCCAAGGTTTTTATTACAAGGCAACTAAAGAGTCTTATTTTCTACAACGAATGTTTTGTTCTCCTCTCTAATCGATATGGAACTTCACAATTCACCTCTCTTGGGAGCTCAGTGTTTGACACTGATACCATTTGTAACAATCCAATCTCATCACTAGCAGACATTGTCTGTTTTGACTCATTACGTATTGTCGTAACCTTTACGGTTTTAAAACACGTCTACTACGGAGAAAGCTTCTACACCCTTGTAAGGAATATTTTGTTCCACTCTCCAATCGAGGTGGGACCTCATAAAAATAAAGTTCCATCCATGTTAGATTCGTCTCGATAAAAACCAAACTACATATTTATGTTGTAACTAATACAGCATGAATGGCAGAGAAGCAATTGCTAATATTGTTATTAATACAGTCTCTTTATGTCACAACTCACGAGTTGTAGAAAAAAGCTAAAAGCCCTTTGGTCCATTTGGTGGTTGCTATTGCCCGAGAATATTGGATTAAAAGAAGACATCCCAAGTTTCAAGGTAAAGATAGAAAAGGCTAGTTGATATCAGAACTGTTCTAGTGTGTTCTTGGTTTCTACATAATTATCTCTACAGTTTCAACTGTTCCATAAGCATTATTCTGCTGTAATCCAATGGCATTGGGAGGTTTTCTTTTTCCACAGAGAATACCTTATCCTGCCCTTAGTACTTTTACATTTAGATATATTACTTGTGAGATCCAACGTCGGTTGGAAAGAGGAACGAAATATTTTTTGTAAAGTTGTGGAAACATCTTCCTAGTAGATGTATTTTAAAACCGTGAGGCGGACGGCAATACGTAACTGGCTAAAGCAGACAATATCTATTAACGGTGGGCTTGGGCTGTTACAAATGGTATCGGAACTAGGTATCGAGTGGTGTGCTAGAGAGGACATTGAGCACTGAAGGGGAGTGGATTGTGAGATCACACATTGGCTGGAGAGAAGAACGAAACATTCTTTATAAGGATGTGGAAATCTTTCACTAACAGACGCGTTTTAAAAGCCTTGAAGAAAACTCCGAAAAGAAAAGCTCAAAGAGAATAATAGAATCGTGAGGTGAAGCTCGAAAGTGAAAATCCAAGGAAGACTATATAACCTTGAGAGGAGGCCGGGAAAACTCAAACAAGACAATATCTGATAAAAGTGGGCGAAAATATAATCTTGATGACAAACTCGAAAGGGGAAGCTCAAAGAGGATAATATCTATTAGCAATGAGCTTGAACATATAGACAATTACCACTCTATAACATTAGGATCTTTTAAATAAACAAACGAATCATGAAAGAACATAATAGAATAATGATTGAAAGCAAAAGCTTAGACAAATAAACATGTCTAATGCCCAAAGACTGCATCGTTATACAAAGGGATGCGTGGGATCCATCCTAATGCTTCAGCTCAATGCTCAAACTTCAATAAAATCACAATTAAATACTAAATTTTATCCTTCAGACAAATCTCGAGAAGAGACCAAAAAAGCAAACAAAAGATATGAGATGTTAAATTAAGCCACATGTGCATAAAAAATTGCAAGTTATCAATCAACAAAGTGAAGTGCATAAGAAATCAATCGCCAAGAACCCTAGACAACAACGAACACACGAAATTGCAAGTTACGAGCACATTCAAAGCGGAAATCCAGACGACTTACACAGTCGACAGCAAGCGGGAAGGTCTAGTTGGATCATAATTGATCGAGACAGCAGCCTTCGATACCTGACCTACAATAAACAAACAAACATTCATTAAAAACGTTATCCGAGCACATAGATTCAACATGGCGTTGGGCGTTGGTTACCGATGGTGCCATTGCTGCCGGATGCGCATTTGTTCCAAGCTTCCATTTACGCGAAACCCTCCGGTCGTCTTAAGCTTCCATGGAAATGAACCAGTGAGCTCTAGCAAATATCTCGTTCGTCCGAATTGGTTGAAGACATTTACCGGGACGACTAAATTTTTCTTATGCTATATTAAATTATAAATTATTAAATTTAGGTCTCCTAGAGGATATTGTTTATTTATTTTTTAATTTTTAAAAGCTTGCAAATTAGGTTACATATTTGTTCAGACAGAAACTCAACCTCACAAGGACATTTGGACTAACTTTCTCTTTTGGACTTCTCGTTTCAGACTTCTCCTCAAAGTTTTTAAAACGCGTATTTCTTACAATCCAGCCTCTTCGTGGTTCCAACGTCCTCCCTGTCACTCGTCCCCCTCTTCAATTGATGTAGGATCTCACAATCCACCTCCCTTCACGATCTAGCGTCTTCGTTAGCACACTGCCCAGTGTCCACCCCCTTTGAAGCTCAACGTTCTCGTTGGCACACCGCCCAGTGTCCACCCCTTTCGGGGCTCACGTACTTATTGGCACACCACTCAGTGTCTGGCTCTAATAACATTTGTAATAGTCTAAACCCATCGCTACTAGATATTGTCCGCTTTAACCCGTTACATATCCCTGTTAGCCTCCCTTATAAAACAATAAATCGTTCCCTTCTCCAATTAATATGGGATTACAAAAATGGTAAGTACGAGTTAATTATTATTACTATTTATTTAAAAATACATACTCAATCATGAACGTTCAAAACTGTAGTCAACTCGAGAGGAATGGTACATCTAGGATGATTTAAAATCAGTGCGGGGAAACGGTGCATTGTTGATCAAGCGTTCCTAAGAAGACTTATAGTCAACAAAGTACATACTCAACCATGAACGCTCAAAACCGTAGTCAACTCGAGAGGAATGGTACATCTAGGATGACCTAAAATTACCATGGGGGAAACGGTGCATTGTTGATCAAGCGTTCCTAAGAAGACTTATAGTCAACAAAGTACATACTCAACCATGAACGTTCAAACTTGTAGTCAACTCGAGAGAAATGGTACATCTAGGATGACTTAAAACCAGCGTGGGGGAAACGGTGCATTGTTGATCAAGCGTTCCTAAAAAGACTTATAGTCAACAAAGTACATACTCAACCATAAACGTTCAAAATCGTAGTCAACTCGAGAGGAATGGTACATCTAGGATGGCTTAAAATGAGCGTGGGGGAACGGTGCATGGTTGATCAAGCACTCATAAGATGGCTTATAGGTTCAACGAGCGTGTTCATTGCATGTGTTCTTGGCTTATAGTTGCCTATTCAAATCTTTTAAAGATTATCAGCAGAATATTAAAAGCTCAAACAATAAATAGAGAGAATATAATATATTATGTGATATTCAGTTTCATAGAATACAAAGGCTCAAACAATATGAAAATGCTAAGCTAATACACAATTCAAACAATCGAAGACGATAACGACGACGACGACACACTCCGAGTTCGGTGCAGCGACGGCCTTCTTTCTTATTTTCGAGCTCTTGATGAATGATGCTTCATTGTATTCAAACTGTATACTTGTGTTTTTTTTTTCTCTGTTATAAACAATAACGTAATCTGTGTTAATAAACCTGTCATTAGGGGTCGTATTTCGTTTAAAAAATGCGGTTATGGCATGTCGGGTTACACGGGTATGGACAATCGATCTTCTGGAACACACTCCTGTCGAAAAACCAGTCTCCAATCGCCTTTGCAATGGGCTGCATTTTCAAATTTGATAAAAGAGTTGGTACTTTCAAGAACAAAGAAAATGACGTTACGTTCGAGTAATGACTTTCGATGTCGATGTCGATATCGATATCAATTTACCGTGTTACTGATCTCGGGAGAGTCTGCTCTTAGCCATGTCTCCTGCATTTCAGTTTGGCAATGCGCATAGCAAGAATCTATGAACAATCCTCTTGATGAAGGGTGTCCAAAGCCATTCAATGCATTCAAAAACTTATCCCTGAAATCTAAATCAAAACCAGAAAGATCAAAACAAAAACAAACACTTTTGAATGTAACGGCCCAAGCCCACCACTAACCGATATTATTTTTTTTGGGCTTTCTTTTTCGAGCTTCCCCTCGAGGTTTTTAAAACAAGTTTCCTAGGGAGAGGTTTCCACACCCTTATAAAGGGTGCTTCGTTCACCTCCCCAACCGATGTGGGTATCAGAGTCAGACTCCGGGCAATGTGCCAGCAAGAAAGCTGTTCCCTAAATGGGGTAGACACGAGGCGATGTGCCGTAAAGATGCTAGGCCCCGAAGGGGTTGGATTTGGTGGGGGTTTCATATCGATTGGAGAAAAGAACGAGTGTCAGCGAGGGAGCTACCTTGTAAGGTTTCAAGCTGAATAGACGAGCAGTTTTTGATGTCGTTCTTGCAGTCATTCCAAATATGGCGTGGATCGGCAACACCGGGCACCAGAATGTTCCTTACCTGAATATTCATTCAGCAAACAGTTAAGCAACAAACTCGAGCTCGAAAGTCGGGTTATTTACACGTTTAGACGGTATGATCTTTACCTGCCATGAATCATAAGCTGCATTTACAATAAAGATTGGAGTCCGAACGAGCTGAATCACATTTTGGGGGAAGAAACACTGCAGAAGTTTGGATGAGAAACATAGGATTCATCGAAACGAAGAACACGACATGTTTCCTCGATCGAAAACTTACCAACTCGGGTTTCATTTTTGAAGTGCATTGTACAGGCAAATTCCTAGCTGAACCCTGTTGAGTTCATAAGATGCAAGAAGAACATTCCAATGGTAAATGGATCGATCATCGACGCCAAAGAAAGTCGAGAATGATAGAGAGGAACATACATGAGTGGCGACTATATCGCTAAAGAACTCCTCGATATGCCGTGCTCCAGAGACATCTTTCCTGGTATTCAACATTATGACATTAGATCAACACGAACAACGAACGACGAACGACGAAACCCGAGATATGAAAAGGAATACGAGCTTACACGTTGACGAAGTATCCTGCATCTGAGACACACTTTACTTTGGTAGTAGGAGGAAGTAAAGATTTGAAGGTATCACAATGCAAAATGGAACCTAATCCACCGGCCGAACATCCCGAGATAATAGCCTGCGGTAACGACATCAGATCGATGCAAAAGGTGTACTTATATAGATCATGATGTGTAGTAACAAACAAGAAAGTTCAGTTCGGTTCGGTTCATACGTTCTTCGCGTTCTTCATTCCCTTGGCGAGTAAATCATCGATCACGGCCCGAAAAATTCTTGCTCCTCTGAAATGCAGATTGGTTGCCTGATCCAAGGTATCATCACTAGTTCAGAAATGCCAAGGAGGGGTGAATATCATTCATTCTCACAATGTTGATCAGTTAAGGAGTGTTCGAAACCATTGCTACTTACGGGATCAACGGCTTCGACGTCTCCGGTGAACGAAGATCCATCGCAGTATCGAATTTTGATTCTATTCCAGTTATAAAAATCTGTAGCATACAAGTATAGTTGTTACAGCAGAGATAAAACTGAATAAATAGATTCAAACCGTTGATCCAAGGCTGTATGTAAAGAATGTCTCGTTCTCTCCCCAATTAACGTGGGATCTCACACACTACCTGGATTGAATTCTCGTTGGTTACTCAAAAGCCCCGAAAACGCAAGCTCGGTAGCCATGGCCTTAGACGAACCTAAACGAGTATCCCGACGCAGGACGCAAGTCTTGACATCGCTGCACCATCCTCCTCCCTAAGAATGAAATTAGTTCAACAAATAATCAACAAAAATGCATATTCTTGAATGAATTTTTCAGCTCGAAGTGAAAGAACAAACCTCTAGCTGAATCAACCAATTGTTAACACCAGCGCCTAACCCTTCACTCAAGTGATAAGCTGGAGGGCTTCCATCCAAACAAACTACAAAGTGGTTCAATCAAAAAAACTAAATTAAACACTCGAGTCCATCGAGTTCATCGAGCCCATCGAGTTGGTCGAGTTTCTTACCAGCTCCTTTGACACTAGGTTCACGAACATAAGTAATCCCCACAATAGTACACTGTGTTCTAATAAAAAACTGAAGAGATGCAATAAAAAATAGCCATAAACCAAAATTTTCACTGCCCATCTTCTTCCTGCATAGATAAACAAAATCCATTCAAATAAATTCGTTTTTTGGGTCAAAATAAGAATCCAAATACGGATTAATCTTGTTTTCTTGATTAACAAACAACCCAAATGATTAAAAAACACAATAAACAACAAATCTTCTGGAAAAAACAACTTCAAAAATGATTTATATCTGAAATAATCTAACAAAAACAAGAAACCCACAAGGATTTATCAAAGAACATGAAGAACAGAAGAGGAAAAGATTGATAAAAATACCTGGAACAGGAAAAGTCAGCAATGGCGGAATGAAATGGGTTCGAATTCTGTTTGTTGGTTCTGGAAATCGAAATGTGGGTTTGTTTATATACAGAATTATAGAGAGACTAATGAGTAATGATTGAAGATTTATGTTCATATTTAGAATGTGTCGTTACAGATATTGAGCGTCGAACCCAAGAACCGACAACTCATTCCAATTTCCAAGTCCAACCAAAGCCAAACGAATTCAAAGATAGTAAAAACTTCGCCGTGTTCTGTTTTTTTTTTTTTTCCACCCGACCCGACCCGACCCGGATTTCATCGGACACGAATGACGAATCTTGTCGTTGTGGGCCCCACGCCCTCCCCTTCTGCAACGACCTGCTTAAATATAGGTCAAGTTAAAAATGGCTCGAAATATTATTCGGTGGATGGATGCCCACCGTATACGCTATGCACGCTTTATTGGTTAAGAATAAATTCTCCCAAGTCTTTTTTATTTATTTATTTTTTTTTTATATTACCGTCGTATTAAAATTTTTATTCTCACCTTTATTTTGTGGAAAATATATTGACTTTTATCCTCGAATTTAAAGAGATTTTTTACCTAAAATATTATTTTACTCAACTTTTAATATTCTATCCAATAGGATATTTAAATAAATATGACGTTTAAGTAAATAAAAAATATATAAATGAGTCGAATCCCCGATAATATAAACCAAAGAAATTGAAAAGTAATAATAATTTATATATAATTAGTATTATAATACAAAAGTATCCATTGGGTTGTGTTGTTTTGTCTGCAAGTGGAAGTCAAAAGGAAAGCTCCCATTTATGGTCCAATGGACAGTGAGCGATTAGGACATGTATCCCACCGACATGGTTTTTGTTAACAAAGTAACATGCCTTTCTTTGTACTTTTTAAAATTTTAATTTTACTAATTTTATTCTCCTAAATTAAATAATTGACTTTTTAATTTCTCCCTTTCTCTCTCATTATTTTAAAATTTTTAATTTAAACCTTAAAAACATGAATGGTCCGTTTTAATCTGTTATGTATATTGTCATAATGTATCTATTAGATAGAGATTTCCACATCAAATATTTTGTTATTATTTTATGAGATCTCATGTCAATTATTGCTTAATTTTTTATATTAAAATGTAAAAATTTAAATATTGGAATATGTGTGAACTACTGAATTTTTCACGTTGAGACATGAAAATTTAAATACGAAATTTCAAATAAAATATGTATCTTCGAAAGATGTAAATTTAAAATTTTAAATATAAGATTTGAAAGGAAAGTTAATAAATAAAAATGATGGGGTTTTATGCAAGTAGCCTTACCAAAAAAAAATATGATAATTAAGAAAAATAATGCATTTTTTGGATCACTAATTAAGTAGTTTGAATTAATGCTTAATTAAATGAGAGTTAGCAAGATTAACGTATTTAATTTTTCAATTTTATGGATACGATCAAAATAACATGCTATTTCATATTTATTTGTAAGTTTAATTCATTTTCATTTTAATTCTCTCTGATTAAGTGTATGTCGGGAGACCTCTTAAAAAAAAATTTAGAATGCATGTGAGCGAATGTCTTCACTTTTAAGGAGCGAAGATTCTATGTTAGATGACATTTTATATATTTTCATAAAATGCATGTGAGTGAACACAAAACATGCTGGAAGAATTCGTCTGGTACTAAATTTATTTAATCTGAATAATGAGAATAAATTGAAATATCAATAATTATAGTATTTAAATTTACGAGATTCCTTACTTAAAATAAGTCAATAATTTTTGTTTTTGTTTAAAAAAATGTAACAAAAAATTAAAATATTTTCTTAATAAAGATAAAACCCATTCGGGAGAAATTGGAAGAAAAATAAATTTAATTATAAAAATAAAAATAAAAAATCAAGCAATAACTGACTAAATTTAACTTATAAAATTCATCCAATAATTATTTAGGGAATTTGTTGAGAAGTTAAAAGAATTTAATGCAGATATAAATGAATATTCTAAAAAAAAAAATTGAGCAAAATTAAATTGGAAGAAAAAGTTGGTTTAAAAATTTGTAGTGTAGAGAGGAAAAGGAAAGGCAGAGCTCTTTGGTTCACACGAATTGGACGGCGATGAACTCAATCCAGCTACGAAGTTCAACTCAAATTGGCTAACTTTTTTCCTCAAATTTTCAAACCATTTTCTTTCTAAATTATATTAAGATGGGAGACACATCACATGTGAAATCCATACCTAAATGGCAAATAAAATAATTATTAAATTAACTAAACAATTATATTATATAATTAATAGATGTTTAACGACGGGTGTATACTTATTTGGATTATTATCGACAAAATTTCTTATTTATTTTTGGAGAATTTATTTTTGAAAAAAATGAAAAAAAAAACTTTGGAAATTCATAGTTTTCCATATAACTTTTTAATTAAAAAATATAAAATATCATAATAAAAAATTTAATTTAAATATTATAACATAATTCTTAGAAATTTTAATTTTAATATTATAATGTATTTTAAAATAACAACAATAATAACACTCTTCTCGTTCTCATTTAGCTGATAGAAAAAAATGTTTCTCGCTTTTTCGTGCAAATAAATTAAAATTATTAAATATGTAAATGATTTAATAGCAAGAATAAAAGTAAGAATATACCAAAAAGTGAAATTAAAGTGGGAAGGAATTGAAATGAATGACAGCGGGGTGGATGGATAAGGTCTCATGCATCTTGCAGTAAAGTAGTATGGAGGTGGAACAAATAAAGTATATATAAAATCTTAATATTAATAATAAAATTTTAAATTTTAACGCACACCTATTAGAATGTTGTCCCACGTCGGTTAATTTAGGGAATGATCATGAGTTTATAATAAAAAAATAATCTCTCCATTTATTTGAAGTATTTTGAGGAAGCCTAAAACAAAATACATTTTTAACTTAAAAAAACCTTTAAAAGTATTAGAAAAGTTTATTTAATAATTTTTCGATAATCAATACATTTTTTATTTTACACGATCATTATATAACTAGTGATCACATTTTTTTTAATAAATAAACTCGAATGCTTAATAAAATATTGCAATTTAATATTTTAATTTGTAAGTTATTTATTAATATTATGTATTAATATATGGGGGGATGTGCATGCAATTTCATATAGGACCTATCAATCAAATAAATATTTCATAACTTTTCTTAAAAATAATTTATATCAATCCATGTGACATTATTCGCGACGACCATGGTCGCCATAATTAATATTTTAAAATATTACAATAATAATCATTTAATAATACAAGAAAATTAATAAATATGTTGGGCTCTCCACCTTACGAATGTAATTAAAATTTAGATTTATTTATTTATGTGTAATTAAAAAATTATTAAAAAATCAAGAAATAAAAAGACATTTTTATATTTTGTGGTATGGTAATGGTTGGTCTAATTATCGGTCACAATCAAATTCGAGTGGATATTAATATAATCTTTATCTCAATTTTGTGGAAGAGATATATCTATCTCTATTAATAATTCATCATTAAAAAAAAAAAAAAACTTTATTCATAGGATAATATCAGAATAATTTGAATTTTTTTTAATTATTTTCTTGAGCTATATATTGATTATTATCTAGAAATTTCATGAACAATAATTAAAAGAAAATTATAACTTTTTAATAATTTTTATTTTCGGCTATTTTATTTATTTATTTATTTTTGCCAAAAAGGCCAACTATAGTCCAAAAAATATGGGCCGAGTCATCATAAAAAGCCCAATAACAGTCCAAGGAATATGGGCCGAAGCCCATTTGACAATTAGGAATCGTCCAACCCGCCATTTTTACATTCCAGCACTTGAAAACTTCGATTTCTACCAAGATCAGCCGCTCAATTTCTTCTCTCGTGGCCCAACGCCGGGGCCTACACGTTCTTCCCCGCCCGCCCGCCCGCCCTCTCCTCCCTCTCTGCCTCCGATCTCATAGCTTTTTCCTCCATCCTTAACAATCCTGTTCAACTTTCTTGATTGATTTAAGCTTTTCAATCCATTCTTCGTAAACTTCTAATCTGTAACCTTTGTTCTTCAATGCATTTGACTAGATTTAAAATCAATAAGACAATTCCTGTGTTGTTTCCCTTCTCGCGCCGGTTGGCTTGTGTGTTATCGACCCAACCGCATAAAGAACACCACCAGGAGCCGCCATGGCAGCTCCAGGATCAGTTGCTATATTCGGTATCTTCTATTCTCTCTAATTCGTCTCTGGACTCTTCTAAATGTAGAGCTCTGTTCCCTCATTTGTCTCCTCTTGAGTTTGATCGGATGTTCTTCTCCGTTGGATTGAAAGCCAATCCCAAAACTTGTCTTAACTTCTTCTACTTTGCTTCTGACTCTTTCAAATTTCGGTTTACCATTCGTTCTTATTGTATATTGATTCTTTTGCTTATTAATTCCAAGTTTTTACCCCCCGCGAGATTGCTTCTGATTCGTTTGATAGATGGGAAGCTCCCGTTGTTGAATTTCGATTTGAATAAGCTTCACATTGAGATAGCTAATACATTGTTAGGTTTAACTTCAGTTGTTGGGCGGTTTGAATGGACACAGGCTTTTGATTTGTTGATACATGTATACAGCACACAATTCAGGAATCTTGGATTTGGTTGCGCTTTTGATGCGTTTTATTTGTTTGCTCAGAAGGGAATTTTTCCGTCATTGAAAACTTGCAATTTTTTATTGAGCTCTTTGGTGAAGGCTAACGAACTTGAAAAATGTTGTGAAGTATTTGAAGTGATGTCCCGTGGTGTTCGTCCAGATGTTTTCTTGTTTACGAATGTAATAAACGCTCTGTGCAAGGGAGGGAAGATGGAAAATGCCATTGAGTTATTCTTGAAAATGGAGAAGTCAGGTATTTCTCCTAATGTTGTTACTTATAATAGTATTATTCATGGTTTTTGCCAGAATGGGAGATTAGATGATGCCTTCAAGCTCAAGGAGAAGATGATCATAGAAGGGGTAAAGCCAAGTCTTATAACTTATAGTGTGCTTATTAATGGTTTGACAAAACTCGAAAACTTTGACAAAGCAAATCACGTTTTAAATGAAATGGTAGACACGGGTTTTGTTCCGAATGCAGTTGTCTACAATACTTTAATTGATGGATACTGCAAAATGGGCAATATCAATGAAGCTCTTAAGATTAGAGATGTGATGATATCCAAAAATATAACTCATACTTCAGTTACTTTATATTCTCTCATGCTAGGGTTTTGCAAGAGTAATCAAATCGAGCGAGCGGAGAATTCTCTAGAGGAGATATTATCTCAAGGGCTATCTATAAACCGTGTTACTTGTTATTCGGTTATCCACTGGTTATGTACAAAGTCGAGATTCGATTCTGCATTGCGCTTTACCATGGTGATGTTATCAAAAAACTTCAGGCCTAGTGATCAGCTGTTGACCATATTGGTATGTGGACTCTGTAAGGATGGTAAACATTTAGACGCAACTGAGCTTTGGTTTAGGTTATTGGAGAAAGGGTCTCCAGCGAGTACAGCGACCTCTAACGCTCTAATACATGGACTTTGTGGAGCTGGTAATTTGCAAGAGGCTGTGAGAATACTCAAGGAGATGTTGGAGAGGGGTTTTCCATCGGATCGGATCACATACAATACACTCATTTTAGGTTATTGCAAAGCGGGAAAAGTCGAGGAATGCTTTACACTTATAGACGAGATGATTAAGCTAGGCATTGAACCAGACATCTACACTTGCAATTTGCTATTGCATGGACTGTGTAATGCAGGAAATTTGGATGGTGCTATTAAGCTTTGGGATGAATTCAAAGCTAATGGATTGGTTTCTAATGTTTACACTTATGGGGTAATGATGGATGGTTATTGTAAAGCTAACAGAATGGAAGATGTTGAAGAATTATTCAATGAGATGGTCACTAAGAAAATGGAACTAAGTACCATTGTCTATAATATATTAATCAGAGCAAACTGTCATAGCGGAAATGTTGTTGCAGCTTTGCAAGTTCGTGATGATATGAAAAGTAAGGGAATGTTTCCAACTTGTTCCACGTATTCATCTCTAATACACGGTATGTGCAACGTTGGCCGTGTTGAAGAAGCGAAACAGCTAATCGATGAAATGAGAGGGGAGGGATTGTTGACGAATGTTGTTTGTTATACTGCGTTAATTGGCGGTTATTGTAAGCTAGGGCGAATGGATATTGCTGAAGCTACTTTGCTTGAAATGATCTCTTTTAACATACGACCTAATAAATTTACGTACACGGTCATGATTGACGGGTACTGTAAATTAGGGAATATGGAAGAAGCTAATAAGCTTCTGAGCAAGATGAAAGAAAGTGGAATCGTCCCAGATGTTGTTACTTACAATACCTTGAGTAATGGATTATACAAGGGGAAGGACATGGATAAAGCTTATAAAATCTGTGATCAAATGTCCACGGCAGGATTATCTTTAGATGAAATTACTTACACTACTCTCGTACACGGTTGGAATCGACCTACAATTGCTAGCCAAAACTGATTAAATTTCTACAGAGGTTTTTCATTACCTCGTTAAACTCTGTCGATAATGTGATTACTGCTTCACGTTCAACTGATCTGAAATTTCTACCTCTGTTCTATCTTTGATTTTTATTTCATCAGCGATCCATCAATATCGTTTTCTTTATTCATTCGGAAATATCGGAGGCGTCTTTTCTCGTCCAAATGAAAGAGCCAAAAATGGAAGAGACGTCTTTAGTTTCTGCAGTTTGGTAGGCTTTGTTTTATAGTGTGCTCTATTTCTACTTTGTATATAATGTCATTAGTTTATATGTCGGCTACAGGTGAAGCATATGTTCTGAAAATTTTATATTATGTTTTTAACAGATCACGAAATGCTCGGCTGCATATTGAGATAGTGCGTCGAGAACATAAGGCGATCAGTTGAGATCCTCACCGATAGAAAAAGATGGCAGTTTGTTTAATGATAGTGTCGTAGCTTCTCCAACCCAAACCCAGTGATGAAAATTGGTAAACATATTAGATCTCGTATGTAATTTTTCTTGTTTATATCTAGATTTTCCATAACTTATAACTGAGTATTTATTGTCTTGATGTAAATTTTGCAGGCTTTAATATATACGTGGCTGTTCGCTGGGGAAAATGTCGTATTTGAAAGTTGTTCATAAGAACTGCTTCTATGCAGATTGGAATGGGAAGCAGAAATGGCTCTCATCTGCATGAAGGTGTAAGTTCATCTACTCCATCTTCTGATCAATTTCTTTGGCAACTAAATGTAATACGGTCCAGTGGTTAGTCAGGGTGCGTGTAAGCTGGCATGGACACTCACATATAACGAATTTTTGGCTCGAAGGAAAAACATATATGACCACCTTACTTGAACAGGATTGGATTTGGTGCATAGGTTGCACATTTGTTCTTGAGTTCTAAAGGAAGCATATAATTGAACCACAAATATTCTGAAATTGTTTGTGCTTGTTGTTGACTCTTGAAAAGGGCCTAACTCTCTTTGCCTTTTGTGAGTTCAGAAGCAATAAGGTAGTCTGGATGGAGCTACAGGCCCTTGTTAAACATCCCTTTTCACTGTTCTCATCACTACATCAATTGATCTGGTGTTAACTGCAGCCCCACCTCCATCAGGAATGCGCTCGAGGACCTTCTCGTGGCCTTTTGGATAATAAACTCCAGTTCATCGGTCGAGCATCCATGTGGCTACCTCACCCCTCACATTGTGAGATCCCACATCGATTGGGGAGGAGAACGAAGTACTCTTTATAAGCGTGTAAAAACCTCTTCCTAGCAGACGCGTTTTAAAACCTTGAGGTGAAACCCGAAAGTGAAAGCCCAAAGAGGACAATATCGGCTAGCGGTGGCCTTGGGCCGTTATACACATTGCTCTCATTGCTCTTCAGTTCCTTGCTTTCTGTTTCAACTCTCTCCCTCATCATACCTGGAGAAGAGGAAGCCCTTTCGCCCCATGGGGGTGCCAAACAATGCAACGGAGTCAGTAAAACGAGGTAATGTACTTTATCGACATATCTTATGTATTTTTGTATACATCTCACTGCCCCCTGTAATCGAACTAACTGCCCGACTGAACCTATTGGACACTACGAAATTTATCGAAGCCGAACTAACGGATCATTTTTCGATTTCTACGTCAAATGGACCTAGTTGAGTTGGTTCAATTGCTCTCCTTAGTTTTGGTCTGCAGAATTGTTGTTGCAGATCAAGGACAAGATGATGATGAAAAATATGAATGATTAACAAATTTCTGATGTTCTTAAAATTATTTGTTCTTGTAGAAAAACAGATTCATAAAACAGGAGAAATTAGATCATGGGGGTGAGAGTTGAAGGGTCTTACTTGAAGAACATGGAGTTCATTGTGTGAGCCCCTCTCACAAATGCAGTGGCCAAGCCATATCTTCTCCAAATAAGGTAAGTGAAGACGGGCTTGTTTTGTATTTATAGCTGAAAATAGAGGCTACCCATTTCCTTCATCCCAATGAGGTGAAGGTCATTTTACTCTTATACCCCCACTCCTTGGAGTTGGTTTGTGAAAACGAACATTCAAAATTCCTCTGGAATTGGGCATTATGGACTTTGCTCTCACGCTAAGCCAATGATTATGAGAATTTTTGTCATAGAGGCAGAGCTAGAAATTCTATGCACTAACTTTTTATTAACTTTTAATGAGTAAAAATTTCAAATTATGAAAAGAAATGGTTGATCCCAACATTCAAATTTGAACAAAATTAACCTTCCCTTTTTAAGGATAATTACAAAACGCTTCATATCTGATGCAGAGAAATAGCCTCTCATAAGCCAGAGCCATCTTCCGAGCGGTGAACATGGACGCCGCATATCGCCGGCAGGCCTTTCCCCGGCGCCTCAACCGATCGGAACCCTCTTTAGCTACCACTTCCAGCGTCTCCACCAATGATTCCACGTTTGGAGCGAAGAGGAATCCGTACTCATCATCAACAACAATGGTGCCCTTTATGCTCGGAAACCTTGACGCCATTACAGGTTTCCCGCTTGCCATAGCCTCCATCAGAGTCAGGTCCAATCCCTGTGGCCGTAGCGTTGGATTCACGAAGATGTCGATCGAATTGTAGAAAGCCCTAAGTTCTGACGGACTCATCGATCCTAAAACCAGAACTCGAGGACCTAGATCCCTGTACCGCTGTTCCCATGGTCCTGCTCCGGCGACGATCAGGTAGATGTCCGGATGCTGCTCTGTGATGATGGAGAAAGCCTCGTGAAGTAGCGGATGGCCTTTGTCTTTCACTAATCTTCCGGCGACTCCGAGGACTAGACTTGCGTTTCCAGGTATTCCGATTCGAGCCCTAAATTCTTGACCTAATTTGAAATCCTCGCCGAAATCGTCCTCGTCGACGCCATTGACGATCACATGGACTCTTCTGCTTGGAATTTGGTACACATCTCGGAGCATCTCTCCGCAACTGTCGCTAATCGCGACGTGGTGAGCGTAATTTTTGAAGAATCGGATCTCGTTCAGTACCTTCGGGACATCGCCTTGAATATTCATGTTGAAGGCCGGCGACATCGGCTCGTTCGGCCGGCGGGCTAGGTCCTGGAATAAGTCCGATTGCAAGCTCTCTAGGGCAATCCCGTGCCAAGAAACTGCGAGATTCGAGAGCTTTTTAGCTACACCGTGAGGAAGTGCAACGCTTTCTGTGTGAACAACGTCGAATGGTTCTCGGTGGTTTTCTTCTTCATATTGCTCCCAAGCTTTGTTGTAGCGCCACCGGCCTGGTTCACCGTCGTGCCAATGGATGTACGGCGCTGAAGTTGCAGACGAGAGGTTTTGAACAACGCCATAATCGGGCAGTGGTGAGGTGAAAACATGAACGCGATGGCCACGGCGAGCCAGAGCCGTGTGAAGTGTATAAGCATGGCGCTCCATTCCACCTGGGGTTGTTCCGATCGGCCATTTTCTTGAGAAGACAGCAATTTTGAGAGCAACAGGTGGGGGAAGATCTTCAGAGAAAGCTAGGCGATTCCAAGAAAATTGAGCATCGCGAAGGTCTCCAAACCATGAGTTCAGGCGGGCGGTGGAGGTAGAAAGGGAGCAGACAGAGATGGTGGAAGTGTGGAGGAGGAACAGAGTGGGGACTGTAAAGAGAACGATGAAGAAAAGGGTGGTACAGAGATTGCAGTGGGAGAGGGAAACAGTGGATTTCTTTTGGAATTTGGAGTTGAAAGCCATGGTTGGGGATGGAGAAGAAGAAAGGGATATGGGAAATGAAGAAGATGGAGTGTCTTTTTTGGGGTTGAATTCCATGGAAATTGTTTTTGGAAGAAAAGTTTGGAGGGGAAAGTGGGGGAGTTGGGTACGCACTGAAGCAAAGTGGAAAGGAGTTTTGTGAGTTTTTTTTTTTTTTTTTTTTTTTTTTTTTTTTTTTTTTTTTTTTTTTTTTTTTTTTTTTTTTTTTTTTTTTTTTTTT
>NW_019268525.1:3088134-3131734 GCF_002738365.1 Cucurbita moschata | reverse complement strand
TTTTTTTTTTTTTTTTTTTTTTTTTTGGTCTCAAAGTGCGCTTCTCGCGGCCTTTCCCATTGAAAAAGGTCGACTATTTTCCACCGTTTTTGCTTCTTCCAGTTCAAGGCTGCTCTCTACCACATGAAACGCAATACGTCTCTGCCTCTCTCTCCTCATTAACAAATGGTGTTAGAAATGACCGAGAATGTGACCGTCCCTTTAAGCCTACTGCTAACAGATATTGTCTTCATTGAATTTTTTCTCTCGGACTTCTTGAACGGCATCGGTCAAGCCTACTGCTAGTAGATAGTGTCTTCATTGGGTTTTTTCTCTTGAACTTCTCTTCGAGGTTTTGGTTTTTAAAACAGGTCTAGGAGAGATTTCCATATCTTTATAACAATTGTTTCGTTCTCCACTCTAATCGATGTGAGGTCTCACAATCCACCCTCCTCGTCCAGCGTTTGGTGTTTGGCTTTAATATCATTTGTAACAGCTAAGCCTATCGTCAAAGAGGATAATATCTATTAGCTGATGTGAAGTCTCACAATCCACACGATCCACCCTCCTTTTGGTTTAGCTTTTGGTGTCTGACTTTAGTACCATTTGTAATAGCCTAAGCCTGCTGTTAAAGGGACAATATTTGTTAGCCAATGTGAGGTCTCACAATTCACCTTCATTGGTGGTTCAACATTTGGTGTTTGGCTTTAATACCATTTGTAAAAGTCTAAGTCTACCGTTAAAGAAGATAATACCAGTTAAAAATGGACTTGAGCTTTTACGGAGCGAGAGACTTTTGAGTGTGATATGGAAGAGACTTTTGAGTATGATATGGAAGAGAAGCTTAGGAAGTCAACCCCAGAAGGGTAGGAGACAAAGCTGCATTGTAATGAGGCAGATTTTGGGGAAATTTGTATTGCAAGTATTTGATGCGGATCCATGCAGTTCACATGCTGTGGCTTCTTCTTGAAGAAAAGAGGTATTTATTATTCTTATTGGTAATCTGTCCTTGAAACTTGAAATTTTTTCTCTCTAAGTTGTTGCTTTAATAAGCTGAATGTTTTGCTACTCTGTTCTTCAAAACAATCTTGGGAATTGTGCTTTGGTAGATCTGATTCATCCATCATTCATAGTTCTGTTTGTTCTTGAGTTCAATTCCGAGTCTTGTTTTAACTTCTAACATTTATTATTAGACTCTTTAGAAAGATGAGGGCAATCCCATCAAAGGGGAGAAACTCTTCATTTACATATTGTTGCACACACAAATCATCTGTGGCTCACAGTAGCCTGAGAAGATTGCGGAAGACTTCCGCACCCTGTTCTCCATTTTGGCCTTAGCAGTCAGCAGAGTCCCCATCCCTGGCATTTTTTTGGTGAGGCAGAGGCAGAACTAACAATGGCTGCCATTCTGGGTCTGTCTTTAGGATTCAAGCTGGTGCTCTGCATTGGAGGCCAAGACTGGTCATTCACTTTGCCCCTTTTCCCACAAAGCTTAGGCGGGATTATGTGTGAATTAGTAAGCTTGATTTGTCCCTTTCCTCGGATACTGTCTACTAAAGTATAGTGTGAGTTAATAAGTTTGACTTAGCAAATTATCTAGAATAATTGTGGGTAGTTATTAACTTGATTAAGTTTAGAAAAATTGTTAATCATAGCTAACTTGTCGAAAAAGTTTAGAAAATTTGCTAGTACTTTTTTCCGTGTAAATACTGTCACATGTAGGTTCTATTCACAACAACTATGATAATTGAATGTTTAAAGTCTTTCATTCAAATGATTTCTTTCATGAAGTTGTTATTTCTTCTTAATCTATTTGTTTTAATATATATTTCAATTGTGGGTCATATCTAACATTATGCACGATGACTTGTGAGAGCTACCGAGTTGTGGCTTTGCCCAATCCACAAGGTTTTCTCTTGGATCATCCGTTGCCCTTCATACAGACGGTTGAAAAGTAGCACCTTGAAATTATATACTCACTTCTCGCTGTCAAGTGCCTTGATGGACATTAGGCGGTGCATGTATTTTACTATGTACAACAATGTTTGATGTTCAATGTAAATTATTGTTATTCATCATATTATATATATATATATATATATATATTATAAGAAGGATTTTAAGTGATTTCAAATTCTAATGAATTTTAAATGAAGTCGGTTGTTTATTATTGGATGATATATATATTTTTTCTATTAACCTATAGATAGTCGAAATTTTGAATGTCAATGATGATGAAACATATCAAAGTCTCAAAATTTATAGATTTTGATAAAAAAAAATAGATAAAATATCAATGCGTTTAGTCAGGAAATCAACACTAAGACATTATCACCGTCAATCATACAAAGTCAAATATCACCTGAAAAATAGTAGCTTACATACATCAAAATATTTTACGATTTATAATCAATAATCATCTATGTTGTAGCTCTCAGATACGCTTCATATTTAATTGTCTCTATCTCTAGATTTATATTTAATTTTTTTTAAACAAAATTATATCATGAGTTTTTTTCATAGTCGGTGGAGAATCAGCATCTTTTTTTCTTTTCTTTTTTTTTTTTTAAATTTTTTATTTTGATAAATTTAATATATTTCTATATATATTCTGAATTTCTTATCTGTAATGCATGTCACCTTTAATTTTCACTTACCATTTATATTTCAAAGATTTTGACTTTTAATTATTTCGTATTAGTTACAAAGTAATTTTACCGTCAAATAATTTGTTAAATTTAGAAACTCAACTCATTTATAAAAATTCTCCTTAATTTATATTATAATAATGTTGAAATTCGAACAAAAAAAAAAAATCTCATGTGAACTTGTCGGTGTGACAACTCCAAGGAAAAAAATGAGGATTATGTCCGACTTAATTCAGTTAAGAATTAAACGACGTATTTATAAGAAGCAATCTTTTGCATATTTTGAAAAGATTAATTAATTGAGTTCAAATTTATCTGAATAACAGAAATAATAAATAAATAAATAAATATATATATATATTAGAAAGGTATAGAATCTCAATTAATTTAAATTTCAACCATCCAAAAAGGGAAAAACAACCCTATGATTTGCATTAAAAATTGCAATTTTTCATATAAATTCGTTATGCAAACATGGAAAATAATGCCTTCATTCTTGTCTCTTTTATCTCTTATCTAGGTATGAATTTTACCTATTGAATTATTTTTTAAAAAATGTGTGAGGTCGAAAATTCAAATACCTTATTTATTGAATTATGAAACATATTCTATATCGACCGCTTTCTGTTTTTTATAACAAATTATGATAACTTGAATTTCATGAATTAATGTACAAAACTTCAAAAAAAAAATATTTTTTTAAAACAAAAATCCAAATAGGAAGTTGTTTTAAATACAAACTTACAGTAAAAATTGAATTAATAAATATTTTATCTTAGAAAAATTTAATTAATTATACTTAAATATTAAACATGTCTTCCATAATTTATGGTCCATCGGACTTTATTATTATAATTATTATTTACCTAAAAAATATATTAAAAAAAATCAAGAAAATCTACGCCATTTAATTGTGTCATTTGAGTCCATTATTATTATTATTATTATTATTATTATTATTTATGAACCATGAAAAAGAGACATTTTCTATAATTTAAGGAAATATAAGAAAATCCACGTCATATAATCTCATGCATATTCTCTCTCTCCTCTGTCAAAAAATCATAATATTTATTTATATTCTCTCTCTAAATTATCATATATAAAATAAGAAATTTGGGCACTCAATAAACTCCCATCCCTCTAAAGCTTTCCCACTGGAATCCATGGCTGCCATTTCAATTTTCTTCTGTTTGTTCCTCATTTCCTTCTCCCAAGCAACCGCTCATGGGGGCGTTGGCGGCGGCGGCCATGGCTTCACCACCTCTCTCTTCCACCGCGATTCTTTTCTCTCCCCTCTCTATAACCCATCTCTCTCCCACTATGACCGACTCACTAACGCCTTCCGCCGCTCCTTCTCCCGCTCCGACACCCTCCTCAACCGCGCTGCCGCCGTCTCCATCACCGGCATCCATTCCAGGATCATCCCCGACGACGGCGAGTTCCTAATGTCCATCTCCATCGGAACCCCGCGGGTCAAAATCATGGCCATCGCTGATACCGGCAGCGACCTGACGTGGACCCAGTGCATGCCATGTCACAAATGCTTCAACCAATCATTTCCCATTTTTAATCCACGTCGATCCTTCTCCTACCGCCACGTGTCTTGCACTTCCAATGCTTGCCGCTCTCTCGACGACTATCGCTGTGGGCCCGACAACCGAACCTGCAGCTACGGTTATAGCTACGGAGACCAATCCTTTACGTATGGCGACCTGGCATCTGAGAAAATTACTATTGGATCCTTCAAACTCTACAAGACACTTATTGGATGTGGCCATGTGAACGGCGGCACTTTCAGCGAAGATACCTCAGGAATTATCGGACTCGGCGGCGGTCCTCTCTCTTTAATCTCTCAAATGAGAAAAATCGCCGCCGTCAAACGGCGGTTCTCGTATTGCTTGCCGACATTCTTCAGTGACAAGAATGTAACAGGCAAAATAAGCTTCGGCAAAAAAGCCATTGTTTCAGGGCGAAAAGTCGTTTCTACCCCTCTCGTGTTAAAAGAACCCAATACCTTCTATTACCTAACTCTCGAAGCAATGTCCGTTGCAAACAAGCGGTTTAAGGCCGCGAACAACATGTCAACGGCCGTAGAACAAGGGAATATCCTTATCGATTCCGGTACAACATTGACGATTCTACCCCAGAATTTGTACAAAGGTGTTGCTTCGACATTGGCACATGTTGTTAAAGCGAAGCGAGTGAATGATCCGACTGGAGTTTTGGATCTCTGCTTCGCCGCATGCAGCGTTGATCATTTGAATATTCCAGTCATTACAGCACATTTTGCCGGCAACGCCGACGTGAAATTGTTACCGTTGAATACATTTGCAATGGTGGCTGATAATGTGGCTTGTTTGGCTTTCGTGCCGTCGGCGAACTTTGCCATTTTTGGAAACTTAGCACAGGTGAACTTTTTGGTCGGATACGATCTCGAGCGCAAGAGATTGTCGTTCAAATACAACGTTTGTGCTTAAAGACGACGACAAGTCGTTCCTCCATTGTTTGTCTTTTGATTACAGTTATTTCTCTTCCTCCAGACCAAAATTTGTTTTTAATATTAATTTCTTGGGTATAATTATTATTAATCCCAGCTTGTTGATTTTGTTTCTTGCTGTTTTTCTTTTCTTTTTTGTTTTTTACTTCTTTTTTAAAAAAGTGCACAAAAGTACAAAATTATGAACTAAAAAATTTAAATAATAACGGTTAAATTATATATTAAAAACAAATTGAAATTCGTTAAAAAATAAATAAATAATTGTAATATTATGTTCTACCTTTTATAAATATGGAAGGAAAAATTAAGGTGCATGAACGTCACGTTTAATCCAAACAAAAATTATAATAGCTTTTCTAACAGATTTCTATTTCATGAGTAATTTTTAAATAAAAGTCAAATTTATGAAATAATATTTTAATAAAATTTTATTGGAAATTAAAATCTTTAAATTAACGTATACATGCCAAGTATGGATATGAAAATCTTACCATATTTAACCCACATTCTATGTATCTATCAAATAAATAAAATTGTTAAAGAAATACAATTTTGGTATTTAAATTTTTATTATAGTTTTATTTTTATTTTTATTAGACATCAATTAATATTCTGGTTTGGTTTGTGTGAACCACTTGACTAATTTAGTTGGGCCAATCCAACCTGACTCGAGTGGAATCAACTAATTCGGTTTAGTTGAATCATTTAGGTCCAATTCGACCTATTCAATCTTTTTTTTTTTTTTTTGTCAATTTCAATCGTACTAATATTAAATACGATTTTATGATCCAATTAGGAGATATTGAGTAAGTAGACGTTGATTTTTGCAAAAATTAAGGAAACCTCGTTTAAAATTTTTAGATATGAATTAGTATTGATTGCTAAAGGCGAATACGATTGAAATGTCATGTGACGTAATAAAATTGATAACATGAATGATGGAATCCTAGGGTTTTGCCAACTAATATCTAACAATAGATTTGTCTCGATCAGCAAGGGTCAACATAGTATGGTCGAGACATGACATCACTTCTCTTATGATTGTATAACGTGTATTAACTATCAAGGGATTGCTAGTGAACTTTTAATAATAAATTGTCTCGATCAGCAAAGGTTAACATAGTATGGTCGAGACATGATATTACTCCCCTTACGAATATATAATATGTATTAACTATTAAAGGATTGCTAGTGAACTTTTAATAATGAAATTCAATTAACAAGTTGATTTTAAAAAAAAAAAATTAATGTTTCTTTAGAAAAATGAAAATGATGGTAAATAAATTGTTTTTTTTTTAAATTAATTTTTAAATTGTTGTTTTCAATTATAGAAAATTTGTGAAAACAAATCTCAAATTTCGAAAATAAAAAAGTAAAAATCAATTTATTCGAAACAAAGAAAATCAAGCAAATTTAATATATTTCTGTATATGATTGTGAATTGATTCGTTTCTATATATGACACAAAGTTAAAGATATCATATCTTATTAAATTAATAAAAATTCTAGTAGTGTTCGAACTTTTAAAAAAGTTTTAAAATATTTAAATTAAATTATATATATATCTAACATATGGACGTAAAATAGAATGAATTCTTTAATTTTTTTTTACCATCAAAATAAAAAGTTTGAAGATTAAGGTTAGTTTTAAAAATTACGGGCATTAATATATTAATAAATCTTTTTAAAATTTAATGACAATTTTGAAACTTACTTACCATTCAAGATACACCCATGTATTTTTAAATGTTTTTTTTAGAAATTTTAAAAATTATTGAGTTTTTGAAAGTTTAAAAGTTTTTTTTTTTTGACAAATTACAAAATTTATAAATAATTTTATTAATCTATTCTATCTTAATTAATTAAATTAAGCTCAAATTGGGAAGTCTTTTATTTTATATTTTGAAAAGTCAAATCAATGGGTAGAAATGGTAACTTTTTTTTTTCTTCTTTTAGCAAATTTAATGTATTTCTATATAGGGTTCTAAATTTCAACGGCTTTTATATTTAGATGAAACCCCCAAAGACTTTCGCTGAATATTAGAAACCCTACTTATTTATAAAACTTTATCCTTAATTTATATTATATGGTTTAATAATAATGATTATAGTAACATTATTATCAAAACAGTCATTTGTGATTCAATAAAACCTTGAAAAATAATCTCTCATAAGAATTATTTATGAAGATTTTATTATCAAAACGTATTTAAAATTAAATTATTTTAATTGTTATTTTATAACCGTTTGGTTTAATGCATATGTAACTCCCATGCAAACTCTCTCTCTCTCTAAATCCCTTTACGTATAAATAAGGGAGGCCATGGTTACTCAAATCCCCATCTCTATATCCATGGCTGCCATTTCAATCTTCTTCTCTCTCCTCCTCATCTCCGCTGCCTTCACCACCGTCTATGGCGGCGGCATTGGCTTCTCCACCTCTCTCATCCACCGCGATTCTCCACTTTCACCTATCCGCAACCAATCTCTCTCTCACTACGACCGCCTAAATAACGCCATCCGCCGTTCTATCTCCCGTGCCGATGCCCTCTTCCAACGCGCCGCTGCTCTCACCGGCAACAGCATCGAATCTTCGATCTCCCCCGGCGGCGGTGAGTATGTAATGTCTGTGTCCCTTGGGACCCCCCCGGTGACTTACGTGGCCATAGCTGATACGGGCAGTGATCCAGCGTGGACTCAATGCTTGCCATGTAAGAAATGTTACCCCCAATCAGAACCCGTTTTTGACCCAAAAAAATCCTCATCCTTCAGTCCCGTGCCTTGCACGTCCGATATGTGTAAGTCAGTCGGCGGCACCACATGTGGGGACCAGCAGTCTTGTGATTACAGTTTCGTGTACGGAGATCAAACCTACTCGAAGGGAGAGTTGGCAACTGATACGATCACCATTGGGTCAACGTCTGTCAACATGGTGATTGGATGTGGCCACGAGAGCGGCGGCGGGTTCGGCACTACCTCCGGCGTCATCGGACTCGCCGGCGGCGATTTGTCTATAGTTACTCAAATGAGCAAAAAAAGCTCCGTGAGCCGGAAATTCTCCTATTGCTTACCGCCCGTATCGAGTCAAGGAAGTGGGAAAATCAACTTTGGCGAAGACGCCGTCGTTTCCGGCTCTGGTGTCGCTTCAACTCCACTGGGCCCCAGCACGATGTATCAGATCACCCTGGAAGCCATTTCCGTTGGTAACGAAAGTCACGCGGTCGAAAAGGCTGTCGCAGAAAACAACATGATTATAGACTCCGGGACCACATTGACTTACATTCCTAAGGACATGCACGACGGCGTCGTTTCGTCGATGGCGAAGATCATTGGATCGAAGCGGGTGAACGATCCCGGTAACTTTTTTGCTCTGTGCTATTCTTCAGATGGCGGCGACGTGAATATTCCGTCCGTTACTGCTCATTTCGCCGGCGGCGCTAACGTGGAGTTGCCGAAGGAGAATATGTTTATCACGGTGGCGGATGGTGTGAGTTGCTTGATGTTCACGGCGATGACGGAGAGCGACCCGTTTGGGATTTGGGGGAATATAGCTCAGGCGAATTTCCTGATCGGATATGATTTGGAGCAGAAGAGCTTGTCGTTCAAACCAACCGCTTGTGCTTAGAACATGAAACCCTCCAACTACGTTGTTTTTCTTTTCTTGAACCGCACTTTTGTCTTTTTCGTCTAAAACAAATTATGGATGTTTTTTTTTATATTTATAAAAATTAATCACATATTTTGCTAAACATACCAAAATAATGGTTTTGCTTCATTTCTTTATTTATTTCAATTTTTTTTCAATTGAATTATAGTCTGGAGTGAGAATTTGAACGTTCAATTTTAAGTCAATGATACAGATCAAAATTTGGAACTAGATTTTGACAACTCACGCAGGGAGTGAATTTGTCTCAACGGTTTGTGTGGATTCATATTGTGTAGAGCACTACTTGTAACGGTCATTGCCAACTCCGATACCGGCAGCGACCTGACGTGGACCCAGTGTACGTCACAAATGCTTCAACCAATCACTTCCCGTTTTTAATCTACGTTGATCCTCTACTGCCATGTGTCTTGCACTTACGATGCTTGCCGCTCTCTCCACGACCAGACGGGTGTACATGGCCATGGTAGTTGGGTTGGGTTGGGTTGAGAGATTTTTTTTTACCACAATTTATAATTATTCAAAAATTAAAAGTTCACACATATTCACAAATAAACCCAAATCAATTTATAACTATTTATAAAAAAAAAAAATCAATAAAAAATAATGAACTAAAATTGTAACATATTAACGTAGTTCTAATATTGTTATAAAACTAAAAACAACTAAAATATCAAAAAAAATAATATAATGATAGATTATGAAATAAAAATAATAATAAAAATGATTAATTTAAAAATAATATATATAATCAAAAAATAAAAAAATAAAAAAATTTATAAAAAAAATTAATTGAAATAACCTAATCTTGATAGAGTTAGAGAGGATGGAGTTGTGATATAACAATATTGGAACAAATAGATAATAAATATGTCAGATGTCTCAACTTTATAACAAAATGTTTAAATAATTGAAACTAATTTTTTATCCATCCAATTTTGTGTCCACTACTTATATTTTAAACTATGACAAAGTACTATTTTCTGACAAAACTTTTTAGTATATTTTATATATTTTTATTTGGTTCGGGTCTATTCGAGAGTTTTGTTCCATGAACTCGAAACTGAATAGAGTCCGTTCGGGTTGAAAAAAATGAACCAAAACCAATCCGAAAAGCTAAACCAACCCAACCCTTATAGTTCGGTTTGGATTTGTCCGAATTGTCGGGTTGTTGGGTTGAATGTACACCTCTAGCTACGGAGACCGATCCTTTACCTATGGTGACTTGGCAACTGAGAAAATTACTATTAGATACTTCAAACTCAACAAGACAGTTATTGGATGTGGCCATGTGAATGGCGGCAGTTTCGACGGAGATACCTCAGAAATTATCGAACTCGGCAGCAGTGCTCTCTCTTTGGTACCTCAAATGAGCAAAATCGCCGCTGCCAAACGGCGGTTCTCATATTGCTTGTCGATCTTCTTCTTACATGCAAAATAAGCTTCAGCAAATAGGCCGTTGTTTCAGGGCGAAAAGTCGTTTCTATACCCATCTCGTGTTAAAAGAACTCAATACCTTCTATTATCTAACTCTCGAAGTAATGTCCGTTGCAAACAAGCGGTTCAAGGCCGCGAACGACATGTCGGCCGCCGCAGAACAAGGGAATATCCTTATCGATTTCGGTACGACATTGACAATTTTGCCCCCGAATTTCTACAAAGGTGTCGCTTCAACGTTGGCGCGTGTTGTTAAAGCGAAGCGCGTGGATGATCCCATAATGGTTGGAAGATGGTTTGTCTGAACCAATTGACTGATTTAGTTCGACCTATCCAACCCGACTCGAGTGGATTAGACTAATTCGGTCCAGTTGAATCATTCTGGTCCCAATTCGACCTATTCCTTTTTTTTTTTTTTTGGTCGATTTCAGTGGTACTAATATTGAATAAGATTTTAGGACTCATTTAAAATTTTAGATTGCTAAAGGTGAATTCGATGGAACGGATTGAATTTGATATATTTTAGTTTATTGGAGTATTTTGTATGATTGAATAATATGTATGGTGTAGTCATTGAGTGAGGACTCTCTGGGGTTCGCCAACTAATCTCTAACAATAGATTTGTCTCGACCAGCATGGGTCAACATAGTATGGTCCAGACATGACATAACATATTATATAACCTGTATTAAACTGGCAAAGGATAGCAACTTTTAATAATGAATTAAATTTACAAGTTCCTTTAATTGTAAATAAATTATTTTTAAAAAATTAATTTTTTAATTATTGTTTTCAATTATAGAAATTTGTGAAAACAAACCTCAAATTTCCAAAATAAAAAAATAAAAATCAATTTATTCGAAACAAAGAAAATCAAGCAAATTTAATACATTTCTGTATGTGATTGTGAATTGATTCGTTTCTATATATGACACATCCAAAGTCAAACATATAATATCTTAATGCTTAAATTAATAAATATTTATCAAAACGCATATAACGTATTTATAATTAAATTATTTTAATTTGTTATTTTATAACCGTTTGGTTTAATGCGTATGAAACTCCCATGCAATCTCTCTCTCTCTCCAAATCCCTTTACGTATAAATAAGGGAGGAAATGGTTACTCAAATCCTCATCTCTATATCCATGCCTGCCATATCTATCTTCTTCTCTCTCCTCCTCATCTCCGTTGCCTTCACCACCGTCTATGGCGGCGGCATTGGCTTCTCCACCACTCTCATCCACCGCGATTCTCCACTTTCACCTATCCGGAACCAATCTCTCTCTCACTACGACCGCCTAAATAACGCCATCCGCCGTTCTATCTCCCGTGCCGACGCCCTCTTCCAACGCGCCGCCGCTCTCACCGACAACTCCATCGAAGCTCCGATCTCCCCCGGCGGCGGTGAGTATGTAATGTCTGTGTCCATTGGAACCCCCCCGGTGCCTTACGTGGCCATAGCTGATACGGGCAGCGATCCAGCGTGGATTCAATGCATGCCATGTAAGCAATGTTACCCCCAATCAGAACCCATTTTTGACCCCAAAAAATCCTCCTCCTTCCGTCACGTGCCTTGCACGTCCGATACATGTAAGTCAGTCAACGACGACGGGTTCTGTGGGGACCAAGGGTCTTGCGATTACAGTTTCGCGTACGCAGATCATACCTACTCGAAGGGAGAGTTTGGAACTGATACAATCACCATCGGGTCAACGTCTGTCAACATGCTGTTTGGATGTGGCCACGAGAGCGGCGGCGGGTTCGGCACTACCTCTGGTATCATCGGACTCGGCGGCGGCGATCTGTCTATAGTTACTCAAATGAGAAAAAAAAGCGCCGTGAGCTGGAAATTCTCCTATTGCTTACCGTCCGTATCGAGTCAAGGGAGGGGCAAAATCAGCTTCGGCGAAAACGCCGTCGTTTCAGGTCCGGGTGTCGTTTCAACCCCACTGGACCCCAGCATGATGTATGAGATAAGTCTGGAAGCCATTTCCGTTGGTAACGAACGTCACGCGGCCGACATTTCTCTTGCAACAGACAACATGATCATTGACTCCGGGACCACATTGAGTTACATTCCCAAGGTGATACACGACGGCATCGTTTCGTCGTTGGCGAAGATCATTGGATCGAAGCGGGTGAACGATCCCCGTAACGTTTTTTCTCTGTGCTATTCTTCAGATGGCGACGACGTGAATATTCCGACCGTTACCGCCCATTTCGCCGGCGGCGCTGACGTTGGTTTGTCGAATGAGAATATGTTTATGACGGTGGCGGATGGTGTGAGTTGCTTGATGTTCAAGTCATTGATGGAGATCAACGACGTTGGGATTTGGGGGAATATAGCTCAGGCGAATTTCTTGATCGGATATGATTTGGAGAAGAAGAGCTTGTCGTTCAAACCAACCGTGTGTGCTTAGAACCTCAAACTCTCCAACTACGTTGATTTTTCTTTTTGTGAATCACAGTTTTCTTTTTTTCGTGTAAAACAAATTATTTATTTTTAATTGAATTATAATTAATTCAAATCGTCTAGAGTACTACTTGTTGTTACATGATCACGACTCTCCACAATGTTATGATATTGTCCACTTTAACCATGAACTCTCGTGGCTTTGCTCTGGGTTTCACCAAAAGGCCTTATCAATAAACAGTGTATTATTTGATTATAAATCCATGATCATCCCTAAATTAACGGATGTGGGACACTTTCGTCTAACACTTGTGAATAAGGCTTTGTTTTTCTTTCCAACGTGGGATCTCACAATACATCCCTTTGAGGCCTAGCATAGTTGCTGACACTCGTTCTTCTATCTAGATGTGGGAGCTCATAAATAATCAAAATAATTTCCCTCTAAAAATTTATCAAAATATTATTTTATTATATTTTAGACTATCATTTTTTAATAAATCTTAAAATTAGTGGTGTATTATTTATTTGAAATTATTTTTTTTTTTGTCAAATTTAGTTTCATGTTTTAAAAAATTATCAAGTAGTTTTTTTTCCGTTCAAAAAAGGAAAATAAAAAATTATATATATATATATATATGGACAATGAAAAAGAGTCATATTTTGCCTCTAAAAAAACATATAATAATAATAATTATTGTTAATAATATTATTATTATTATTTATGGACAATGTAAAAGAGACATATTTTCTATAGTTTAAGGAAACCTGAGAAAATCCACGTCATATAATCTCACGCAAAGTCTCTCCCTCGGTAAAAAAACGTAATACATATTTATATTCTCTCTCTAAATTACCATAAATAAAATAAGAAAATCATTGCCTTCGCCGTTACCGGCATCGACCTGACGTGGACCCAGTGCATGCCATGTCACAAATGCTTCAACCAATCACTTCCCGTTTTTAATCCACGTCGATCCTCTTCCTACCGCCACGTGTCTTGCCCTTCCAATGCTTGCCGCTCTCTCGACGACTATCGCTGTGGGCGCCAAAACTGAACCTGCAGCTACGGTTATAGCTATGAATAAGTGTGTACGTGATTCGAGTTGGATTGGGTTGAGGAATTTTTTTTAACCCAAACCTAAAGTTCGGGTTAGTTTGATTGGTAACCCTGCCCAACTCAAAAAATTTCTCATTTCAACCTTCTATTTTCGAGTTGGGTTCGAGTCGTTAAAAAAAATTCTTTTTTTAATAAAAGATAATTCTTCACGAAGAACACATGTAACATATTAATAGAGTTCAACATTGTCATAAAATAAGACACAACTAAAATATCGATATTTATTAAAAATTAGTTAAAGTTAAAAAAAAAAATATAGAGAGATTATAAAATTAAAAAAGTAATAAAAATTATTAATTTAAAATATTATATATAACAAAAATTATAATATAATACTATAACGTGATGGAGTTAGAAAGTCGTAGATTAAAATATAAATATATATGTATATATAAATTATGATATAACAATAAATATATTAGAATTTATAATTATTTATTTTAACTTTATAACAAAATCCTTAAATCAATTTAAACTATTTTTTTTTCACTATTTTAGGCGTTAATCAGTAAAATAAATAAAAAGTTAATTAGTAAAATAATAAAAAATTCTCTCGTACTCCATATTGATTTAGAGAGTAAATTTATTTATTTTTCACAAGTTCTGGATAATAGAGTATAGTGAAAAAAATAATAGATAAAAAGTAAAGATTAATCAAATATATGTATAATCTATTAACATTGAACACTATAGACATTTGTTTCAAAATAACCTAAATATAGGTATAATTAATAATTAATAAACGAATCATAAATTATAAACTCGGGTGCGAGTATTTTAAGTTAGGACAAAGTACTACTCTTGACAAATTCATCGTTAATATAAGCTTCTTAGTATATTTTATATATTTTTATTTGGTTCGAATCATCTTGAAGGTTTTGTCCCATGAACCTGAAACCGAACCGAGTCAGTTCGGGTTCAGAAAAATAAACCAAAACCAACTCGAAAAGCTAATCCAACTCAACCCAACCTTTATAGTTTGAGTTGGGTTGGTCCGGGTTATCGGGTTGAATGTACACCCTTAGCTACGAAGACCGGTCCTTTACATATGGTGACCTGGCAACTGAGAAAATTACTATTGGATCCTTCAAACTCAACAAGACAGTTATTGGATGTGGCCACATGAACAGCGGCAGTTTCAGCGGAGCTACCTCAGGAATTATCGAACTCGACAGCGACGCTCTCTCTTTGCTCTCTCAAATGAGCAAAATCTTTGCCGTTAAACGACAGTTCTCGTATTGCTTGCCGACCTTCTTCAGTGTCTAAAATGTAACAGGCAAAGTAAGCTTCGACAAAAAGGCCATTGTTTCAGGGCGAAAAGTCATTTCTACCTCTCTCATGTTAAAAGAACCCGATACCTTCATTACCTAACTCTTGAAGCAATGTCCGTTGCAAACAAGCGGTTTAAGGCCGCGAACGACATGTCGGTCGCCGCAGAACAAGGAAATATCCTTATGAATTTCGGTACAACATTGACAATTCTGCCCTCGAATTTGTACAAACGTGTCGCTTTGACATTGGCGCGTGTTGTTAAAGTGAAGCGAGTGCATGATTCGACTGGGGTTTTGGATCTCTGCTTCGTTGCGCGCAGCGTTGATCATTTGAATATCTCGGTCATTACGACACATTTTTCCGGCGACAACGACGTAAAATTGTTATCGTTGAATATATTTGCAATGGTGGCAAAATAATGTGGCTTGTTTGGCTTTGGCGCTTCCGCGAATTTTGCCATTTTTGAAAACTTGGCTCAGGTGAACTTTTTGGTCGGATACGATATCAAGCGTAAGAGATTGTCGTTTAAATACAACGTTTGTGCTTAAAGACAACAAGTCGTTTCTCTATTATTTGTGTTTTGATTACAGTTATTTCTCTTCACAAATCTTATGGTTAGACATAACAAAATTTGAATTAAAAGATGATATATGAAGCGTACATAATTTATTGAAATTTATAAAATTATTAAAAGTTGAAAAGTATTATTTTTTTTTTATTTTTGACAAATTACCAAATTTATAAATATTTTATTAATTTTTTCTATCTTAATTAATTAAATTAAGCTCAAATTGGAAAGTCTTTTATTTTATATTTTCAAAAGTCAAATAATGTGTAGAAATGGTAACTTTCTTTATTTTTACCTTCTTCGGGCAAATTTACTTTATTTCTATATAGGGTTCTAAATTTCAAAATTCCATACCTTTTATATTCAAATGAAATAGCCAAATAATTAACTAAAATTAAAAAACAAGTACTCATTTATAAAACTTTATTCTTAATTTATATTATATGGTTTAATAATAATGATTATTGTAACAATTATTATCAAATGAAAAATAATCTTTCATATAAGAATTATTTATGAAAATTTTATCAAAACGCATATAACGTATTTAAAATTAAATTATTTTATAACCGTTTGGTTTAATGCATATGAAACTCCCATGCAAACTCTCTCTCTCCAAATCCCTTTACGTATAAATAAGGGAGGCCATGGTTACTCAAATCCCCATCTCTATATCCATGGCTGCCATTTCAATCTTCTTCTCTCTCCTCCTCATCTCCGCTGCCTTCACCACCGTCTATGGCGGCGGCATTGGCTTCTCCACCTCTCTCATCCACCGCGATTCTCCACTTTCACCTATCCGCAACCAATCTCTCTCTCACTACGACCGCCTAAATAACGCCATCCGCCGTTCTATCTCCCGTGCCGACGCTCTCTTCCAACGCGCCGCCACTCTCACCGGCAACAGCATCGAATCTTCGATCTCCCCCGGCGGCGGTGAGTATGTAATGTCTGTGTCCCTTGGGACCCCCCCGGTGCCTTACGTGGCCATAGCTGATACTGGCAGCGATCCAGCGTGGACTCAATGCAAGCCATGTAAGCAATGTTACCCCCAATCAGAACCCGTTTTTGACCCAAAAAAATCCTCATCCTTCAGTCCCGTGCCTTGCACGTCCGATAGCTGTACGTCAGTCAGCGACACCACATGTGGGGACCAGCAGTCTTGCGATTACAGTTTCGTGTACGGAGATCAAACCTACTCGAAGGGAGAGTTGGCAACTGATACGATCACCATTGGGTCAACGTCTGTCAACATGGTGATTGGATGTGGCCACGAGAGCGGCGGCGGGTTCGGCACTACCTCCGGTGTCATCGGACTCGCCGGCGGCGATATGTCTATAGTTACTCAAATGAGCAAAAAAAGCTCCGTGAGCCGGAAATTCTCCTATTGCTTACCGTCCGTATCGAGTCAAGGAAGTGGGAAAATCAACTTTGGCGAAGACGCCGTCGTTTCCGGCTCTGGTGTCGTTTCAACTCCACTGGGCCCCAGCACAATGTATCAGATAACTCTGGAAGCCATTTCCGTTGGTAACGAACGTCACGCGGTCGGAAAGGCTGTCGCAGAAAACAACATGATTATAGACTCCGGGACCACATTGACATACATTCCCAAGGATATGCACGACGGCGTCGTTTCGTCGATGGCGAAGATCATTGGATCGAAGCGGGTGAACGATCCCGGTAACTTTTTTGCTCTGTGCTATTCTCCAGATAGCGACGACGTGAATATTCCGTCCGTTACTGCCCATTTCGCCGGCGGCGCTAACGTGGAGTTGCCGAAGGAGAATATGTTTATCACGGTGGCGGATGGTGTGAGTTGCTTGATGTTCACGGCGATGACGGAGAGCGACCCGTTTGGGATTTGGGGGAATATAGCTCAGGCGAATTTCCTGATCGGATATGATTTGGAGCAGAAGAGCTTGTCGTTCAAACCAACCGCTTGTGCTTAGAACATGAAACCCTCCAACTACGTTGTTTTTCTTTTCTTGAACCGCACTTTTGTCTTTTTCGTCTAAAACAAATTATGGATGTTTTTTTTTATATTTATAAAAATTAATCACATATTTTGCTAAATATACCAAAATAATGGTTTTGCTTTATTTATTTTTAATTCAGTTATACTTGGGAGTGAGAATTTGAACGTTCAATCTCGACCCGAATGATACATATCTTTTGTGTTAGTTATGTTCAATTTATAATGCCTCATGCCCAAGATTTGGATCTAGAATTCGACAGCTCATGCACGGAGTGAATTTGTCATGTAGTGTAAAGCACTACTTGTAATGGCCCAAATCCACCGCTGGTAGATATTGTCCTCTTTGGGCTCTCCTTTGTGGACCTCCCTCCAGATTTTTATAAAACGTGTATGCTAAGAAGAATGGTTTGTTCTCCTCTCTAACTGATGTTGTATCTCACGATCCATCCCCTTTGAAGCCTAGCGTTCTTGCTGGCACTCGTTCCTCTCTCTAATTAATATGAAGTAAATTATCTTGTATGTGTAAAGAGTGATTATGTCATATGGGTTCTTATCACATGTAGAGCACAGTCCTAATAGATTGTATCATATAGATACAGGGAATGATCTCATCATGTGACCTCATATGGTTAGGGCACAATCCAACCATTTGTAATTCCTATCAGGTACGACGTTGTCCTAGTAGGTTATATTGTAGATATGCAAGGAGTGAGCCCGTCATAAACATTTAGGGCCCATTCTCGTAGTTTCCATTTCTAGTATATATACAAACACTCAGTGACTGCCCTTGTTTAGAAAAATGTTGGTGGTCTTCTAACCGTCTCCGCACCTAATATCTCGATGAAAGGACACGATCGTACCGAAAAACATTTCTTACCTATAGAGAATAAGAGCGTGAAATTTAATATTTAAAAAAATTCAATTCGAATATGTTATTGATTAATTCAAGTACCACCAGAGGGGTTACGTTAAAAATATATGAACATTTTGAGATGATTAGTAAAAAATAAATGGTAAGTGAAAATTACCTTGCAAACTGTAATTTCCCCAAAAACAAACTACGTATTTACCATATCCATGGTAAAAAAGAAAAAAGAGATGAATAAAGCACAGACAAAAAAATGGGGAATGCCAGGTCAGCGTACGAAAGGGAAACGGATAGGATCACATCAAGATGATGAGATGAGTCGGACGAGGCATTGGCTCGCAGGGAATGTGAAGGCGAAAATGGGACAGTCGGTCACACGCTTGGATGCATCCCATTCGCACGTGCCACTTCCCTCCTCCTCAGTCTCACTCCAGCGCCTCTCTGTCGAATATTCCACATGCTCGCCCTCACTCTCTCACTCTCTCTCTAGAAGCAAGCTGCAAACTCAGCCTTTCGGTGATAGATAGATGCAGCCAAGGCTCTCACGGACCGACGATTTTCTCTCTATCTTGATACTGAGCTGCATTTCTTTCAATTGGATCTAACTTCCTCTTCCAGGTCCGTGCATGTTTTGCTTTTCAGTTTTCATCACTCGGTTTGCGTTTTTCCCCCGCTTTTTCGCCGGTTAAACCTGTAATTGTTGTGTAATCTGTGAGTTGTTTTGTTGTTTGGTGACTTTGAGATGTGTGTGAGATTTTGCCTTTTTGAATCAATTGGCGACTCTGATTGGATTGTGATTGTGATTGTGATTGTGATTGTTGAATGTGACTACACTTTTCGCGGTTTTGGTTCTGAAGTGTTGTGGAATGGAAGTGTGAGATTTTGTGTCGTACTTGGAGGTTTTGGTTTTCGTTCTGTTTGCTTCTTGTTTGAGCAATTTTGAGTGAAAAGTGGTTGTAGTTCTGGTGCTATACTGCATCTATTGAATTCCATGATTCACGGCTTGCGAGGAAGAGTCGTTGCCTACTTCATAACAAAGTACTAATTTGTTGATTTTAACACTGACGCGTTTTGATATGTCCGGATAGCCAGTCTATTAATTTCATTCTATGTTTTCCATGAAGAAATTTTGAGTTTCTAACATCGATGTTGGAACTTAATAGTTGTGTTTATGGGGAACAGCCGCTTGATTTTTCCTATTTCCTTTTACAAATTCCATTATATCGTTGTTTCTGGATTCCTCTCCATCTAATTAGTGGAAAGCCGTCTATGTGAGTACTTCATCGGAAGTTTGGTGATGGCCTCTCAATTTTGCCACTATAGTGTTTCCCTGATGGAATGGGAGGTTTCGTGGCCCATCCATTGTTAGGCATTTGCTAATGAGCCATGTCGTGAATTGACATACATCAATATGTGAAAGTAGAGATGTTATCCTCTAGTTACTAATGTAGCTTTTCTATTATTGTTAAGTTGATCTAACCAGATTAAGAATAATTCCTTCTAGTCACTGATATTTATTCATTACATACATAGGGATATCGTTTCCATTATTGTTAAATTGATTTGTACTTTGTTCAAAACAACGTTTTTCCTTCTTCCTCTCTTTTTAGTCTATTTTTTCTTTTTTCTTTTTCTTTTTAATAGCCTTCTGTCTATATATTTTTGTGTTTGTAACAGCTCATTTTTAACCAGAGTGCCATATGTCCGAGGAAACTATTGCCAAGCTTGTTCTGTCAGATGATTTATCGTAGACACTTCACCCCTGACCAGAGCCACCATGGGCGTCTGTCTGGTCAAATTTTCTGGCTTGTTGGTTCTTCACGTTCTACTTCTTTGTCTGGCAATCAATAAAAGCACTGGCCTCACCTCTGATGGTAATTTTTGTACTTCTGCTTTTTATGTTATTTCTTGTCTTCATATTAACTCAACCTTTGTACATAAGTTTTAAGGATAAACTATGCTCCACCCTACACGTATATGGTCTTTGTCTCGTGTTGGGGATATAGTTCAGTGGTTTCTTAAGTTTTTCGGGTTTTTATCACTTGGCTTGTTTGACAGAATCATTTGACTATCAAATTTGGGATTAACAGTTTCTTTGAATTTTTACTATGACAATTTTAAATGTAGATAACATATGCACTTATTCTATGATCTTACATTGCTTTTTCACCCCACTGAGTAAAAATTATGTGCACTCTTTTCTATTTACTTTTCTTCCTTTCTTTCTATGCTTCATACTGGTCACTCAATCTTATCTTTGATCTATAGGTGAGGCACTTCTAAGCTTTAGGATGGCAGTTTCCAGTTCTGACGGTGTCATCTTTCAGTGGAGACCAGAGGATCCAAATCCTTGTAACTGGACTGGAGTGGTCTGTGATTCAAAAACGAAGCGAGTTATCTCTTTGTGAGTTTCAAAAAGCTTCTGTATCTATAGATGGTCTGAAGTAGGAGTTAACTATTTCGAAAAAGCTTAAGCTTCCTCTATGAATGTCTAAAGTTTGATATGCGGCAATTTGGTTGAAAAGAAACAGGAGGCTTTTGCAAGATTCTTATAGGGAGTTTATTTTGTATATACTTTAGAGATTATAACCTCAAGCCGGTACCGTATGTTGGGATTTTGTAACTGTCAACCTTCATGGTCGTCATAACTGGTGGGCAATTTATAAGTGCTGGTTCATGTTGCGAAGTTGATTGTTCCCCCTGGCCCCTTATTTTCCAGTTTCTTATAAAAAACTGAGAAGTTTTATATGAGGATGACACGTGGAAAAAATGTATAGACCTAATTAATATATTCACGTATGCTTATTTTTAGTTGCTGGCTTACAGAGGCTAAGATCATGCAAGTTAACTGTTTGTGAATTCGTTTAAAGTAGACAAATTATTTATATGTTAAGCTTGAAGAACCATGACTTTACATTGCTGAATTTCCTTTTCCTGTTAGGTTCACTACCATTATTTAGATTTTGGCGCTCCATGCTATAAAGGTGTTTGACCTGAAAAATTATTTTAATTTTTGAACTTACTGTCAAACACTTTGCCTCACTGAGAAATATGCTTTTCAAACCAATCAAGTGGCAAAAATTTGAACTCTGATTGCTGAAGTCTATTTTAATATGACACCCTTGGCCTGTGCGTTCATTTAGCAGGAAACATTTGTGCATTCGATGTCATTGTTTTGTATTTTTCTTCTTTTGCCCAATTATCCAGGAAGCTTGGAAGTCACAAGCTGAGTGGGTTCATTGCACCTGAACTTGGGAAGCTAGACCAATTAAAGACCCTGTACGTTTTTATGAGGATTTCCTCTCTCTCTCTCTCTCTCTCTCTCTCTCTCTCCCCCTGTCAGTATACACATACACATATATGATGTTGCTGATGCATGCTTATATTTCCAAAAGCTTGCATATGAATTGCTGATAATCTGTAATCTTATTTCAGAATTCTTTCGGACAACAACCTATATGGAACAATACCATCAGAACTGGGAAATTGCTCGCAGTTGCAGGGAATGTATGTGCCTACTTCTTTGTTTTCCTCCCTTGAACTTAAATGTTGTTTGCCAGATGTAAAATTATTTTATCTTTCCCCCTCCCCTTTGACTGTGTGTGTGGAGATGGAAAACAGTTTGTTGGTAAAGTGATTTGACCTGAAACATTCACTGAAATGTGAGAACGAAACTAAAAGTTGCACCTTTTACATTTAAATTCTATAACATTTGTACATGTTTTTCCTTTTTATTACAGTCAAAGTGAGGTGAGAGTTCAAACTTTTGAATCCCTTGACTAATAGAGCTATGTTCAAGTTGGCTCATGCTATACATTTTTTACCAAATTAGAAATGAAGAACAAATATAATATTTTGTTTTCTTTCTAGAATTCAATCATACTAAATTTCTCGTATAGTCAGTTATTCAGCTCATACTACTACTTGATTGTTGTTTTCATTTTTTTCTTTTGATTTTCTTCAATTTTCCAATTCTATGTCTATGCTGCCATGTTCTCCAGATATTTTAGGTAATTAATCTTCTGTCTGCCACAGGTTCTTGCAAAGAAACTACCTAAGCGGAGTGATTCCCTTTGAGCTGGGAAACCTTTCTGAGTTGGAAATGTTGTAAGTTGCTTATCTCATGTTTCTATTATCTTTCAAATTTGTTTAGTTGAAGGCTGTGAGGAATAATTCCCACTGAAAGGACCACGGAAGTTGCTACTTCTTAAGGCAGAAGTACTGATAGAGATTCTCCAAAACAAAGAATACTCTAACGTCCTAATGGTTTGATCATTATTATACAACAGTAGTTTAGGTTACCTTTGACTCTACAACAGTATCCAATAATATGACGGTTGATTAAAAAAAAAAGGTTCTCTTTAAAGAACTTGTTATAAACAAATGTATGGACATTTTGAAACTCTTGGTTAAGCTTGGATAAGATGGCATGCTGTCTTAGATTTTTCAAGAATATTTACAATTATCATATAGAAATTGCTACTTTAAAACTTGTTGGAAATAAAGATATCCAAATGCTTAGTGCTGCTTTACAGCAGCTGTATAATTAAATATGAAGTTGGGAATTGTTTCACCTAGACAAATTAGACACAAAAGCAATGAGAGTTTGGTCTTCTGCTAGAGAAACGATTTAAATATTTTTCTTCTCATGTTGTAGAGATGTTTCAAGCAACTCACTTAGTGGAAATATTCCAACATCCCTCGGGAATTTGGATAAGCTCGCTATTCTGTAAGTGGCTTTACATTATGAAATTTTTTATAGTGTTTGATAATAGGTACTTCCTATAAAATATAAATTTTCATTTAGTGACCCTATTACCTGATATGCACTTGTACAGCAATGTGTCATCAAATTTTTTAATTGGACCAGTACCTTCTGATGGTGTTCTTTCCAAGTTTTCAGAGTCTTCGTAAGTACTGCTTATTCAAAACCTTATGAGTAAACTTTTACATGAGCACACTCCTTATTGTATTAAAGCGTTACTGCAATGAGTGCTTGATTTCTCTTGATGACTTCACCTGCAAATACAATGACAGTTTTATAAGAAAGTACATTGATTTGCACCTGCAGCTTTGTTGGAAATCGTGGTTTATGTGGCAAACAAGTTAGTGTCACTTGCAAAGACAACAACACTGGATCTGGATCAAATTCTGAATCCCCAGGCTCAGGTGATATCATTATTATAGTTGGTTATTTGGATTGTTTGAATGATTGCGAATCATTTAATTTCCATTATTTTGATGCATCTTTTAATTTCTGGCCCCTGTATCTCTTGTATGTTCCGTACATCAAATACTATACACATGAGAGCTCTGAAATTCATTCAATGAGCTTATGTGGTTAAGTCCTTAGTCATCCCCTTTTCCTTTTTCTGTAGGCCAAAATCAAATGAGGAAGAAGTACTCTGGTCGACTACTCATAAGTGCATCAGCTACGGTGGGGGCACTACTACTTGTTGCTCTCATGTGTTTCTGGGGCTCCTTTCTTTTTAAAAGATTTGGAAGAAATGAAAAGAAGGGTCTTGCAAAGAATGTCGGTGGAGGTACTCTTTACAATTTTATGAACTATATTAAATTATCTATTTACTGTATTTTCGTTGTTCATGCCAATATTTTTCTTAATCCCAAGGTTTTAGCATCTTTATGACCATAAGCTGACTTCTACAGGCGCATCAGTTGTGATGTTTCATGGAGACTTGCCATACTCTTCAAAAGACATTATGAAGAAGTTGGAAACCTTGAATGAGGAACACATCATCGGCTCTGGGGGTTTTGGAACAGTTTACAGACTTGCAATGGATGATGGCAATGTATTTGCTTTGAAAAATATTGTAAAGATAAATGAGGGGTTCGATCACTTTTTTGAGAGGGAACTTGAAATTCTTGGAAGCTTAAAGCATCGGTACCTTGTTAATTTGAGAGGATATTGCAATTCTCCCACATCGAAATTGTTGATTTATGATTACCTATCTGGGGGCAGCCTTGATGAGGCCCTTCATGGTGAGACTCTTCCTCTTGTCATCAAGCTTTCATTAAAAGAGACATTACTCTAATGACTATGCACTTATGCGTTATACGTTAATTTACATGATGTATTCTTGCAATGACATTAAGTAGAGTTTATGCCTTTGGTATAAATATTACATGCTGGGCAGTCTAGTCCACTAAACAATAAAACCATCATCTTCCATCTGAATTCTTGTGTGGTAAATTTTCTTCCCAGTATGTCATTTAAAGATACCTCATGCATATTATATCTTACAGAAAGATCCGAGCCATTAGATTGGGACACACGCTTGAATATTATATTTGGAGCAGCAAAAGGGCTTGCCTATCTGCACCATGATTGTTCACCCAGAATCATACATCGGGATATCAAGTCGAGCAACATATTACTTGATGGCAATCTGGATGCTCGAGTTTCTGACTTTGGACTTGCTAAGCTTCTGGACGATGATAAATCTCACATTACAACCATTGTTGCCGGAACATTTGGTTATTTGGCCCCTGGTAAGCAGTCTTTAGAATTTCATGGGAGTGTCGGGGAATAATTTATTTTATGACGAAATAATCATTACCAATGGCTGCTGTTCTTCCATTTGATCTTATAGCCTTCATCTTGCTTGGCGTTCTGTAATATAATGGTTCTCTTCAGCATCTGCAATTGGCACAATTGTGCTTTCTGATCACCAATCTGTTACTTGGATGAATTTGCATTAAAACTAATTGTCCTTTTTTCACCTACTATAAAACATTTTTGTAATTATCCTTTTTTTTTATTTTTATTCTTAATAAGTGAAGCTGAAATCTGTGTTCTTGTGGGTTCTCTTTTGTTTGATGCCTTTTCTTTCTGTTTAGCCCATACTTTCATTCTTCTCTTAAAATTTCAATCTCTCAGTCCTTGTAATTTCTGCTTTGACAGAATACATGCAAAGTGGTAGAGCAACTGAAAAGACCGATGTATATAGTTTTGGAGTCCTGGTACTTGAAGTACTGAGTGGAAAACGACCGACAGATGCATCATTTATTGAGAAAGGCCTGAACATTGTTGGCTGGGTATGCATTTTCCCCCATAGCTTCTCTTAAACTCTAATATCTTTTTAGATAGCATTAATTATCCACTTATTAGGTATTACTAGCTTTTCATAGCATCCACATACTTCAGTGTTGCTGAGTGATGTTGTAGGCTATGCTGACTTAGCAGATGTGAAATCTGTTCTAGATCAAACTTCTAGAATTCATAGCCTGGTCAATCCTCACTTGAATTCTGTCTTCAAAACTGCTCTTCCTTGCAACCATATGGGTTGGGCAAGTGGTCAATGTAAATAATAAAGGGCTTAGAGGGAATGGCTGAAAGTTGCGCAGGCTGCCTATTTAGAATTTAATATCTTATGAGTTGGGTAGTTGTCTTATAAGCATAATCATGTCTGCACAAGATCTATTTTCCACACTGATCCCTCTCCTTTTTTTTTTTTTTTTGCAGCTAAATTTTCTTCTCACGGAGAATAGGCAACGAGAAATAGTTGATTCACAATGTGAAGGAGTGCAGACAGAAACTCTTGACGCATTGCTCAGGCTTGCTATTCAGTGTGTTTCTTCTAGTCCAGATGATCGGCCGACCATGCACCGAGTCGTCCAGTTCTTTGAGTCTGAGGTTATGACGCCATGTCCAAGTGACTTCGATGATTCCAATTCTGATTAACAGTAGTTTTTGAGAAGCACAAAGCATGGTGGAGTTCGTTTCATTGCAGAAGTAGTACCAACATCCAGGTGTGGTCTGTCTCTCTCTCTCTCTCGATTTCACTTATGCTGCCTGCTATTCATTATAGATAAATTAGAAGCTGCTCTCTACCATTGCCATCCATTTGTTCTTCTCTTGTGAGTAGTTTCATCAAATTCTTAATGATCCCTATGGTCCCTTCTACTTAATGATGATATGTGCTTTATTGTGCATGATTCTTACGTACGCCCAAGTTAGAGAAAATTCCACTAGTAATTTCCACTTCTTCCTTAATTGTAATTTCGTCTGTCCTCGTTTGGTATTTGATTGAACATGAGCGTCTGTACAAAATCAAATTGCTCCTTAAGTTATTCATCACTTTCCTTCTTTCTCTGTAAAGTGTGATTTTATTTAATGAATCAGCACATTGTATTATCTACGAACAATCTTATGAGTCTTGTAGTCTATAGCTTTCATTTGGCTCCCACTCCTATTCCTTCCCCTGGATCTCTCTACTCATGATTTTTGCCATCATCTTTCATCTTGGTTTTGTTTATTTTTATATTGTAAAATTATTTACGTGATTAAGAATTTCGAGGTTTGTGTTGTGAATGGATATCGAGACAGAGAAAATTGCTCATGAGATTGGGAGTAAGGCTCTGGATGGCATACCCCTACTGGTTTGACAACTTTTTGAAAAAAGTATTTTAATAACTATTTTTGTACCTTAAATTTTTAATTGTTTTAAAGATTTTTTTTTTTTGAAAAGTCAATTTCAACTTGTTTTTGCCTGTTATTAGAAATCATTGGTGAAGAGGGAGTGCGCAAAAAACTGTTATAAAAGCTACAACTAGCCTAAATCATGCAAGTCTGACAGTAAATTGACTGGAACAAGAAGTAATATTACAAAATCAAATTTTAACAACATTGAAAAGATATAATATGGTATTTTTAATGTCTTTGGAGCTCAATAAACACTATAATCTCTTCATGATGATATTATATATTTTTTAATGCATGTTATATATTATTTATATTCTAAATTTTATTTTAATTAAAAAAAAAACGAGAAATAGTTATCAAAAACCACCCTAAGAATTTTTAGCTATACCAACGCTATTTTTCTTGATGCACCTGTTTGCGTCACCATAAAAAAAACTCAATAATTTTATATAATTTAATAAAAAATATAAGGACAACAACAGTTGAAATGAATAAACGTGAGCTATAATTAGCATTTAACCTCAATTCTACTACCTTAAATAAATAAAATGTACGTAAAATATTTAAATGCTTTTAAAAAAATTAATTTACCTTGGAAAAAAATAATTACAATGAATAAATATTATAGATTTTTTTTTTCACAATATATTAATTTGGCTGCATATTTGAAATTTCTTTTAATTTTTCCGGTGCATTATCGTATTTTCACTATATTTGTACAAATTAAACCGAGAATGAAAGAAGAAATTAGGAGACATTTCTTCTATATTTCAAGCAACATAGAGATTATATTGAACCTTAGGAAAATTATTAGGTTTATTATAACATTCTACCATTTTTATTACAAAAAAAAAAAAAAAAAATAATAATCTATTAATTTATTTTTTGAAAAAAATATATAAAAAATGAAAAAAAAATGAAAAATGAAATAGGAAAAAGGACGAAAAAGACTTCATCGTCCACGTAGACATCTCTTATGAAATTATGGATGGTATAATTTATAGAGGTAAATTGACGAAAATATGATTATGTTAAATGAGAATCTTGGAAGATAGAGGGACAGTTTTGTCATTTTGATCCAGTCAACTTGGTTTCAATGGTTTCAATATTTATTGTGATAAAATAAAAGTGATGCATGGTTTTTTTGTGATCAGAATTTCCCAAATCGGATCGTCCGCTTCTTCTTCTCGAAATTTTGAAGGAAGAAGATGACCCGAGGAAAACAGAAGATCGAAGCTCAGAAGCGAAATGCGGAGAAGAATCAGAAGCCCAAGGGCTCACAATTCGAGGCCAGAGCCGTTGCCCTTAAAGTTATCTGCCCTATTTGCAAGGTTCTCATCTTCTCCAATCTCGTTGCTCTTATACGACTCTATTGGATTCGAGTGTTCATTTGTTCATTTTTTATCTCGATTCTGGTCTTAATTAATGTTATGTGTTGAAGCAACTGGCAATCCCATATCTGGCAACCAAAAGGAAATCATCCTTTTTCTTGCCTGTTCTCTGTTCTTGCTTTAAATACACTTCATATTTCTTGTTCTGTTGTTGGTCTCCATTCACAAGAAATTCGTTGGAATATGATCAATTTGGGGTTTTATTTTCACTTTCTGCCAGTAAGGACGTTGGCTCCCAAGTGGATGGATTGTAAGATCCCACGTCGGTTGGAAAGGAGAACGAAACATTGTCTATAAGGGTGTGGAAACATCTCCCTACTTTGAGAGCTATTGCTCAAAGTGGATAATAGCATACCATTGTAGGGTTTGTGATTCCTAACATGGTATAGAGTCATGCCCATGTCAATATAGAATTCTCAAATGTTGAACAAAGAAGTTGTGAGCCTCAAAGGTATAGTCAAAAGTGACTCAAATGTCGAACAAAGGGTGTACTTTGTTTGAGGACTCCAGAGAAGGAGTCGATCCTCGACTAAGGAGAGGTTGTTCGAGGGCTCCATAGACCTCAGAGGAGACTATATAGTGTACTTTATTCGAGGGGAGGATTTTTGAGGATGGTTGGGAGGGAGTCCCACGTTGGCTAATTTATGGAATGATCATGGGTTTATAAGAAAGGACTTGTATTAGAGCATATTATTTGTCTGAACCACCACGATTTTGTTTACTCGAGAAGGTTCGAGCCTTAAAGCTAGATAATATGAGGCCGGATTCTAAACTTCAAACTGTTCTGGCTATGTTGTAGCCTCGATATTGTCCTGAGAGGCCTTGTGAAAAATGCTGTATAGTCGTGTGTTTGTTGTATCAGATTATGATCGAGTTCATGTTGTTGGGAGAAAAGAACTTGATACTCTATATAAGTCCAAAATCACACCTCTATTGGTAAAACTTCAGAGGACGATTTCTTTTCTCTTCTCATTTGGGTTCCTAATTTGTCTGTTGAGTTCAAATTTTTTCTTTGTGATTGCTTTTCTTGGATGCTACCCAGTTCTCTACAAACTATTATGTTTAGCAAGTAGATTGATCTTGTTCTTGGGAAGAAGTGGAATACCCTGATTTTTCATTCTTCTCCATGTGTGGATTGATCGGGAGAGTTTCTACTTAAGAGCAATCGGCTCCTAGTGAGAACTGACATCCTGGTTGGTGCAAATTGAGATCTTGAAGCTAAGGTTAAGGCCCTTCCTAAAGCAGGAACATAGTTTCTTGTTCAAATCCAAAGTCCTCAGTCTCCTCCCCGAGTTAAGACTCGAGTTAAGACTGTAGTTCCAAATCCAGAATCTTAGACAATTCAACTTAATATAGCATAGCGGATATAATTTGATTCAGCTTAGAAGAAGAAAGGGGCATCTTTCCCTTGACTTTTGGGTTGCGAGTGCATGCGTCCATCACGGTTAGAGCTTTCATAGGTACCTTGTACGTAGTTAAGGTGAAGCTTTGTTTGGTCTTGATTCTAGACTAGGCTGGAAATAACCCCATGACTGACCTAGCTCAAATTTGTTGTTGATTCGGGCAGAATCCATTCATCTTGCTCTTCATACAATTACATACTAGAATCCATGTTTATCATATTTCTCTTCTAGAACTTTGTGAATTTATCTCGTTCTCGGGGTCGAAAATCACGAAACATACAGTCAATGTGGCCGTAAATGTTGAACTAGACATAGGAGGGAGTAAAAGAATGAAAGAAAAAGGTGAAGCTTTGTTTGGTCTTGATTCTAGACTAGGCTGGAAATAACCCATGACTGACCTAGCTCAAATTTGTAGTAATTTTGGTACTTACAAGATGAATTCAATAATCTTGTTCTTACCTCAGGTACAACTAGCAAATCATAACCAATTGGGCGATCATTATGCCTCCAAACATCCAAAGGAAAAGCCACCATCAGAATCGAGCTGAATCGTCGCTTGCACGTTGAAGTATGTGTGTCACTACATATTGAAGGCATTTCAAAGTTCTCTTATGTTCAGATCAATGAAAGTTGCTGGTATTGTCTTCATATTTATTGTTCTTAAAATGTACTAGAAAGAATGATGATTTGTTCTGTCACTTGTAAAATAAACCAAACTCTAGCATGCTTATTCCACATTCCCAGTCTTAAGTTTCTCTGTGCCTTAGAAAATATGGAATCCTTGAAAGAAATGGCCTTGTTTCCAGCATAAAATGATACAAATGAATAGGCTAATCATCACAGAAGAGAATAGAAAGGTGATCATAGTAATAAGATTCTTAATTCAAGCTAAACTTCATAGGTTTTGTTCAATACTGATAATGTATATAACAATGTATTCTTTTTTCTTCCAAGAACTATAAATTCCTGGGAGAAAACTGTTCAATCTCTGTATGCATACAATCAGGCTAGACACTTGTGAAAAATTGCATATGTGATATGTACTATCAGCCACCCCAAAGCAAAAAGGAAACCTGAATTTTTTATATCTACCATGCCTTCAAAAATAGTGTTGCTGTAACTACATTCTTCCTTTTTTGCTTCAACTATCCCATTCTCAGGAATCAGCACCGTTTTTTATATCATCGTCTCATAAATTATTTTCACGGTTGAGCTTGTTTAAAAGGTCTGTTAAGAGAGCATCCATTCCTTCAGCTCGGATATCTTGTCTTTTCTTTCTCTGTTCTTCTCTTTCCCTCCAAGCTTTCTCAGCCATTAACCTCTCCCTCACGAGCTTCTCCATCGAGTCACGCCATTCCTGCTCGAACATTCGTCGGTTGTTGTAATGTCTCTCAAGTATTTCCCTCCATTCCATTTCCATCCTCTGCTGCCACTGAAAGAAGCCCTTCAACAACTCTAGGATTTCATTACTAACCGAGCTACTTGAACTTTTAGAACCAGCTGTTCTTGAAGACTTTGCTGGGTGAGTTCCTATAGCCTTTCCCTTCTGTGAGTTGCTTTGAGTTGGGATCTCCTCCTCACTTTCTTCTTCATCAAGTTCTTTGAGCTCTGAATATTCTTCTAAACTTCTCTCCCTCCCTCTTTTCTTTGTTGCACTAGAACCTGCTTCAGGTTCATGGAGCAATCGGTGCATAGCTTTCTCCCTTACGGCAAATACTGCACGGATTTCCTCAAAAAATGGGCATTGCCAGCCAAACTCTTTATGGGTTGTCTCCTTCCCCTGTACAACCGTTATAAAATTAGAAACATATGACGGTGATTAAACAACATAAGCAATGCCAACTGCCTCAACTTCTAGGGGTATCTTTAGCTCATTGAGTTTTGGGGCCAAAATTGGACTTGACAAGTCAAACTAATTCTAGGCTATTTTATTACTAGAATTCTATGAAGAGTTTAGTCGGAATTACATGAAACGGATCTAAAAGTAAAAGATGTCTTTTCTACAAATACTAATGAACGAGAATTACTGCATATATGGGAAGCAATTAAATGTTTCGCCACTTATGACCAACCTCCCACATAAAGAAAGGGTTCAGGTTAATTTTTCACTCGCAATGTCGACCACACTCGATGTTTGAACTGTAATGGCACTGCAAGTTCTTGTTTGGAAACTTTAGTTTAAGAAGGTGCTTTAAAGAGAGAGCAGGAAGCTCAGTTAAGATGGGCTTTAGTGAACGAGAAACTTCCTGAATTAACTGCGCTTGTTTTTATCATAGGAGTTCATTGATCTCATGGATAAAACATAGAGTTAGAATGACAGATATCTGGTTTTTTTCCACGTGTAACGGCCCAAGCTCACTGCTAGCAAATATTATTCTCTTTGAGCTTTTTTCCACATGTTAATGTAACAGCCCAAGCTCACTTCTAGCAAATATTGTCCTTTTTAAGCTTTTTTCTACATGTTAATGTAACGGCTCAAGCTCATTGCTAGCAGTTATTGTCCTTTTTGGATTTTTCCTTCCGAGCTTCCCCTCAAGGTTTTTAAAACGCTTTTGCTAGGGAGAGGTTTCCACACCCTTATAAAGAATGCTTCGTTCTCCTCTCCATTTGATGTGGGATATCACAATCCATGCTACTTTGAAGCTCAACGTCCTCAATGACACACCGCCCGGTTTCTGGCTCTGATAACATTTGTAACAGTCCAAGCTCATTGCTAGCAGATATTGTCCTTCTTGGGTTTTCCCTTTCGAGCTTCCCCTCAAAGTTTTTAAAACACGTCTGCTAGGGAGAGGTTTCTACACCCTTATAAAGAATGCTTTGTTATCCTCCTCAACCAACGTGGGATCTCACAATCCACCCCCCTTCGAGGCTCAGTATCCTTGCTGGCACTCATTCCCTTCTTCAAACAATGTGAGACTCCCCAATCTACCTCCTTCGAGGCCCAGTGTCCTAACTGGCACACCGCCTCATGCCCACCCCCCTTCGAGGCTCAACCTCCTCATTGGCAAATCGCCTAGTGTCTGACTCTGATACCATTTGTAACGGCCAAAGGCACCGCTAGCAAATAGTCCTCTTTGAAATTTCCCTTTCGGGCTTCTCCTCAAGGTTTTATAAATAATGCTTTGTTCTCCTCCCCAACCGATATGGGATCTCCAGTTAAAATCCCTCTTCAATCGCCTTCTTGTTAATTCTAACTTCTACCCCTCCTCCCATCATGTGAATCCCGCATCTTCACGAAGCTGAAGTGTCAAAACAAAGTCAAGTTCTTTTTCTGGTGCATGTAGCTCTTGGTAAGTTAACACTTGTAACAATAGCAAGTTAAAGAAACCTAAGCCTGAAGTCTGCTTATCCCCTCTATGATGCAGCCTATCAGAATATAGGAAAAGGTATCACTGCCTTCTAGTTTTTTCAATAATTCTGTGGCTATCTCCTTCAACTTCTTGCTGGCCACACATTCATTAGGGTAAGGTGATAAGATAATGCAGCGCAATGCAGTCTTTGGCTATGGTACGTGGACAGGTCTTTGTTCAGAATGAAATCTGAGAACCAAATTCCATTAAATTTTAACCAGAAAGCCTTTTGGAATCAACTTCGGCTTTTCATCCATTGGGGTAGCTAAGAGATTAGAATTGAAAGACTGACCATTCATAGGTAATTAAGAGATTGTGTAAGAAAGATCTATTAGAGAAAACTAAAGAACAGTCAGATTTTCTAGAATCTCTTCTCACTTCGATTCCAGGGGAAATAAACCTACCAAGAAGATTGGACAGAAACAAGACTGGAAATGGAAGCATTAACACACTTTGACAAGACATACACCTAGGAAATTAAGTAGAATGATGCATCTTTTACAAGTAGTCGACAGATATTCAATTTTGCCACCGTGCCTGAGTTGATATGTACTCCTAGAACTGAAGAAAGCCATTTTGAGAGACAAATCTCCAAAAACAATGGTTGCTACCTCTTAGCAGTACCCTTCAATTCTAACCATTTTCTCCAAACCTCCTCTTACAGGCAATTACAGGCAGCTAGAGTTTTGAAAGGTCAAAACATGTCTATTTTGAATAAAGACTTTATGACATCTTGTCATTTTCTCGTCCGCATGTTGCGAGACATTATCAGCATTTTACTACCTTTCTCAGATTTAGCTTTAAGAATTTGCAACCATAAATGGCAAAATTGAACCCCATCGAAATCCACGAGAATCAAAATATCAAAGCAAGAACAGTCCAGATTCAGAGGAGCCCACTTGAAAGAAACATAACGGAGAACAGACTGATTCAAAAAAAAAATCCTCAAATGAATACGGAATGAAAACTGGACGAACCTTGTAGCGACTGAGGAGATTCTTCCACTTGCATTTGCACTGATAGGCGGTCCTCCAAAACCCTCGCTCTCTCATCCTTGCACTCGCCATGTCCCACAGTGTCTTCTTCTTCACCGCCGCACCTTCTCCGGTGGAAACCACCGTCAGGTCCCTCTCTAGGTCGGCTCGAATCCGGATGAACTCCCTTGTCTCCTCCTCGCTCCACTGGTGTTGCTGAGCCGTCGCCGCCATCGCGCTCGAGGTCATGGTTGATACTATTGCAGGGCTCTAGCTTCGGCTTCAGTGAAAACAGTGGACGGCGGTGACATCGGCGAACTCCGACGAGAAATTTAATGGTGGAAATTTGTGATTGACGAAGGCCCTCTTTCCATTATCGGCCTTTTCCGGCTTGCTTCTTTAAGAAGGAAAGGAATCGTTGAAATTTGGCGATCTTTTAATTTACTCGTCCACCTATGACTTTTGATCACTTGATAAGACATTGTTTTTCTTCCTTTTTCAAACTATGCTTTCAATTTGCCTGTCTAAGGAAAAATAAAAAATAATAAAATTTTAAAAATAAAAAATAATAGTTTTAAAATATTTTAAATCGAAAACTATGCCAGATATCACAGTCATATTCATCTAAGACGTGTTGTCTATAGTTGCATGTCGAATGATTCGGTTATACTTGTCTAGAACATGTTATCCATGGTCGCATGTCCGTTCTAAACCCCTTTTTACATGCTTATATGGGAGTGTATGACTGTTTACCAAAATCATGTCTATATTGGTTATGGCTAAAATATCTCAAAATGTACGGATATAATTAGTTGTCACTTCTTCCTACTCGGGTTATATGCTATCACAGTCATTATCGTTGTCTAATTGCTTTTAGCTTATAACATTATTTTCTTTTAAATTGTTTTTAAACATACTTCCTCGCTCACGTTTTCTAAAACATTTCTCACAAACGTGACTTGAGTCTCGATCATACGCTGACATTGCCTGCGAAGTTCGAATCTCTCATGATCGACTTGTTTGCTAGGTTAGAACAAGTGTTGCACAATTGTCATCCTGTTGCTATAAGAATGCGATTGTGACACGAGGCACGAGAATATATGTATGTATATATAGATACATACATATACATATATATATATATATTATATATATATGTATATGTATATGTATGTATATATATGTACGTACGTGTGTGTATCTATATATGTATGTATGTATATATATCTTACGTGCGCGTGTGCATATATATATATATATATTTATATATCATATACCTACCTATATAGATACATACACATATATATAGATACATATATATATATACGTACATATATATATATACATACATACATTTGATATATATACATACATACGATATATATATGGAGTGAAATTTGGTTAAGATTGGATTGAATCGAATAAAGAAGGCCTAACCCCAAATTGGATCATTCGTACGCCTATTCGCAAAGGAGCAGTCTGTAAGGAAAGGGAAAATTAGGCTGAGATTCGCTAATCGAATTTTACCTCAACAATCTCTCTCTCTCTCTCGCTTCCATCACTCTGTTATTTCTGTCGAGAGAGTCTTTCAAAAATCCCTTTCCTTCTAGGGTTTGGAGAATCTGGGCAACTCCTGCTCGTCTGTCATGTTTCCTCTCAGTTCCGTCCGATTCAAACCAGGATTTCTCTAATTAGCGCCAATTTTCCCCTTCAACCATATATCTACTCGGAATCCGACCCCATCTGTCGGTTCTTCAAATTTTCGCTCGTGTTTCATCATTCAATAGATAAGGGTTTCGCATTAATTATGATTACAATCTTCAAGCCCTTTATGTCTTTCATCGTAATCGTTCATAATCTTCGTGTATTTGGCCCTGGATTGAATCCCTTTGCACCCTACTGTGTCGCTCATCATTCCATTGCTGCTTCTCGCTAATTCTCTTCGCTTTCGTTTCTTCCCACGAATCCTCTTTAAGAATTTTAATTTTACTTTGTTCTTCCTAAGAATCATGTAATTCTTGTTTCTTTTTGGGTTCTGGGTTTATTGTTATAGACCATACTTCAATAAGAAATTTTCGAGGACGATTGAAGGGATTTCTATTTGTATTTTGTGGTTGACGAACTGTAGTGATCGAGGCTGTTTGAGTTGATCGAATTGGATTTGGATTGGAAGAACATGCCTCAGGAACAGAGGAGCTCGATTAGTCGAAGCCTTTCGAGAAGGCGTTCCTTCCGTTATGATGTGTTTAATACGGATGACAGGGGATGGACTTCACTCCACATTGGTGCGCGGAAGGGTGACCTCAAAGAGGTGAGTTTTGGATTCAATTGTTGTATGTTTTTCCCTTTTCATTGCCTTTACAGTTTTGTTGTCATTAATTTTATTGTGAAGAGAATTTCGTTTAATCATTGAAACTTCGAAAGACTGATATACTTGTTCAGTTTAGTATTTGGACGTTATTTGTGCGGTGAGATTGTTCCACACGGAAGGGGAAATATGTGACAAATGGTATTATACAGTTAAAACTTTTTGTAAGTTGGAATGTTGGCATAGTGATGTCGACGACGTTTTGTTTGTTGTCGAGATTTCCACCATGTCTTGAGAGAAGATAGATAGATGTTAATCCTTCTTTGATCTGTCAGCATAGTCAGACATTGGCATGTTGAATGGAATGTTGCATATCAAGTGAACTTTTTAACTCCATGGTTATTTCTTATGAGGATAATCGCGTTTACTAACCTCAATTCTGTAGGCCTCTTTTATCCTTTGATTTCTTTCTAGGAGTGTTGTTGTTTAGTTGTAGTTTCTGATCATTTTTGAGTTATGACCTGTGAATGCCTATTGTGTTTTTGTTTTATTCTGTGTGTGTGCGCGTGTGCGCGCATTTTTGGATGCAAAAAGGCCAAAATAATATATCGGTCCATGGAAAAGAGAAGCAACCCGAAGAGGATAGGAAAGAACTCCAACTATTGAGGATGAAAAAATTAAGGAATATGACCAAAAACTAACGGCACGAACGGAGACCTTGAAAGAGTAGCTTCCAAACCCTTCTACCTCCTTAAAAAACTCGTATTCGTTTCTAAGTAGATTTTCAATACATCTGCCAAGAACCTTGGTTTTGAGGTAAACTTCCAGTTGTTTCAGAAGTATGCAAACTTCTTCCAAAATAGTGCAACAAGAATGGATTGGAACCAAGGCCACCCAAAACCGGGACCAAAGGATGGTGACTGAATAAATCTATTACTTCTTTGCTCGTTTATTATTGAGTTGATAGGTGTTGGTGTTATTCATTTAGTGTTCTTGAATGTTCTTTTGCAAATATAATTGCTTGAAGGTATTATTCTCCCCTTGTCGGTCAGGTGAAGCGTCTGCTAAACGATGGAATGGATGTGAATGCATTAGCATGGGGCCCCAAATCAAAGGGGTTGACCCCCCTCCACCTTGCTGCTGAGGGTGGACATCTCGAAGTAATGGATGAATTGCTTGAACGTGGTGCCAACATTGATGCTAGAACTAAAGGTGCTTGTGGCTGTAAGTATCATTCTCTCTTTTATCCACTCATTACCCTTCAAATTGAATAAATATTACTGGAATTCATTTTTATTCATATTTGCTGAAATTGTCTGTTGGGTAGTTCTCTGGGATTAGATTTCAATTTTTACCAGAATTTTAACCACATTAACTCATTTTTATTTACGAACATCAAAATCAAGCAGTGAGTTAATCTTAAGCCTAAATTGACTGTTTGAAGTTGAGAAAAGAATATCTCGAGGAGTGGAGTATTTAATTCAATTCATAAACAGTTTTGCTATATTAAGTATGAATTAACCTATGGCTATTAGAATAGAAGCTGCAACCTATTTTTGCCCTCTGTTTATTCTTTCTATTCTGCCTTTTTAACTTAATTATGTTGGGTAAACGTTCATTTTATTGCTCCTGCGCCACAATCTTGGCTTTTGGGCGTCTAACTTAATCTTGTTGGGTAAAGTTTCATTTTGTGGCTCCTGCACCACATTCTTGGCGTTATCTTGTAATTATTGCGTTGGTGCTGCCATGGTGGCTGGGTTTTTCCATGTTTATGTTGTTCGAGTTCACAAGCAAGCGTGCACCACGGAGGTGTAGACCGTTGGCACCATCGATCTTGTTTTTCTTTGAACAAGATGATAAACAACCAAAATTTCTTTTTCTGTAGGTACCTAAATATTAGCAATAGGTTGGGTAAGAATACATGAGATGTTAACCGGTGTAGGTAAATAATAAAGTTGTGATAGTCACCTACTTAGGATTTAATATTCCACGAGTTATCTTGCAAATAAATGTAGTAAAGCCAGATAGTTGTCCCAGAATTGTCGAGGTGCAGACAAATTGGGTTAGATGCTCGCGAAGATTAAAAAAAGAGAGAATTTATGAGATGTTCTAGCCATGTATATTGCCTAAACATTCATTATGTTGAGAATGAACCCCACAGGGACACCTCTGCACAGTGCAGCCAAAGAGAGGAGGAGGGAAGCGGTTAAGTTCCTTGTGGAGAATGGAGCATTCTTGCCGGATGATATCAATGACTGCAGATTCAATCCCCCACTTCACTACTGTCCTGGTCTCGAGTGGGCGTATGACGAGATGAAGCGTCTTCAACACGAAACTGGTTCGTCTGCAGAGACATCTTGCTGCAGCTCTGAGAGCTGAAAACCCTTCTCACCCACCCACCCATCCTTACGTTGTTCTGTTGAGTTTGATTCTGTTTTTATCAAGACATCTATCTTGAACTTGCTGTGTGTCTGGTCAGTATTGCTTTGTTCTATGGAACCTACTTTTGAAGCGTGTTGTTACCCATAAACTGTGTTGTGTTTGCGAACCTTCGCCAAACATCGATCAATTTCAATTCTCGATTTCAATTCTCTCTTCTTTACTCTTTTGCGAATTGAGTTTGGTTGAAAGATTGTATTGGATCTCTGAGTACTCGTAACTCGAACATACAAACAATTCTATGATTAGGGGGAAAACAACTAAGATTAGAGAAGAAAACTAAGGCTCTAACTTCAATTATGAATATAGGCATAGATGGCTAAAAGTGCCCACACAACAAGGTGGGTGTGAGAAAAGAGGATGTTTGGGCATTTGTGGTATCAAAATATGCATATTTTGTGAAGAACATTGGGCCATTTGGTTGTACGTTTCAAGACAAGCTTCATTTATTGAAGCAAACTTAGCATTTGGAATCTTCAATCATTTTTTTCCTTAATCAATTTAGGTACGAACCACCCCAAATGATCAACTTTAGTTATAAAATTTGGAAAATAAAATTCAAAAACTATATATAATTTTAATCTTAATCTTAGATCAATGATAAAACATGTTAAAATAACCGTAATATGATCATGTTATTGGAGGTGTCCGAGAGTCACCCAAATGGTAAATTTTTATCTGAATTCTAGATATGGGACGTTTATAATAATTAACCATAAATGGGAAGTTAATATGGGGTTTGTAAGGTGAGATTATTTCTTTTAATGGAATGATGTGTAACACACGTGTAACTAACCCTATCAAAATCCTTAACATGAATCATTGGTACAGACTATATTCTCTAATTAAATATTGAACTTGCTTCCTTAATTAAATTAAAACGTCCATCAACCCTTATATATAATACATATCACTAAATTATTAACTTTTCAATTATTGGTCATTTCAAATTATTAAAAGAAAAATGGTTAGTAGAGTGCTAATACGATGAGATGGGACAAGTCGATAATTTTTTTCGACAATTATTTTATTTGTTCATATACATAATGTGATTTAGAGATCTTTTGTTTATTCCGAAAGATAGCCAAAGCCAGTCTGTTTTAATTAGACAGGCGTGAGAGTCTGAAACTGCAGAAAAAGTAGTGCGATGCATACGAGAAATAATGGCAAAAAACCCTTTGATAACACAGATCCCAAATCAGTAATTCTTTCAAAAACTTGATTCCATCAAACTCAATAACAGAACTCCATCTCGATCCATGCAAATTTCAAGTGAGAATTTCACAAGAACAATGATTAAAATAGAGCAGGAACGTCTCTATCCCGCTCCGTGAACATGAGAAGAACAAGAATATTTAAAATTTAAAAAAAAAAATGTTTTTGACTTTTCCCAGGTAGTGGATAACAGGCTCAACATCATCAAAATCATTACAATGAAAGAAGCCTTAATGGGGAGTGTCATGATTACAAAAGTCTTCCCTTTGGCTCCATTATATCTAATAAATCCCTTCCCCTATAAATACCCTTTGTTCTTCTTCACCCTCATCATCAATGGCTTCCATGCTGCCTATCATCTTCATCTTCCTCATCTTCACTTCACCTTCCTCAGGTACTTTCCATTATCACTTCAAATTCATAACTAATCTCAATCTAATTGCAAATGGCTCACATTCCATTGCAGGACGAGCTCATGGCCCGAGCCTCGAGCCAGGTTTAAACGAAAAACTAAACCCTTACAATCAGGTAAGACAACTATTGGTTAAGACATATATTATCGATCAATAGCTCAAACTCGGACGTTAATGTGCAGAGAATTGTGATGAGAAAGGTTTTGGGAATGGATGCAACGTTGATGGACTACCATGAACCAGGTGCTAACCCAAGCCACGAGCCAAGAAGGGGAAGCCCCGGAGGTCGAGCAAGTTTCAATCCATGAATTAATATTCAATGCGTTACATAAAGTTTCTGTAAATTTTTAAGTTTAATCCAATGAATAAAAATATATGATATGATGTATGTATGGATTTGCAGCACTTTATAATAATAATAATAAATATATGATCACCTTTTGAATATTTCATTGAATTTGATGTTATATTATGATGGATGATGACGTGTAACACGACAATCAAATCTCCAAGATACACGGTTTGTTCGTGAATGATACTCTAATTGACAGTATATGATGATGAAGATAAATTCTCGTACGAAACTACATAATCTCACAACTAGTCGAGGTCATGATATGAGTATCAATTTTTGTAAATCGATATATAAAATCTTGTTAGGTAGGATCATGAAGTTAATCAATATCAAAGTAAGCATGCAAGTTTAAAGATGACGAGGGTATCAGAGGAATCAGTCCACTGCTAGCAAATATTGTTTGCTTTGACCTGTTACGTATCGTCGTCAAGGAATGATTTGTTCCTCTCTCCAATCGATGTGGGATCTCATTATCTACTCCCATTGGAGGCCCCACGTTCTCGGTAGCACACCGTCTCGTGTCTAGCTCTGATACTATTTGTAACAGCTATGATTTGTTCCCCTCTCCAACCGATGTGGGATTTCACAATCTACTCTCTTGGGGGCTCAACGTTCTCACTAGCATACCGTCTGGTGTCTAGCTCTGATACCATTTGTAACAACTCAATCTCACCGCTTATTAGATATTGTTTGTTTTTGTCTCTTACGTATCGTTGTCAATCTCACGATTTTAAAACGCGTCTGTTATGGAGAAGTTTCCACGCACTTATAAAGAATGTTTCATTCCTCTTTCCAATCAATGTGAAATCTCGCTGTCTTAATTTGCTAACCCACAAAGTTTAAAACAAGAAATATAATAAATAACAATTAAGGTCTATACTTTCGGTCGAGAGGTCATAAGTTTGAATTCTTTCACTCTCTCACACGGTGAACTTTTACAAAACCCGTTCGAACTCATTTTTAGACGTACACGTGATTGCTATTTGACGAGTCTCGAAATGACAACTCGACCTTTTCTTTAGTTTTTGTGAAGCTGTAATTGATTTCAAGTGCTAACCATAATTGAAGGGAATGGCAAAGGCCATGGCCGTACGAACTCCACACTCAAAGGTGCAACAAAAAAAAAAAAGAAAAACATAAAAAAGAGAGACCAAATTGGTGTTTGAAGGGATAAAGCTATTCATGTTTTATGAATAGGACTTGGGAGACATAATCATTCATGCCTTTGCATTAAACTAATCAACATCATTTCCCCTCATGCCTCTAATTTTTAATACATATTTTATTCTTACGATACCCGAGTAAATAAGAAGTTCGAATGAACCGAAACCAATCTTGAAGCATTTGAGGTACTGTGACCCTCTAATAAGTCTACTGAAATTGGCTCTGTATCGATGGAATCTTACTTTAGTTGACTGTGACAGCTATTTGAGTCATATTTCAAATGAGTATCTCCAGCAATTTTGTTTTGGGCAGGCTGATGTCGGTCTTCAGACGATTCAAGTAGACAGGAGAAGGTCGGATGATATAAGAAAAATTGCCTCTAAAGAAGTGTACCTTCTTTCTCGATAGCTAAATCGTAGAAACTTTAAAGTTAAATGTGTTTAGCTTAAAACAAAGAGAACCCGGGACGTGATGTGACGGAGAAGGGAAAATATCGCTAACAGATGTCAAGAATTAGGGATAAGATAGAAATGGTATTTTTGAATAGTAGAGGGGCCTTTGCTATAAACTTTGCCGACAAAGCTAACTCCCTTCGTATAATTATAATAATATTAAACGTTAATCATATGTTTAAGTGTAGGGTTTTTTGCTAATTGAAGATTAAACCATTTTAATGGAACGCTACCTAACCCACACGTGTAAATGGATTAATATTAATTAATTTGTATTAAATATTTGCCACGTATTTCAGTTTTATAAAAATATATATATTATTACTTTTTTTTAATTAACTAAGATAATAGTATCAATTATTACAATTATTTAAGTTAATCATACCATTTTTAAATAAATTCCTCAATTTGAAACTTTTTTTTAAAATAAAAAATCATAACTTGCAAATATTTTTTTTGAAAAATGCTTTTATTAATTTTTTTTATAAAAAATTATTGAGGCTCCATTTAATTATTATTTAATTTTTTAAAATGGTATTTTTTTTTCCTAGTTTCATTTTTCTTAAATTAAATATTTAAATTCTTAGTACACCTTTGAACTCGACGAGCTGTAACTCACATGCACTCATTTTTGCTCGTTGGACTTTCTTAAAAAATAACAAAATTTTAATTAATTAAGTAAAAAATAAGATATTTGACCTATACGACATCAATAATACCATACTATGTAATATATCAAAGAGAAAAATTAAATTTTTTTTATAAAAATAAATAAATAATACCATTGTTTAATCGAGCTTAGATTATTTTCTTATTTAACTCGACATTAAGAAACAAAAATAAATAAATAAATAAATAAAAATTGGATAACAAGTAGAGTATTTGAAGCATGATTACATGAAGCTTTAATGGAGGTTATCATCATGACACTTAATTAGCTTCTCCTAATTTGGCTCCATTATCTTCCTTAATTACTTCTTATATAAAACCCTATTCTTTGTAACCCTAACCACCAGCTTCATCCACCTCTAATCCTTCAACAATGGCGTCCATGGCTGCTTTCAAGACCTTCATTTTCATCTTCCTCATCTTCACATGCCCTAATTCAGGTGCTTTTTTCACTTCACATGGATGATTTATGATTAGGGTTTCTCTTAATTTTATGCTAATTTCTTGTTTAGATCTGAATTTTTCAATGTTAAAAGGGAAATTAGGGTTTGTGTTCTTTTTTTTTTTTTTTTTTTGTA
>NW_019268525.1:3059985-3087699 GCF_002738365.1 Cucurbita moschata | reverse complement strand
TTTTTTTTTTTTTTTTTTTTTTTTTTTTTTTTTTTGTAGGGGATGCTGATGGCCTGAGGTTGAAGGAAAGTTTGAAGCTACCAAACCCTTGTGGGCAGGTGAGAAAACCCTAATTAGGTTGGAACTTCGAATTTCAAAAACGTTCAAAATATTAACTTTATGAACGTTTAGGGCATGAGATCGACATCTTATCTAGACAACGTTAAGACTTATACGACTCTAAGTTTGTAAGGGAATGATTTAAGACGTCCACATTTAGAAAAATTTTACGTTTGAAGTGTAAGTTTGAGAACCGAGCTAAACTACTATTGAAAAATCCATGAATTTCATTAAACTTGGATAGGGTAAACAAAATTTGAAATCTTAAGCCAAATTGACTCTAGACCCGACACATCCCTTAAAATTTATTCGTGTTTGTATAAACTATAGACCCGATAGCGGAAAACCCTGATACTGATACCGATAGCTCAAATTTAGTGATAAACCCTTGAAAACATGATATATCAACTTTCTAATTAAGTTGGAACTTAATGAACGTTTAGGGCATGAGATCGACATCTTATCCTAGACAACGTTAAGACTCGAAGTGTATAGAAAAACTATGCATTTGAAGTGTAAGTTTAAAAACCCGGATGAACGACCATTGAAAAATCCATGAATTTCATCGATCTCGAATAGGGTAAACAAAATGTGAAATCTTAAGCCAAACCGAGTCTCACCCAAACGTTCACCCAACACAACCCTTAAAATTGTGTTTGTATAAACTATAGACCCGATAGTAGAAAACACTAGTATTGATATCGATAGCTCAAGTTAGTGATAAACCCTCAATAACAAATAGATATTCTTATTACGGGTCAAAGTCACGATCGATATGAACTTTGAAATTGCAGGTGATAATTGAAAAGAAAGGTGTAAGGAAGCTTTTGGGAGCAGAGGAATTGTTAGACTATGCAAGCCCAAGCCATAACCCAAGACATGAGCCAAGGGTTGGGAACCCTGGAGGAAGAGCCTAAGTGATGCTGAAATTAGGGTTTCAAAATATAATTGTGGATTGTGTAAGATAGTGTGGAAAATAAGAGTGGTATTTGCTATGTAATATATGTATAAGGATGTCTCGGTGTGGATGTGAAAAATGTTGTGTATTAATAATGACTCGTATTGATTGGTATGATATCGTCTATTACATTCAAGAGTGAGTATGATAGTGTTGATTGGATTACCCACCTCGATCCGGTGATTAACCTCAGAAGTTTAAGCAATTTAGAGCATTGTACAATAAGGGGTCGAGCCCCTTTCGGTGAGTTTACATGGGTAATGATCGTTTTAAAACATTATCTATTCGACTAAAACTCTTGGGTCGAGTTTCGAATCTTGTCACGGAGAGTTTCGGTCGGTTAAATTAAGGCTCGAAAAAAATATTGCTAGTTTGGATTGTCCATACGAGGTCGAAAAATAACTTTGAGTCAAAAAAATTCTTTGATAAACTGTTCATGGCTTTTTAAAGTGAATTTTCAACACCTAATTTGATCATAAACGTTGATTGATTGATGGTATATGATGTATGCAATTGTGATGAAAAAATCTATTATGAGACCTCGTGTATGAATATGAACGACATATATTATATCGTGATAATTACTCATTTAATATCACGAGACGCTATGATAAGTGAGACTGAACTCTACTGATTCTGTAATGACCCAAATCCACCGCTAGCAGATATTGTCTTCTTTGGACTTCCCCTTAAGGCTTTAAAACGTGTCTGCTAGGGAAGGTTTCCACACCCTTATAAATGATGTTTTGTTCTCCTCCCCAACCAACGTGGGAGGTCACAATTCACCCCCCTTTGGAGCCCAGCGTCCTCACTGGCACTCGAGAAAGTTAGCACATTGTTCGGTGTCTAAATTTGATACCATTTGTAACGACTCAGATCCACCGCTAGCAGATATTGTCTTTTTTGGGCATCCTCTCAAGCATTTAAAACGCGTCTGCTAGGGGAAAGTTTCCCACACTCATCAATGGTGTTTTGTTCTCGTCCCCAACCAATGTGGGATATCACAGATTCGATGTTAATTTCCATCGGTTAGGGCTAAGTCTTCAACAGCTCAATTAAATGGGTTAATATTATTTACATCCACGAAAGAAAAATGAAACATTTTGAAAGTAATGTGCTAATATCTAACCCTAATAAAGAAAAATAATGTTGAATAAATAACTTAAAATTAATTATTTGAATTTATTTTTGGTTGAATTATATAACTTGAAGTTAGAAACTAACGTTTTATTTAAAATCTAAGAAATGAATTATTCAACCCGAAGAAAAAAACGGAAATAATTTATGAGAACGTAAGGTAAAGAATAAAGATAAGTGAGATGAAATTACGATTTTACCCTCCTAACCTACTTTGTCTGGTTCTCTCCCTCACTGGAGCAGACCGACAGCCCGAGTTGTGACAGCCAGGACAGTCATTGACATCTGATCTACTGCAGCTTCACCTTCAAACTCCCACTCCCAAATTGTTCATCTTAATTTGGTTCAGCGAGGTGGGCTGTTCCATTCCTTTGATCTCTATTACCAATCCCCATTTCCCCAAATCTAAGATAAACCCTCTTCAATTCCGCTTCCAATTCCACTTCCCCTGTTTTTTCCGCCGCCATGCCCGGTTTAGTCTCCGTCAAAACCCCGCCGGATGCTCCGCCGCTCCGGATTTCAGTTCCCGACACGCCGCCGGCCACGAGTCACCGACCCCCATCGCCTCTAACAAAGAAACAGCCCTCTCCTTCTCCTTCCCGATCTAAGCCTTCGCCGAACGGGAAGAAGAAGCTTCAACCGGAGAGTCCGACAGCGGCTCTGTTTCCGCCGGATTCTTCTCTGGACAACCCCGATCTTGGTCCTTTTCTTCTTAAGCTCGCTCGGGATACCATCGCATCCGGTGATGGCCCGATCAAAGCTTTAGATTACGCGATCCGAGCATCGAAGTCATTCGAACGGTGCGCCGTTGATGGTGAACCGAGTCTGGACCTAGCCATGAGTCTTCATGTTCTAGCCGCTATTTATTGCAGCTTGGGTCGGTTTGAGGAGGCGGTGCCGGTTCTGGAACAGGCGATTCAAGTCCCTCAGATTGGGAGAGGGCCGGATCATGCCCTTGCTGCTTTTTCCGGCCATATGCAGCTGGGTGATACGTATTCGATGCTGGGTCAGATCGAGCGCTCCATTGGTTGCTATGAAGAGGGCTTGAAGATTCAGATCGAAGCCTTGGGTGAGACGGATCCCAGAGTTGGAGAGACTTGCAGGTTTGGTTTCTTCTGTTCTTATATTAGATGCAGATTTGTCTTTCCAAAATTGTGGGAATTTGTGGCATTTGAGCTGGATTTTGAAGAGTTTAAGGTTAATTTTGGAGAGTTTAAGGTTAATTTTGGAGAGTTTAAGGTTAGTTTTGGAGAGTTTAAGGTTAATTTTGGAAGAGTTTAAGGTTAATTTTGAGATTGTGCTTGATCTGCTGATGTTGTGACTTTACCGTTAAAAAGAGACAACTTTTTGCTTCTTTCCCTATGAATCCTCAGCTGTGTGACACTGGTTTTGTGTTAGATTATGTGTTTTTTTGTGTTGAGGTTTCAGGTGGATCTCTGAACTAACTATTTGTTTGTGATTATATTGGCCTAGAGACGAATCGTTGACTAGTTTTTTGCGAGTTTCATAGCTTGTATTTGTTTGATGTCCTGTTAATCGAGTGAAGACCCGTTATTGTTCGGAGTTATCTCGGTTCATAGTTCTGAAGAATGGTTGTTTGTGGATCGAGTTAATGTGAATAGGCGTTGAGAATAACCATGGAGAATGTCATGTTATATGTAGGTATTTATCAGAAGCACACGTTCAAGCAATGCAATTTGATCGGGCGGAAGAATTGTGCAAGAAAACTCTCGAGATTCATCATGCGCATAGTGAGCCTGCGTCGCTTGAAGAAGCAGCTGACCGTCGACTGATGGCGCTTATTTGTGAGGCAAAAGGTGATTATGAATCGGCGCTTGAGCACCTCGTCCTGGCTAGTATGGCGATGATTGCAAATGGACAAGACAGTGAGGTTGCTGCCATTGATGTCAGCATTGGAAATATTTACATGTCTCTATGTCGTTTTGACGAGGCAGTTTTCTCGTATCAGAAGGCGCTCACTGTATTCAAAGCATCTAAGGGTGACAACCATCCTCTGGTTGCCTCTGTTTTCATTCGCCTTGCTGACCTTTATCACCGGACTGGAAAGCTCCGGGAGTCGAAATCGTATTGCGAAAATGCAATGAGGATATACTCAAAGCCTGTACCGGGAACTTCACCCGAAGAAATTGCTGGTGGATTAACAGAAATTTCAGCGATTTACGAGTCTGTTGACGAGCCTGAGGAGGCGTTGAAGCTCTTACAAAAGGCAATGAAGATGTTGGAGGATAAACCGGGACAGCAAAGCACGATTGCTGGGATAGAAGCACGAATGGGAGTGATGTTCTACATGGTTGGACGATACGAGGATGCGAGGAGCGCTTTCGAGAGTTCGATATCGAAACTTAGAACCACCGGGGAGAGAAAATCTGCGTTCTTCGGGGTTGTTTTGAACCAAATGGGATTGGCTTGTGTGCAGTTGTTCAAGATAGATGAGGCTGCTGAGTTGTTTGAAGAAGCAAGAGGAATTTTGGAGCAGGAGTGTGGCAATTGTCATCAAGATACCATTGGAGTTTATAGCAACCTTGCTGCAACTTATGATGCTATGGGCAGGTACTTCAAATTATTTTAACTATTTTCTTGCCATTACCTATCATATTACACCTATTCGGTTCGGTATAGCTCGCCCGGAGCTCAACCGCCTAGCTTGGTCCGGTTGTAGGTCAAGTTATAAATTCAAATATCTTTGAAGTCGTATGTTAAAGCTATGGGGAATTTACTATCTCGGGTATTAATATTGTGAGATCTCACATTGGTTGGGGAGGTGAACGAAACATTCTTTATAAGGGTGTGGAAACCGCTGTCTAGTTGATACGTTTTAGAAACCTTGAGGGGAAGCCCGAAAGGGAAAGCCCAAATAGGACAATATTTGCTAGTGGTGGGTTTGTGCTGTTACAAATGGTATCAACGCACACGAGGCAGTGTGCCAGTAAGGATGCTGGGCTCCGAAGGGGAGTGGATTGGGGGGACCCACCTCGATTGGATGAGGGAACGAGCCAACGAGGATGCTGGGCTCGGAAGGGGGGTGGATTGTGGGATCTCACATCAGTTGGGGAAGAGAACAAAACATTCTTTATAAGGATGTGAAAACCTCTTCTTAGCAGACGTGTTTTAGAAACCTTGAAGGGAAGCTCGAAAGGGAAAGCCCAAAAAAAGATAATATCTGCTGGCAGTGGGTTTGAACAGTTAAAGCTTTATCTAATAGTTTCTTATGAATCTATTGCAGAGTCGACGATGCTATCGAAATATTGGAATCTGTTCTCAAGTTGAGAGAAGAAAAGCTCGGAATTGCGAATCCCGACTTTGAAGATGAAAAGAGGAGACTGGCTGAGCTCCTGAAGGAAGCAGGCCGAACCCGAAACCGGAAAGCAAAGTCTTTGGAGAACCTCATCGACCCGAGCTCAAGGAAGACCAAGAAAGAGACAACGAAAAAGTGGTCAGGTTTGGGATTTAGAATCTGAAATGGATAGTCTTCCATGAATATTGGAGCTGCTTTTAGTGATCCAAAATGCACATTCTGTAACATATAAGATCATGTATAGAGTTGATTTAGTTTTTTCTTTATTTCTTTCTTTATTTCTTTAATTGGAGTAAGCCCTTTCTGTTTCTCTTTATCAACTGAACTCATTTATTGTTTTTCTTCTCTTTGTGTTGTTAATTGCTTCATTGAATGAATGTCTGTGCTGTAAGGCTGTTACTTGAGAAAAAAAAAAAACATGATCTTGGTTGAATAAGATTCGTAGTTTCGGATTTAATAGTCGAGTCTAATCGTTTGATTCCTAACCTTGAACTCGACGGTTTGGCTGAGTTGATCTCTTATCATTCTCTCCTAAACGTAGCTTCTGAACCAAAGGTGGATCTTCAAGGTTCGTGGCTGACCCATGGTGATTAACCTCAAGGGTCTCATCCCCAATTGGCTCTCGAGGTGGTTGGCCCCTTAAGGCTCGACATTTCTAACAAATTATTCGGTTTAGTTCGGTTCCGATAATGAATTTTAAAGGTACTTTTTGGCTTTCAAATTGAGAAAAGATGTCTTAGTTTTTACTCAAAGAATCAAATTATTATTATAAAAATAAAAATAAAAAAAGAGAGAGCATCGATTTACAGTGGAAAGATTACAAAGTTAAAAAAGATATTATTCATTTAGATGGGAATGGTTTTTAAAATATTTTATAAATCATTAATTACTTTATTAAGTTTTTTATTTATTTTTTAATAGACAATTAATTAAAATAAGTGGAAGTAAATTAATGAGCAAGATTTTTTTTCCCCCCTTTTTAGTTGAAAATCAAGAGAATAATTCCCAACAGCAATGTAAAATAGTCTTTAAAAAATAAAATAAAAAAAAGATAATTAAGTATATAAATTGACAAAAAGAATATATTCATAATAATGGGGAAAAAGATTGATGAACCTTCCAATTCCATTAAATCATGATTTCGATTCTCTCTTATGGTGGAATTATGCTTTAGAATATGAAACTTTAAATCAGAAAAAATATATATTATAATTTAATTAATATATTTAAAAAAAATTATTATTATGCATATAAAAAAAAATACATGAGTTAATATAGAATATGCATGGTGAAATTCCACGTTGGTTGGAAAAAAAACATTTTTTATAAGAGTATGAACTCGAAAAGAATAATATCTGCTAGTGGGTCTGGATTGTTACAAATAGTATCAGAGCCAGACACCAGGTAGTGTGGGTCTAGACTGTTACAAATGATATCAAAGTCAGACATCGGAGGGTGTGGCAATAAGGACGTTGGCTCCAAGGGGATAAAATGAAACATTCCTTAGTGTGAAAACATCTCCCTAATGGACAGGGTTTAAAAACCTTGCGAGGAGAATCAATACAATTCACATGAAAAAATTTATACAGTTCGAGCGAAATAATATCAATACCTACATCTAATCTTCACATCCTAATGCTAGAAATACAGTTTATGGAGATGGGAAGTCGACCGATTATCGATATCTACAACCCGATCGATTGTCACTCCCTAGTACTCTCACAAGAACTCCCAAGATTGACAGATAAATCATGAACCAACAATCTTATTATGTTGCTACCTGATGCTTTTGAGATATCTACACACTCTTGTAGGTCTGCATCGCAAGCAGTAAGAACCCATTCACGATCGTCGTCCATGTATTTGATATCGAACGTACCGATGTCTAGTTTCAATCTCTTTGCTACTTCCTCTTGTAACTCCACAATACCGGTACACGTGGAAATTTGAAACCGAATGATATCGTCCTTATAAGTGGCCTTGATAGTCATTCTACTTGGTTCTTGCCTCGCTGATATATGAGGGACTGTGTGACAAACAGACTCCATAGGTTGTCTCATAGCTATATCAGAAGGTCTGGGCCAACAAAATTTGGGTACTTGATCGTCGAGAACCGCATCGGCAACCGAAGCGCAAAGATTCTTCAAGTCCTTAGAGCTTCCTGCATCCTTAATCAGCATCCCTCCAAACGGTTCCTTCGGCTCAACCATCAGAAGCGTATCGGGAACTGGACAAGCACGTGTCGATGTGTTCGGTTTGTCGATTGGATGGAAGGCTGCTGCTTCAGGAGAGCCTCTTCTTACACATTGTTCTTGGTGGTGAATAGAAAGGGGATTACTCTCATTTGCAGGACTACCTTGGCAAGAACCATGAGATGTAGGTGTCCCGGTGCTCTCGTCCCGAGATCCGCTTCCTGTTCTAAAATTGTTGAAGCCATTTCCGAGCTTCATTAGAGATCCATTCTGCTCGTGAAACAGTTCTTCCGGGTTCGACACTCCCCTGAGTAATTGATCTTTCAGTCTAGCCTGTGTGTTGTTTGTCTGTGCTTCTGAGGTGTTTGTTTCTTTACGTTGAGGATCAGAGGGTTGAGAAGCAAAAAAAAAATTTTGATTCGACCCGTCCGGAGTTAACGGATGAGAACTCGAACTAACTGCAACAGGAAGTGGACTTGTAGCAAGAGAAGACATTCCAAAAGTTCCTTCATTCCCTTGAACGGAATCGATGACGCGTTTTAGCTTTGAAAGAGAGCGATTCACCTTATTGATCTTTCGAGATGGCCACCGTGAGATCCCGTGTTGCCTACAGATACGCTTCATTGTTGTCGGACAAACTGTCGAAGTGAAAAAAAGTGTTCATATAGATATGCAAGCATAGCTTTTATGAAATTAAACTGCAGAGTGAAGAACATACCGCCAAGGCTTTTAGCAGCATCCTTAAGACTACCAGCAAAATATTGTTGAAGAACGTCCAGACTAATCGACTTCTCGGCTTTTCCGCGCTTCCTTTTGGACGTTTTTTTCACTTCCTTATTCTGGACACAAGGAACGGGGTTGTCGCTTTCCCTGTCCCGAACAGTATTGTTTTCGTCCTTTGGGGCATCGTGAACCATTAAAGAACGTTGTTGTAATGTTTCTAAGGCAGCTACCTCTCCCGTGTTCGGCATGGCATCAGACTCGGGTGGAATATGAATACATTCAAGTCTTGATTCGAACCCTCCGTTTCTTGATGCTTGAACGACTTCGACAATTCCTCCTTCCTCAAGTTTGATTCCAGAGGCAACTTTGAGAGTGTAGAAATGCTGCTTCATTGTTGCCATCATTGCACCCAACAAAGTCTTTTGTTCCTGATAATCAACGAGGCTCGGTGGCAGAAAGAATTCAAGAATGTACTCGTCGTCTCCAGTAAACTTGCTCCGTAAGCAGATCGAAAAACAGCTCTTTAATCCGAACATGAGTGCGTAGTGTACCAAAGGGTATTCGTTCTTGCAGAATTGAGTGATGTCTCCACAAAAACACGAGCTGTGAGACGAAAACGCTCTCCCCGAAACCCCTTGACCCTTTTGTAAATGGTGTTCTAAACACGCCTCGCGAAATCCCCACTTGTGAGCATCAACAACATAGGATGCTACTTCAGTTGCAGACATACAGATCCGCCCCATACAACTACCATCAAAGCTAGTACAGCTTTTCTTCAAACCTCCACCATTGGCGAGCACGTTTCGGTGCCTGCACGGAACCCAGGTTTGAGCCAATGGTAAGTTATGGGTTTCACAAACAACGGTGAGTACGGCCAAGATTTCAGCCAGCGCATTCTGTCGGCCTTCGTTGCAAATCTGAAAGCATTGCGAAGTATGTATACGTGAGAACGAGCGAAAAAGAACAAGCTATACAATATTCATCTTTCGGAATGCAAAAGTGACCTGGATATTCGGACGATCCAAAATCTCTGAACTTTTTAGATTAACAGCCTGCAGGAAAAGAGATTTATAAAATGAGCAAAAACGTTTATGATCGGTAAACACGACATATGCTTTGTCCAATACAATCAAGATCCAGACAACACTCGAGTAATTCAACAAATGGAAGACAACTCAAACCTGCAGAGCTTTACAGACTTTGTCCACCTCAGGTGCATAATTGATCCTCGGTGAAGTCATGATTAGCTCGAGAACACCAAGACAAGACTGCCCCGAAGGGTCGAAAACAGGCAAAGCCAAAGTTCCCTGAACATTATAATCAAGAGCATGCCTAAGTCGTGAATACTCCTTGCTCGAGTAATACTGCACATTTGGAGTCCATTCAGGCAACTTTTGTTGAAAAACACGACCAGGGAGACCGAGAGATCCATCCAACTCAGTGTCCAAAGAGAACATATACGTCAAAGAGACCAACCTATACCGATGAAGCCCGTTGCTCTGCGTATCAAGAACAAACGGTTGCCCGGAAGTCGAAAGTACAACCTTGTCACCATTCTTTACAGGTGCCCAAACCTGAGCTAGAACTTGCTGGTCGGACAAATCCTTAATGTACCGAAGAGCTTGCGCCATTTTTTCCTTGATCAAGCAATACCCATCTGGATTCTCGGACGGAACGGGAAGAATCTTAAACTTGTGATTCTCGATCGGCTTTTGCGGTACCGAATTCAAATTGGAAGTACCTGCTCTCAGCTGTACAGTTAAGCCATTTTAAATGGAAAAGAATCCTTCTAACTAAATCCAAGAACACAATATCAACTCAAGATGACAAGATTGGAACTGACAGAAAAGTAGCATCCAGAAACGCCATACGGAATCATATATCTGAAGAACAATCAAACAAATACCAAAACAGGATGAAAAAGTAAAGCAAAAAGTATTGATTCAGGCTTTCAATCCCATAGTAGCCTTCGTTCCTTGTTCTTAAATGGCATAAACACCAAGCCATTCAAAACCTCACTGATTCATAAAAGAAATTTGAAGAAAACAAGTCCAAAAACGCACTCAAACAGTCAAAGAAACAAACGGAAAAAAGGTGTTCCGATTTCAACCCTTATGAGAAGACGATCCACTCAGTTAAATCAAAATCAAACAACAAATTAGACAAAAAGCGGTAAAAACAAACGCAAAACAGAATCGAAGCTCACCAAGAACAGAGCAAGCATAGGCAGCAAATTTGGAATCCTCGCCATCATCGGCTTCAGAGAAGGCCCAAAGAGGCGAAGCAAGATGATCGGAAGTTGAAAACAAAGGGGTTTGATCCAACGGCCAAGGAATATCCAAATCGAGATCGAAATCCATAATTGGGTTCCGGTCGTCGGCACCGGAACGATGAGATTTAGGGAAAAACGGAGATAGGTGATCGGAATCGGGCTTGGGCTCGGTCATGGCGAGGAGATAATGGATTTACAGCTCCAAATCTTAGGGTTCTAAGGGTCTGAAACTAGTTAGAGAGGAAAACGATGAAGAAGAAGAAGAAGAAGAAGAAGAAGAAGAAGAAGGGAAGAGGAGAGGGAGAGGTAGGGATTGTTTTGGGAGTGTGATTCCATGGAATCCAAAAACGAGTAGTTGAAGTTGGATTATATGAGAGTTTTTGGATAAAATAAACAGATTTGATTCCGTGTTGCAACCCACTACCACAATCGCTACTCTACTTCCCATACTTTTTGTCTCAACAAATTCAGAGCTTTTTTAGTGAAAAATGGAGAAATCTATATAATACTGTGATTACAAGAATCAAAAATCAAAAAGCAAAAAGTACCCTTCACTTTAATTATATATATCTTCCAAATTTTATCGCTAATTTCATCATTCAACAACTAATGAAGGCTTTGTACGTCAGGATGGTCCAAAGTGAGTACCATTCATAGCCCATGATTCCATGTCCTCTGCTTGAGAATGAGACTTTTGAAACTCAAACACCCTTTATGCTTTGAATTTTATAGCGTTTTAGTGAACGGATTATCCGTTCTTCATGTTCGAATGAACGATCGATAAAGTGGTGTGATGTTGATATCAAAATCTAATCAATAAATTTTTTTTACTTGATTTTGGTATATGTTGAAAAGTTTGTGAGCTCAAATAATTAAAAAATGCAAAAACTTATATATGATTGTTCGATGATTAAATAATAAATAATGAAAAGCTCGTATGTGAGATTTTACATCGGTTGGAGGGAGAAACTAAGCATTCCTGACACGGGCAGAAATGTCTCCCTAGTGGACATGTTTTAAAATTGTGAGGCTGACGATACTACATAATTGGCTAAAGGAAACAATATCTGTTCTCGAAGAGACGCGTTTTAAAACTGTGAAGCTGATGACAATACATAACAGCAAAAAATAGACAATATCTACTAGCGATGAACTTGTACTATCTCGGTAAATCAACGGGGTTTTATAAAATTTATTAAACACCAATAATTCTAAAAATTAGGTGGGTTTTTGTTTAATTATAATAATCTAGGTCAACAAAAATTCAATAGCTTGTGATTATAATTAATTAAAAAAATAACTTTTGTACTTCCATTAAATAAACAAAAAATGAAAAAAAAAATGGATAATTGCAATAATTAAGCATGTGGGTTAGTGAAGTGGTCTACTTTAAAAAATATAATGGTACAATGTGTAAATCCAATGTCATACAGCATTATATTAAATTTACTATTTTTTTTATTATTATTATTTTTTTTTAGCTAATTGGACTTTTGTCTTGCATCATCATCTTTTTTATTTTTATATTTTTATATTTTTTATTATTATTATTTGCAATTATATATAGGAAAAAGACAAGACAAAAACAACAATAATTAGTTGGTTTATATTATTTTTTAATGAAAAAAATTAATTAATTAATTTTTTTTTTTTTTTTGGAAAAGTTGTTAGCATTAACAATAAAGATTAGTTTGAGATTATGGAATATAATTATTTGTTAATTGACTTTTAATACAAAGTCTAATTGAAGCAAGTTGGATTGGGGCGCTCCCTCCATTGTACATTGCCAATATTTTTAATTAATATTTTTAATTTTCTCTTAATGAAGACAAATGTGTTTAATTATCAAATAACAAAGCTGCCTACCCCATTATTTTTTTCCTTCCAAAATTAATTAATTAATTAATTAATATACTCTACTTTTCGAATAATGGAAAATGTTTAATTTATTTGTTAGTGACATTCGCATAATTAATTTTTTTAATTAGTATAATGAGAGCGTGTAAAGTGTTGATATTGAATTTGGATCGTCAGATCATGAGGAAGGTGCCTATAAAGCAAGAGAAAATAAGTGTGTACTTCAAATCTCTATCTCGATATCACTCTAATTGTAATTGGGGTTACAGTCGTAATTTGAGATTGAAGTCGGGAGTCTCAAACCAAACCCAGATGGGATTGATCTTTGTTGGACAAGTTGAGCTCTTAGATTAGTGTGACGTCCATGTAATTGAGGAAAAAATATGCTGGAACAATTTGTGTTGGTTTGGGGAGATAGTTTTCACTTTTAGCAGTGGGAAGTAAGTAATATGATCATATTGTAGAGAGGCAAGGAAATATAGGAGTCACCGGGTGCTGAATTCGGATTCTGAATCCCGAACATTAAGACGTAATTATTATCCACAAAAGAAATCGAATGGAATTTAGCAAGTTTTTCAAAGATATTTATTTTGTATTTTGTTTTATTTAAGAAACAGGCTACTTGTCTCCTCAAGTTGAATGGTACTTTTCATGTTCCATCATTTTATTTCTATATAATTTTCCTCTTGACTTTGTGTTTTTTTTTTTTTTTTTTTTTTTAATTTCCTGTTTTATTGGAAAGCTCCAAGGATATGTGGCTGTCAATTGGTTTTAGGGTTTTCATCCCTATCCTCAACGAGAATATTTATTATGTTCGGTCCTCGAACATTATATAATTTACACTTTGGTCCTTGAAACTTCGAAATATTTATTTTTTTTTGGATATTTTTTAAATATTATAAAAATAAATAAATAAATATTTGATAAAATTATGTCTTTTAATTTATTTTTTCCATTTTACTTAATAATTTAGCTAATTTTATTTCTTTTTCGAACAAATAATAAAATATAAATGAAAAAATTGAATAAAAATAATAATATCTTGTTGTTGAAGGGTAGAGATGTAAATTCTCAATATCCTTAATGAATTTATATTATTTATTAAATGATGTAGAGAATAATTTGATTTGGAGGGTGTGGCTGTAAGGATGGGAAATTTTCCAAAGGAATAATTTGAAAATAAATTAAAAAATAATAATAAACATTAAGCAAATATTTTGGTGTGTGATTTGACATTGATTAAAGTTTATGACTTTTTCTCTATGGAATCCAATATTTATGGAGAAGATTCGAACAAGGAATATTCCAATATTATGGCAAAAGAATCTTTATTATTGGAGGATGGATTCTATTTCAACTACTTAAATATAAATTTGGTACCGTAATTTTGAAAAAATTAAAATTTGGACTCTGTAAATTTCAAATTTAGATTTTTGTATTTATGATTTGATAAAATCATCGTATAAATGGACTATTTATGGTAATTTTATCAAATTATAAGGACTAAATTCTAAATTTTTCAATAACGTAGAGACCCAATTCGTAATTTAACCTAAAGTTTTATCCATTATTGAAATTTTAAAAAAAAAAAAAAAAAAAGGTATATAAGTCAAAGATATTATCTTAAAAATGGTAAATAAATTTTTAGAATTTGATTATAATATTATAAATATATTTAGAATTAAATTACTTGCAAAAAAAATTTTTTGTAGATATTTTATGGTAACGTTATATATTTTTCTTCTAATTTTCTATTGTTTTAATTAAATGCTCTTTCAAATAAATTTTATAAAAGTGCGACTAAACTATAAAAAAAAATTAATTCAAATGAAACAGTTTAAGGCGTACAAGTTTATCATTCGAAAGATCGTAACTTAATCAATTAAAAAGGGTTTAATTCAATTTTGGTACTGATAACAAAAATTACTTATTATTCAATTTTCTAATAATTATATTAAATAATCAAATTTTGAAAATTTTTAGAAAGTTATGTAGTTGACATTTATTAAAAAGGTCAAACATAGAGGAACTAATCATTCCAGATGGAATCGAAAAGGCAATATTTTTATTTTATTGTCTAATAACTTAAAATTATTTAATCAATTAATTAGTAAAATATTGTCAAATGTATTTTAAAAAAGAGTAAGAAATTTTGATGGAAAAGGGCATAATATATTAATGTAGAAATTAATACGCCAATAAATATTTAATGGTATTTCTTAAAAAATTGTTTATATAATTTTGTCAACCTAGCATCGTTTTCCAAGTGTTGGTGATAAACACAACATTAATAAGTTAATTAATTGACCATTTCAAAATACAAGCTTATCAAAAATCATAATTAAAAATAATAAAATTTATGGTCGGCTTAAATTTAGAATAAATTGAGTCTAATGAATACTTTAACACATCAACTAAAATAAAATATGTAATATTAACTTAAGTGTTCAAATCTCTATCTCATATGGTGTCGGGAGAAATGACTCAATTAGTTTATTGGATTTAAGACAAACCAACAAGGATCCGAGCTCTTTCAAAGTAAGGATTCTATTGGGCGATTTTCTTGGTCATTGTTTGATAACTTATGTAGGTTTAGTTTTTTCGGTGTTGTATAAACTTGATGAGACGATGGAGGTGGAGCTAGAAATTTTTTATCGAAATATTCAAATTTCACGTGCGAGATTTTTATATACAATAATTCAAAAAGCTGTTTTGTATTTTTTAGTTGTTTTTCCAAATATATCTCGAACTCTCTCTAGATATTCTCATTTTTACTTTAAAGATTTGTGATACGATCATTTCAACTTAACGACACAGACAAATCTCAAATTAGTTTTACATTAAAACCGATATTATGCGAGAAAAACAAATAATATTAGCAAAGGGGACCATAGCAATTTGGGTTTTTTAATGGCACAAAATGGTAAAAAGTATAGAAAAGATTCAAATTCCAAAATAAATAAATAAAGTTGTAAGCCAAAAGGGATTTTGAAATATTCGAGGCTGACAGTGAAGGGCACAAGTTGTACGGATTTGACCCACCTTGTGAAGCTTCCGGAGTCATGGGGGCCGCCCTCACTCCCCACAACTCGGCGCGCCGCCGCCGCCGCCGCCGCCGCTCCCTCCGCCACGGCCCCCAATTGACAAATTGCACTTCATTTATATTTAATTCCTCCGTCCATTTGGTTTTAATAAATAGCTCTTTTTTTAATAACATTATTTTAATAAATAGCTTTTTTAAATATAGTAGTGGTAGTTATAAAGTTGCAAAACTGTGACACAAATTTATTTGGTTTATATTTGAATTGGATAAAACTATGGGTAACAGAAAAAAGTTGTGTGTGTGCATTTCAAGTGTTCGAAACCTTTTCTTAATCTACATCCCACACCATAGCAGTAATCAAACAATAACGACTTCCAAGTTATTCGATCTTACTATACGCAACAGTACGTAATTGTAAACAAACATTTAGAAGATAACAAATGCAACGACGATCATCTCACGAGAATGTAAATGCCAAGATAAATCGACAAAAATCCGACTCAAAGTCACTAAAAATAACAATTTCGTATGGAAAAATCCCATAAAGATCATAAGAGGGTGAGGGATAACTATCAACATTAGCATGTTGAAAAGCAGCAGATAGCAATGGTTGAAACCTGCTAGCTTGGTTCGTTCATACAATCCGCTCCAACTCCCTTGCATAACTGAGCGTTTGGTTGATGAGTTGAAGAGAAGGTATTTCCTTGCAAGGTGCAGATTCTTTCGCCTTTTGGAAATATACAACGCCATTCGTTATCTCCCACTCGGGATGCTCCTGCATCGAAACAACAGATCGTCATCAACAGGTGCATTGTGAAAACATGTAAAGAATAAGACATGAAATAGTTGGTGGAAACTCTCTTAGTTAGTACTCATAACCTTCAGGACAGAGGTTAGTCAAGAGAAGTATTCATCGAAAAGACAACTTTCATCTATCTAAAACTTGGTAGTGAGAATGCAGATTATCGAGGATTAAATGCATCAAACAGAGCTTACCTCCTTGACATATTCCAAAAGTTCTTTGTCAGAGGAAAACAGCAGCATTTGGCGTGCATCGCTTATAGAAAGATAATCATATGCCTTCTCACTGCAACCAGCTATTTCATCTCTGGAAGTGACAGGAACGACATAAATTATGAATGAAATGTATGTTGTCTCAAAAAAAAATTAAGAATGAAATGGAACAGCTACTTGTCAGCGACCCCGAGAGAGAGAATTTGGCAAACACTTGGAAGGACGTGGGATTTATCATCTATCATTATATTAGTTAGAGACCTTATTTAGATGAGTTACCTTACAGTCTTTGCAAGGAGGTCCATGAAATAACCAAAAGTTTCGTGGGGCACAGTCTGTCGAGCACTCAACACACGGTTGTAAGCACCTTCCATGAAAGATTGTTCCAGCTCCACAGCATGTTTAATATATGGGCTCTCCAAAGCAGAGGTAGAAAGAAGTTCAAGTTCAGTATGGAATTCTGCAATTCTATTCTGCACAAGAAGCCTCAAAAGGTTGAGACCCAAGATTGGATACTCCTGAGGGGATGGTGGAAGGAGGTTACTGATCCAAAAAAAAAAATTCTCATGAGAAAAAATTGTACCCAGAAGTTCAACCACAAGATAACATCCAGTTAATCTCAATGCGGCAATCTCGTAAAATGCTAGATTAAAACACAGGAAGCTCAGGCTAAAATCAGATACATCAGTTTTGAACCTCAAGAGAACTCAGAATATGCTTTCCTGATAAGTTAGGACCCATTTGTTACTCTGCTGCAGTTCATTGTCAGATGATTTTCTCGCCAAAGCAGTTCAGTTTAATTAGATTAAGTCATTTACATGAAAGAAGGAAAGATAATAGTATGATGTAAACTACCTAATAGTGACCAACTAAGAAAATTATATTTGCAAATAATATCTATACGTAGCTTTAGTCTTTGATGAAATTTCACTTCAAATTAACAAAGAATCAAGTTGTTCAATAGAACTCCACTTATATCTATACTTTTCTACTCTTTATCTCACTACACCATTCCCCAGGCTCGCAAAGGAGTATAAATCATTTAAATCTTGGCAATTAGCATAACTTTTCCAAGAATCTCAGGAAGAAAAACAAACCAAAGGCACCAACTGAAAAAGGAAAAAACTAAACATTTTTATATTTTCTTCCCCGTCTGAGATAAACAAGCAATATATCATAATAATAAAGCAACTCAATCATTTTGGACAGGATTTAGGAATTCAAATTTCACTTTAATTTAGAAAGAGAAAACACACCGAGCATCAGTGTAGTAAGGCTTCAATTGGAAGAAATCTCTTTCAAATGCCTCTTGATCCTCAATCTTCACACTAAGCAACACAGCGTGCTCATATATATCCCCTGAAGACACCAAATAAACACAAAAATCGTATAAGAACTAAATTTAGAAAACGACTGTGCAGGAAAGGAGAAAAAACCCAAGTCCCCTATAGATAATAAACTTTTTCGTATAGAAAACTCAACATCAGAATATTCAAAGATCCAGAGAGTATATTATTTTTTCATGTCCAAGTAGTTTCCGTCTTTCTCCAACTTCTATTAGATAGATTATCAACTTATGACATTCGTGTCTCATATTTTGTACTTCTGAGTAAAATTACTTCAAAAGCTCATTCAAATCTTATCCAAATTTGCATCAACTATGGTATTGGTCATCTAACTTCTAAGATGGGAAATGCTTTCAAAGCCTCATCATAATCTTACCATTGTAGAATCAAGAAGTCAAATTTACTCAATCTCATGGCTTAAGCTTCTAGTTCGGGTGGTAGCTTAACAGCACTAATCACAAAAGTGAATATACCAAGTCCCACACAAATATAAGTTCTATCTATTACTATGAAGATACATAAACCATATATTATAATCTTCTCTTCAGTTGAGTATTGCAAGATCCAAGCGACAGCAAATTATTCATATGGAAAAAATATAGTCCAGCAAATAAGAGCAGCGGAACTATGAAATATAGTATGGCGAGACATTCTTACTAGCCACCGTCAGTTCATGGACAGCATTGGGGGTATTTTCAAACAATGGCGGAAGACTTCTGAATCCAGTCAAAAAAACCTGCAAAAAGAAAAACAAAAAAAAGATTTAAGAAACTTGAACGGCATCATTAAAAACCAATCTCCTCAAGAATAAAAGAAAACACGCTGAAACTGCAGTGAACAGATGAGTAATTGGAAGAAACATTAGGGTTCTAGAATCAGATCGATACCTTGAGCTGACAGAGGAGATTGTTACAAGAATCATAATCGTGCCTGACAAGAGCAGCTTTCAAGCGCTCGAAGTTCTGCGAGACCTCAGTTAGCTTAGGATCCATGGCGATCTTCGTCTCCTTCAGTTTCTTTCTCTGAATCTCTCCGCTGAAATGGAAATGGAAATGGAAATTGGTCACTTTAGTTGCTGCCTTTGCTTGCTCTTCAAGAAGGAATTCCACTTTCTCTAGGGCTCGAAATTGGGCCGGATCCAACAAGATACCCATACCCGGCCCAAACACCGTAATTACCGAACCCAACTCTGGGGATGAAATATATTATTATTCATATTTTTAATTTTTTTTAAATGCTTGAATTATATTTATAAATTTTAATTTTACTGTTTTGAGTTGGGTATTTAATAAAATATTCAATTGTACCATTTTTAATTTTTAAATTAAACAATGTGATTTTATATTTTGATTGAAAGAAAAAATGAACACACAAGAATAATGGAATTTTTTTATTTTTAAATTTAAATAAATATTTTTTATTGGCTTTTAATTAACAATAATTATTTTTTAATTTAACTTCCATCTTCAAAAATATATAATTTCATTTTCAATCTTCAAATACTGATAGAATTTTAAATATTTCAATGTTAATTGAACATCTTTGACATTAAGTAACATAATAGAATAGAATAATTTTGAACATTTCATTCATTGAAGAACATTTTTCAAGCAAAACATTGATTTTAAAAAAAAAAAATTAAGAATTTGAGAGCAATATGATGATGGGAAAATAAATAATGAAACGAGTTCAATTCCAAAATTTCCGACCAAAATTTCCTGCAAGTAAAAAATGTTCCACTGAAACGTCTAAAAATCTCAACCAAAATTCTCAAGATTTATCTTCCAGTTCTAGGAAACTACTGTGACATCGCTAAATGAGTTCTTAACCTAAGGAAATCATGCTCAAATGATGCTAATTCACACCTTCTTCTACTGAGACCCAACAGTGCACAATAAATATACATAGAACAAAGCTGTAAAATCTGTAAATGGTGTCTGAATCTACCAATTTATGATCCATAGGTTAGCGTTCAAAGGTTTGTGCAGTACCTAGTGGTGAATCGACTTGCTACTGATCCGATGCGTAGTTTCAGTCTCTCTTAAGTTGAGCGCCATCGACAAGGTATTGGTTCAGTTGCTGGCCAAATATCTTTGTAGAGAAAGATTCGACGGTGTGTTGTCGGGCTTCCCTCCCCATTCTTGCTGCCATCCCAGGATCCTGGATGAGTTTCGCCATTGCCAGAGCGAACTCTTGAGGATTAGGCGAACAGAGAAATCCTGTCGCACCGTGTTTTATAGTTTCAACTGGACCCCCACTGTTGCATGCGATAACAGGCTTGTAAGCTGCCATGGCTTCCAAAGGAACAATGCCGAAGTGTTCATCCTGCATTAATTCATATTTATTGTAAGACCAAAGGATAGGATTTCGTTAGGACCGTGTAATGGGGCGATGCACAAACCTTCGGCGTGTAAAGGACACAGAGACATTGGGAAAGGAGGGCGTTTCTTTCGAGTGTTGAGCAGGATGTGATGAAGGTAACACGCTCAGATACACCTTCTCTTTCAGCTAAATTCTTAAGCTCCTCCAAGTATTCAACGTTCTCTCTTAGCCGTTTATCGAAGCCTCCTGCAATACAATTTGAAAAAAAAATGCTTAAAAAAGTTGTACAATTACAAAAGTAATCTGCAGAAAATCTCCAGAAAATAGAATCATCGAGTAATATGATATAGTGTAATTTAGACTGCATCAAGCTTGAACTCATTGAGTCAATTATTAATATGAAGCAGCACCAAGATCGAGAATAAAGCGTCCGAGCGTATTAAACAGGCATTCTACACTTGAGGGTTGATGTTTAGAAGAGCTGAAGTATTAAACTAATTGGTAAAATCTCCATGTAGATCCCATCATATTCTATTGCAGTAATCAAAATGAATGCATAACTAAGGGTTTTTACAAAGAAAACATTTTCCAAACAAATGCAAGCAATCACTCAGTTGCAATGGCAAGGTAATTCAGTAGAACATTAAAATTTAAAGCATCCTTTTCAATAACGGTCCACGCCCCGTTCTTACTTGATAGGAGACAACGCTAAAGCCAAAGATTAATAACTTTTCGATTCACACCCCATCTTGATAGGAGACAACACTATTGCCAATACTTATGATCAAGAATGATCCACCATGAACCACTTATCAACAAAACAACAGGTATTTGTTTCACCCCCACAATATATGATGGTACTAGGGAAAAAAGTTGAGACTTACCAGCAATGACCAAGGAAACATCAGCTACATTGTAATCTTGAAGAATGCCGCCTCCTTCAGGTGTGCCAAGCCTAGCAAAGGCTGAAATAGCTAATTCAATGTTTTTCTTCCTTTCAAAACGGTTGATGGAAAGAAAACTCAACCTGATATGAATGAATTTATAAGAATTGAATGAATATAATAGAGAGATGCAATAAAAATAAAAAAACAATAACAGTATTTTTTTAGAAAAAACACATTGCAAATCACAATATAAAGTTTATCAACTCATAGGAACAAGAATATACAAACATGTCCGTTACTTCGGAGTATGAGGCTCATCAAACTGATCTATATTGACTGCTGGATAAAGAACAGCAGGTCGAATTCCTCGCGCATTGAGATGTTTGAATGTATTGGCAAAAGTGGATGCAGTAAATTTGCTATTGACCAGTATCAAATCTGCCATTCCTGTGATTACGTTAAGTGATAAATGTAAATATTGAAGAGTATATGAATGTAATATCAAATCAACATAAGAATTGAAAGAAGTAGAATGAATTGTCAGAAACCGAACCAGTCGTCATTTCTTCAATTAAGTCTATGGGTTTTCTATACAGCCTCCTCAACAAGGTTGTGTGCTTAGCCAGTAACAGATCCGGAAAATGACAATAAAATACAACCTGGATAAGCACGCAGCTTCTTTAGTCGACCATGATAAAGTGACATCTGAACAACATTAGGAAAATATCCATACCTTTGATGACCTTTTCAGTTTAAGTAGCGGAACAACAACAGAAACCTGATCTGCTAGTATGATATCAAATGATGGCCACATAAACAGCATGCAGAGGGTGACAATAATACACCGTAGATATGCACATACTGCATGGAGGCGGTAAAAGATATGGCGAGGTAGGAAATCACCATACACAGTAACTGGAAAAGTGCCTGGAAGAAATTAAAAATGAAAGCATTAGAATGATATGCTGTGATACTAATACTATTGCAGAAATTTGAAGAAAATTACGAGAATCGATCACAGAAGAAAAACGGGGAGGTTGAAATTTCTCAGAATAGACGTGTCTCCTTGGCATAGTACAAGAGTCGATCTATAGATATATTATTCCTTTATCACAGCCTCATCCTACACAAATGCCTCATTCTGCCCCGTTCAAATTGAGACTAAGACTTCTTAAGTTCAAAAATACTAGAATAATTCTTTCTAATTTCCATTTTTTGAATTGCATAAAATTCTTCTCATCAGTAGAAAGATATATTATTTCCAATATCAGATCCATTGAAGATAAAAGCAGTGAAGCACACCAGAAAGGGTTTCCTCAAAGCACCGATTTTTGTCGTGGTGTGATGTAAAAATATGGACATCATGTCCACGAGAAGCAAGTTCGACAGCAGCGTCTACAATCAACCTCTCAGCTCCACCTGTATGCACCATACTCTGTTAATAGCTATCTATGACAGTAACCTTTGAAGATTCAAAGTTAGAAGTACATGAAACATAGAATGGAGAAATTTTTTTTGTTGATTGACTCTAATTTTAAACATCATCTGCTTTAAAGGATAAAAGTAAGAGAAAAAAAATAAAAGTTCTATTCTATGCGCACAACTCAACTCTATCATTTCTTGCTGGTTATCAGCTTTATTCCCCAAAATGCAACCCCAATATTATAGAAATCCATCCTTGATTTTGTTCTGTTTTCTGGATGATGTTTTGAAACCTTACTTCATTATTTTCACCTGTTAGACTATAGAAACAGAAGGGAAAAAGACAACTAAAGAAAGGTGACTGATTATAGCATCCCCTTGATGAAATGTCCGTTAAATCACCACTGGGATCAAAATCTTATGTTTTTGAGCTAAGTTAAATTATATTTTTTCAATGTATTCTCAACCTGTAATTCGAAGATTAACGTGTTAACCAATCAGAAGAAATGGAGAAAAAAATAATAACAAGCTAAAAAAAGTAACTTGTGTTGTTGGACTAAATCCAATTCAATTTTTACAATGTATTCTTAACAGAGTAAGAAAGATACCACCTTAAGAGAAATTTAAAAAAAAGGGCACAACGATTCAACGGATGTGAGTCAGTTTCATGGATAGCAATCAAACACACAAACACACATAAGCAATTCAAAATGATGTGCCAGCATTCCATACTTCCTAGAAGAATAGAGAAACAGCCCCAATCAACATAAATAAGAATCAAATTCATAAAATGTGCCAGTGCAATCCCTCGGTTCTCTAAACGTCCAAATCCATAACACTACCTAATGCGCTCACACGCTATTAAATACTTTATCATCTTCGATAAATCAAAATTCAAATCACTCAATTCGATCAAATACGAAGAACTAAACAACAGAACATGAAAAAGAGGTGTTGATCGAAATTCAGCAATTGAATCAGTTGATAAAACAGATGCTCTTACCTATACCAAGATCTGGGTGGATTATGGCGATCCTCGTCTTCGATCGCCTTCTTGATTCCATCGTTTCCCCTTCGGCTTCAGGAAACGAACTCGTTGCAGAAAAGAGGAGTTCCCTGGGAGCTTCTGCCGATCGGAGAGTTTTCTGTTAGTGGGCCGTCGGCCTTTTTCAATTTGGGCCCAGAAAAAAAAGCCTGTTTCATCTAGAAATTTATCTAATTTTATAAAACGTTATTTAAGTTCAACTCTAAATATTACTGAATTATAAATTTAGTCCATAAAATATTAATTTATTTTGTAGGCTCGAGTTTTGATAAGCTTCTTTAACTTTATGGGTAATTTAATTTTATTTAATGTAAAATATATAAAAATTTAAGTTTGATGTACAAATTTCAATCTTTCCAACTATTTTTATAAGTTAATCACACCTCCAATTCCAAATATTTAGATTTTAATTATCATTTTCAACAAAAAAAAAAAATGCAAATTCAAATTTCAATAAATTTTTTATTTTAAAAAAAAATGCACAAACTCAAATATATAAAGCATAGAATTATAAATTATAAAAACTAAAATAATAAACAAATGTATCACTGTATAATTTAAAATTTTAGTAAAATTAAATATAATTTTTTATGATTACATTAAATAACTCTGTAGGCTCCTTCACAAAAATCACAAAAATCAAAATTCTTCTAAGGATGCGCACCTCAGAAAAACGGGGTTCTATAAAATATTCAATTCATCCCTCGTAACCATATCACATCTAAATCTGACGAAATAGGATGAATTGAGAAGGGAGCTCGTCCACTCTCATCCGCATATGCTACTTTTCAAAGACCTAACAACCAGCAATCAGACCTATAATTCTACCGTTGAGTTAAAACGACTTACAATAAAACCCAAATAAAAGAACCTAAAAGATTTACTAGTTTAGGTAATGAGTAGAGTTAAACAGCTGCAACAAAATCAAAACATCGAGATGAATTAACAATTCTCATCCTTTGAATTATATATTACATATACATAAAGAGTTAAAGAAGCCACAGTGCTTGCTAGCACCACAATATTGTTTTTGTTGCTCTCAACTTCATTTTCAGTTGGTTCCAATTACACAATCATAGCACCATGTACAAGAAAATCCATTTTTTTTTTCTCAATCAAGCCCTGGTTTCTTAATTAAAAAAATGGTAAAATATACTACTACTCGCATGCCAACTTCGTGCCGAAGCTCGTAAGGCAAATGGCGAAAGCCTGGAAAGCTGATAATGGCTGCCTATAATCCATAGTAAAGGTGTCGTCGCCTACCTTTCCGAACTGTAGGAGGACTGTTTCTTCGTCCCCTTTAACTCCTGGCTGGCTATGGTCAACAGCAGCGACAAGTTGAAAGTTTTTAACGGATGCTACCGTCACCCGACCGTGAAAATTCAAGCACCAGCATTGCAGGTGCTCATGCCATCTAGGGGCCTTGTTTCTTAAGATTGTCGACCCAGATGAAGGAGAAAAGGACTCGGATTTCTTCATCTTCGAGTCCTCATAAGGTTTGCTGGTGCCAGTGTCTTCTGATACTGGGCACTTCAGAGAGCATATCATTCTCCTTGGGCCTCTTGATTTCAAAAGATTAAATTTGTAAGAGACTTGCCCAATTTCAAAATTCCCCGCAGAAACTTGTGGGCTAATTTGCTTGCTTGCAAAGCGGCGGCTTGATTTACTGCTCGATGGCTTTGCACCGTTATGTGGTGGCTGGCTATCATAAATTGTAAAATTGGTACCAAGAAAATCGGAGCTGCAAAGGGTTCAGAAAATGGGGTAACAACTTAGTGCATTTTATTACAAGGAAACGACATACTACGACGTTTACAAATTGTACCAACAAACTTCGAGCTGCAAATTTCCCTATAGCTAACACAATGAAATAATTTTTCGCACATTAACGAAAAAGAGAAAAGAGAGTTGTTAACTAATGATCCTCCCAAAGTCTGGGTGTGAAATATCTACAGTGACTAACATGTGGTAGCATCAAGCAGTTCTTTGCAAACTATCGACATGGATTATCTTTCAGCAAGAACTGTATCTTATTTTATTTTCTTTTATCATGAACCGAGCTTTAATTGAGAAAAATAAAAGAGTACAAAGACGAACAAAAAGAGAGCCCACAATAGAGGGGAGGAAAACTAAAAGAAGGGCCCACCTTATAGCTCACTCAATGCTCTAAGAGCCCTTGTTTGAGAAAAATGGCAAGAATGGGGTAGAATATATGAGGATGGGGATAGAGGCGTGAAGGAGGTCTGAGATTCATTTATCTATCAAGGTAGCTTACTCTGGGAGTTCTCATGAATAATAGATGTTTCTGTAATCATCGTCCATCTTACACTTGGGCATGACATTCCAAAATCACTCTTAAACATGCCCTTATTTCACATGGAGGAATTCTTTTTTTTTTTTTTAAGTCTCTTGATCACCGATGTTCCCTTAATTGTTATTATTGCTCTTTTTAAATAAATAAATAAACGAAGAAGAAGATGCCACAACTAGTGACCCATAAACATAGACATGGTAGAATTGTCCCACTATAATTCAAAGTTTCATAGTTTTGGTTCTTGTAATTCTCAAAAAGAAAGGACAGTGTCCCTCGTGGGAAAGCAAGAAGATCAGGCTGAATATATGGATATCCCCACCATCAAAAACTAGCTCGCCTCCTAGTATATTAGATATCCAAAAGAAAAGAAAGCAGCATATAAAACAGGATGCAAAGAGTATGATGCACCAAAATAAAGAATTTGTTCCGTCTTAAATTTCCTAAACAACAATATCTTACCTTAACTTCCCCACATAAGCATTGCTTCCTTGGGATAGGTCTTCACCATCAAGAGATATTATATACTCAGTATGAGATCCATGCCTATATCTTCGAGCAGCTAAGAGGAATTTTCCCTTATCTGTAAATGCTGGAGAGGTAGGAGGGAAAAACCATAATCAGCTAATACCACATACACAAATTCCTCCATTACTAAAAGAAAATAACAAACAACAGATAGGCAAGACATGTCAGTCATCAGTGGCCACCAAGTCATACACTGGACACAAAAGTTGCAATTTAAATGCAACGAACCATACGTATAAAATAATACTAAAAAAATTCTTAGTCTGTAAAATTCATGAACATCTTACTACAATTCATAGTTGGTCATCTCTATTTTGTGTTTTGTTAAAGAAAATCAAAGTCGGTATTTTTCTTGGTGGGATTTGAATCACCAACCTTTTGGTCAAAATTGTAATAGCTTAACCCATTGAGTTATGCCTAGGTTAAAAAGGTGGGTGTTTCTCATAAAGTCAATTATTCATTCATGTGAGCGAGGGAAAAAAATTAATCAAACCAAGTAACCCACATGGTAATCAATCCTAACTCAAGTTAAACATAAGCCTAGTTATTTGTTCATGCCAGTCTCTAAGAATTCTTATACAGAAGACAAAAAACACTTCTAATCTTGACCAGGCCCTTTGGAATAAACATAAAGTAACAAAGATACAAAGAAAACAAAAGGATAAGAAATCAGAAGACAGTGGATAAATGAACCAAAACTTGCAAAAAGAAAAAGTATTACATCCACCAAAATAAATGTTTAAGAGAACAAGAAAAGAAAAACCATTTACAAAACACAAAGATAACAACAAAATTCACCCCCAAGGCCCAAGTGTTACATTCTCTATACCTTGGTACTCATCAGTTGTATTTAAACCATAAAACCCAAAAGAATGCTCAAGTTGATTCACTGTTTAATGAAAACTATCATACGAAATGTTCAAATAAAAATATGATCCTGGACCCAAACTCAAGAGAAGATATACCACTCCGTTATGAGCCCAAATTCAAAAGAAGATATATCCCTCCATCAAATTATCTATGTTCAGTAATTGTGCAAGTCCTTATTAAGAGTTGAGCCCACTTAAACGATTTTTTAAGTTCTTATTAATGTCCATCATGTTCATGGGTTGCAAAAACATGTATTTCATTTAATTTCTTTTCCTAGGGAATAAAGGGGAAAGAGGAGCATGCATAGACAAATAAATTCGACTGCAAAAAAAAAAAAAAAAAAAAAAAAAAAAAAAAAAAAAAAAAAAAAAA
>NW_019268525.1:3052726-3059287 GCF_002738365.1 Cucurbita moschata | reverse complement strand
AAAAAAAAAAAAAAAAAAAAAAAAAAAAAAAAAATTCTTCGGCCTTTCTTAAGTCAGACAATAACATAAATACTGGTAGCTAAGCCATTCGTTCCAAGTTATATGGCATAAAATGGATGGTACTTAGATCCAATCTCAGTGTTGTTACCCTTTTTCCTCTACAAATTGAATAAATACACAAGAAGTTACTCACATGGTGCAAGGGCAAGATAAAGGTAAAATGTTGAAGTCTTCTTGTTCCTTTTTATAAGACACTGATGCGGAGGATCGCATGGTCCAGGCTGCATTAGACATTAACATATTTAGATGAACGTTCGGACATTTAAATTATACCATCAGGATTCTAAATACATTAACGTTTGTTCAATTCATAGGACTACGCTTTCTGATAAGATTCAGAAAGAAATTAAAGATTATGGTAGCCTTAAAATTAAAAAATTATTTGTAAACTTCGGTTAATCAATGCAACAAGCCCATGTCATTAATCATTCAATACAACAAATATCTGGAATTGCCCCATCGAGAACAAATAGAATTCTCAACCAATCAACGAAAACCGCCAACTACCTCAAACTCCACCCGGAAATCACGAACACATTTTCAAAAACCAATCCATCGATCCCAAATACGTAGCAGGTTGAATTCGAAAAGTAATTCAAATAAATTAAGACCGAAAACACGTAAAAGATAGAACTGAATCATATGAACGAGAAGAAGCAAATGCTTCCAAACAACAACGAGTTGCATCCAATTTCAAAAACCAATATCAGAACAAGAACAAAATCGATGACTACCGATACAAAATCCCACGAAATACCTGTTTGAGGCAGGAAGGGAAAGTAATTTTCCCGGAAAGAGGGGCGGCCCTGGCGACCTCCTTAGTAATATCCCGCCAACGCTTACAGACACAAGCACACGAAACAACGTTCTGGCGGTTAGGCCAACTATCCTCAGAAGCCTCAACCCGCTGAATGATCTCCCGAAGAAGCTCCGGTAGCATGGAGGACCAAGCAGATTCAGGTTGCATCCGACCGCCGCTGGGCTGACCAGAGCCATCTTCGACCTCCGACGAAGCAACTCGAAGAATTCCATCTCCTACACCATTTGGAACTCTATACAACGACTTTGAGGAAAACCTCCGAGAGAGAAACGATCTGCGAAGAGACATGGCCGCTGGTTTTTAGGGCTCAGACTCACATGGTGAAAGAAGAGAGAGAAAGATGACAGATCTTAGAGAGAGAAAACACAGGGCAGAAGATGAGAAGGAAAATCGCGGAGAGAGAGAAAGGGATGAGATGTTAGAGAGACAGGGCCGTGAGGAAAGGAGAAAGAAGGAAACGCGAAAGATGCGATGAGGCGTTGAGGAGACAGTGCTGTGAGTTTAGCATTTTGAGGAGGCGAGAAATGGAGTTTGGGCTTTTCCACTTTCACGACTCGGTCCATCCAAACACAAATACTTTTCTTTTTTTCTTTTCAATTAAAAACAATTGTTCAAATATTTCGCTTTTTTTTTTTTTAATTTAAATTTCTTCACATAAATATTAATTTATTTAAATCTAACTTCAAAGCCTTTTTAAATAATTTATTTATTTGGTGTGACAAAATCAAAATGGGTTTGTGCTATCTAATTATTGGAATTAAAATATTTTATAATAAGTTGGAAGACTTTCCATGTGATTATGCTCCACATGTTTTGAAATTAATTTTTAATAATTATATTTACATAAATTATATTGTTTTTATTTTTTATTTGTAAATTTTTACCAGATATTTTATTTTGCTTTGTTAAAAATTATATTTATTTTTTTCACAATTTATTCGGTATATTTTTGTTGTTATTCCTGTAAATTCCTTAAAATTTTTAGTCTGACTTTTTATTTCAAAATATTAACAATTATTTTTAAAATTTTTGGTTTATATATATATAGTCAAATTTTGACTTTTACAATTTATTCTTGAAAAAGAAAGATATTTAAAGGGGTCGAACATAAATTTTAGTCCTCGGCAATGGAATTATTACTGGAAACCAATTTTGAAATTTGAAGTCAATTTTTAACTAGAACATTTGACCATTTAGTCGTTTTTTTTTGGACTAATTCTGAAATTTCAACAAATTTCGAGTTTGTTGGATATGTGCCCCAACATGACCTATGATCATTATTATAGACTCAATACCCAAATTAAAAATTAAGTTGGATTATCGAGCTGTTTTTAATTTATTTTTAAATCATATTTTTTCGCAATATATATCTCAATTTTAAAAAATTAAATATCATACCTTTCACAATCAAAATTAAATATCATACCATTCACAATCACAATGCATCAATTATTATTAAACTTCTTAATAATCAATTATTGTTAATCATCTTTAACAATTTGATACTGGGATTGGGTAGAGAACCCTATTTATAGGTAAGTTGGGTCAACCCGACCCACTATAAGTGAATCAAATTTAATTTTTTATGTTTCAACCTACTCATATAGTTTGAATGGGGTGGTTTAGATCATTAAATAAAAAGTAGATAAAAGTTCAACTTTCCAAACAGATATTAGGTGAGGACTAAATCAACATTTCAAGTAATAAATGTCCTGCTTAAGCAAGTTAAATGCTGCGCCTTACTCTTCTAATATAAAAATAAATAAATCTTACTCTTTTAATATAAAAAATAAATAAATAAATCGTCTTCACTAATTTAGAGAATGATGGTTATAATCAAGAATACTCTCTCCATTGGTTTGAGACATTTTGAGGAAAGCCCAAAGCAAAGTGAGTTGCCATGAGAGCTTATGCTCTAAGTAGATAATATCATACCATTGTGCAGAGTCGTGTTCATCTAACACACTTATAAGCCGCGCTGGAATATATACTGTTTTATTATAATAAATAAACACAAACATAAAATGGTTAAATTCTCAAAATGGGAGGAGAAAGGTTTGTTATTCCATAGAGGTTGAGAAAGATTGAAGATTGGGAGGAGATAATAGGAGAAGTTATAATAAGAATATAATCCATCTAATCATTCATCATACAAAGTATGGTGGGGGGCATACACTCCCTGCCAAAACAGACGCAATTTTAGAGATTTTTTGACACTATAAATTCCTCCAAATTTTCATTCAAATCCACACCAAATGGGTACACCATAGACATTAGATTCATGTTATTAAACCGAACAACATTAAAAAGGCTTCTGTAATTCCTCCCCCTTTAGGCGCCACTTGCGTATAATTGAGTCCATTCCTTTGCTGACAGAATAAGAACCAATCACAAAATGGTGTCAGCCCCTAAACCAAATCAAACCTAGTTGACTCTAAGAGATCTATATTCTTCTATTCAAAATTACCACACAATCATAATGATAATGTAACTCACATGTTTTCTGGACAGTGAAGAAGATAGTTCAAACGAATCTGAATTTCAGTAACTTTTTCCATTATTTTCTACCTTTCATACCACCCATCTTTCTTTATACTTATTCACTTTGGTTCGGTAAAAAAAAACACTAATAATTTCTCTAATGGTAAATTTGAATCGAATCTATGACCTAGGTAGGTCGAGATATAAACAAAATTGAAAGTTTTTTAAGATTTGAATCTCGGGTCTATGTCTAAGCCAATTGACATCTGAGGCTTAAATTAAATTTTATTTTACTAAGCACAATCAAATAGATAAGTTCTTATTAATAACTAAATATAAAGTTTAAAGTTTAGTTGTCGACCCACATTGATTCAACAGCCTCTACTCATTGAAAAAGAAAAGCTCGACAAAAGCAATAAATTAGACCAACTCACCTGTTTCAACGGCCTCTGCCTCATTCGTTTTCCAATGTTTAGCAATATTCTCGGAAAGTGGATCATCTGGGTTTGGAGCACTCAGAAGTGCTTGGATACTGTGATATATAAACCAAAGTGGTATATATATTAGACGGTGGTCAAATTTTCAGATCTGTATCCCTAGAGTGAATTAAATGAGTGAAAGACCATGCAATATGTTCAAGGCTAATATGCGGATACACTGGAAAATTGCATTAAACATTATAATACCTCAAAAGTACAGTTCGTATCTGTAGAGCTGGACTCCATTTGTCTTTCAGAATGTCAAGGCATATCCTGCCAAGCTTAATTGCAGAAATTCACGCCATCAGTAACCAACTGCAGAATGTTGATGAGGATGGCAATAAGAACTACGCAAGTAGATACTTACCTTATCAATATTTGGATGATAAATCTTCGTGAGAAATCGAACCTGTTCCACAAAAAATAATCACACAAAAAGAAAAATGTGAAAATCAAAAGAAAATCAGAGGAAAGGGAAAAAGGAAAGGGGAAAAGGTGGCGGTGAAGGCACTCAAAACAGGTTAAAATATGTTCCAATAGGATCACCTATGTTACATGGATACAGAATCTGCAGTTATTGGACATCAAGGGGTATTAAATTAAACTCTTAAATAAGATTGTTCAATATTGATTAAAAAGTTCTCCTTTGGATACGTCTCTTTTCTCTGTGGATCAAACTTATATTTAAAAGAATCAGCCAAACATGTTACATTCTCAGTCTTCCAAACCAATCGGCTGATGAAGCAGGTCATAAAAAAAACCTATCCTCCCATCACCAACCATGACGATCTCAAATACCAAAAACTTCTTCGTGTAATAGCAATATAAATTTATTCCCACATGCTCCATAGATCAAACAGAATTAAGTTGTATTATAGACGTAAATGTTGAGATTCGTGAACATTAAAAACTATGTGTATGCAAAATAAATTATGACTTGGAACTTCTGTTATATGTTCAGTGCAAGATAGGAAAACCTTAACGGAGGGGGGAAGATGCGAAATCGACAAGAAGAATAGTAATTATGGCAAATCCAATATCAAACGAAGCTTTAACAATCTCATGATCCATAAATGAAATCGCAATCAAGAAGTAAGGACAAGAAAACATAAGGACAAGAAAACATAAGTAGCTCAATAATTATATGAAAATTTAATAGCACATTTGGCGTAAGAAGTTTTCAAATGATCTAACAATATTTGGTGCTCACCCATTAGCCTTATGATTTTTATTGGATGCATTTGCTAATAATCTTTTTTCTTTTAATGAAAAGCAAAACAAAAGGTAAACATGTCTAATTATTTGAAAAGAATAACAGTGGAAGAAATGCAAGTAGGATTTGTCGAATAAGTGCGGGAAGATATCCCAGGAATGATGAATTGCAAATTACCTTGGGAGCAGCCATAGGATATTCTTCAGGCAAAAATAGTTCCAACTTGAAAACTCCTCCTGTAAAGTACATTGAATTCAGCACAAGTATATACGAAGAACAATATAGAAACAGATTAACAACATTAAACGTGACCAAGGATAAGGAGAAAAGGAACTCAAATTGAAGGAATACAATAAAAATCGTGGCATGATAACCAGCATGTTCTCAAGCTTTGCAGCTCAGAACAGTAGTATTCTACTGTTGCATCATGGGGCATAAAGGAAATGTTCAAGCACAAACGTATGCTGCTTAATTAATATTGTTATGAAGTCAGATACTGAACTAAACAAAATTGAGGTCTTTATGAGTAAAAGATATTCCCACAGTTGATCTTCACTGTTAACGACATGCCATTTTCATAGAGTAAACATATCAATATCAGTAACACTTTAGCCAATCTTCACTTGAATACGTAGTTGGTTCTATAACCATCCATATTTACCAACAAAGGAATAGCAAAATTTTCAAAATAATTTGACGTTCCCACAACCACAACGTACTGTCAAGTAATTTACCTTCATAGGGTGACTGCGTCGGGCCAAGAATCATCACGTTAAAATATCGCATGTTATCTTCTGACGGCGAGGCGCTAATCCCAGGGGCTAAAATCACATTATCAGAGATCAAGATCAAATAAATCAAAATGAACTTCAACTTCATAATTATCTGATGAATAAATCCACACCATAAAACCTATCCACACCCAATACCCAAAAAACAAACAATTCCAAGTAACAAGATCAGGAATCAAATAACTCAAACCCTTTAAAATAATAAAAAAACTCACCAGGCTCACTGAGGAGACGCTGAGTTTCCTGCGATTGATCACAAAGTAGGAACAAATCAATCAACAACCCAGTTCTACTAACAAATACATACAAAATTCATCGAAATCCCACAAAGAAAACTTCAACCCAACAAAACGAGACCATTTCCCCAACATACGAATAAATCAAGCCAGACAAACCGATCGGGGTGGAAAACAAGGAAGATCGCAAAGAAAATCGAAGATCTTACCTTAATGATTCTTCGGGGAAGATTACTGTTCGCCATTTGAGGTCGGATTGCAGAGCTCGGGATAGGGTTTAGGAGACGAAGAAGAGAGAGATTGGAGAGGAGACGCTTTCCTCTCTCTAGATTATAAAGACTTGAACGAAGTTTGAAGGTACAACTTTCTGCACACTCCAATTATTACGATCTTTCTGTCCCAATAAACGATCGGTTATATTTATAAGATTTTTTTTTTCTTACCAATCTTTTTATTTATTTTCCTTTTTTTTTTTTTTTTT
>NW_019268525.1:3035911-3051907 GCF_002738365.1 Cucurbita moschata | reverse complement strand
CTTTTTTTTTTTTTTTTTTATAATCCTTTCCTTTAGTTGATTTTAGTAAAAATAAGAAATAAAAAATAAAAAATTCAAACAAATATTTGAATATTTATTTAAAATTTTACTATTATAAAAGTCAAAATTGATTTGAAAGGTAATATATAGAATTTAAAAACTAATTTTATTATGTTTTTTATATAAAAATAAAAAAAATCATACAAACTCTATAAATATATTTTTTTTTTTTTTTTTTTTGAGATTTCAAGATTTAATTAACATTATAATTAAAATAAATAAGAGTACTGTTAATTTGTTAAGATCGATCCCACTCTTTAAGACAACAATCAAATATTGATTCACCCTACAACAGTAACATCGCTTCGAGTCCATCAAAAAGAGGGATGATTAGACGATTAATTAGAGGTACATAGACGTCAAAAACTAGATCGAAGTAAGCTATTGCTTGTTGGTTGAGATTGACCAAACTACTTTGGTTGCAAGAAACCTTGAACTCGGATATACACAAGACGTGACGATGAAAATGAGGTTGACCAACTCTTCAAGTAATGCAAGGAGCTCGAAGTTGATTAAAGCAAAGCTCAACTAACCTTCAACTTGGACCAAGCATTCCATATTTCCACAACCCACTTCTTAGTGACGAGGTCACCTCACTCTCGTGCAAAAGATGAGATAGAAACAACCGACACAATACAAATTTGAGGGACCTCATACTTGTCTCGCACAAACAAGGACAAGGTCCCACTATGCTCATTGACCGGAAATTTTGAAGTCAAGAATTTGTCGGTTGAATTAGTTTAATTAAAAAAAATTACACGAATAAGATAAATTTCAAAACTAGACAATCGACTAATCAAATTAAAAAATAAAAAATAAATAACAGTGCCAACTTTGGATTAATTAAATCACAGAGTTTAATAAAAATTTAAAATATTTATTAAATATTGTGTTTAATAGATAGAAATAAAATTATTATTTTTAGTTATAATTTATTTTGTAACAAGGGAATATTTGAATTACGAGTGTATGACCATCAACGGAGGCGGTTTGAGTACGCGTAAATACAACGCTAGTAATCTTCTTTGTCATTGGGTGGGTCTGGCCCACACCTCCATAAATAGGAGAAGAAAAAAGTTTTGAACGTTTTAAAAAATAATTAAAAAATGTCGAATTCAATTTACGACGAAAAATATTAAAAAATGTTAATTCAATTTACGACGATGTATATATATATTTGTGATAATACAAAATTGAATTACTTTACTTTAGTTTTATATGTAAGTTTATTTTTAATAAAATTAATTATTAATATATGTAATAAAAAACTAATTTATAGTGATTTATGTAAAATTAATTATTGAGTTTACTAAATTAATAATAACTTGTTAAAAATTGTACTTAATTAAAATTTTAAACAAATTTAACTAATTATTTATAATTTAAAAATTATACAAATTATTAAAATTGATTACCCTACCAACAATCAGTTTTTGATCGGGACAACCGTACACTAATTTTCCTTGCACAGAGACTTGTTAGCATCATTCTAGCCATAGTCATTTGTTCTCTGAATTCAAATCATCATTAAAGAGGGTGGATGAAATATATGCAATTTGGATGGAAAAACTGTAAGGGAAGAATTTGAGCGGTTTGCATTGCTTTAGTCACTGACAGTCGTACTCCAATTCAAATATATTACAGTTTTAGATAAAATTGACGTGACAATGTCGTTCTTTCAAATTTAGTTAAGTTGTTTGCATCGTTCTAGCCACTAACAGTCTTACCACTTGGTATTTTCGAGAGGCAGAAAGTACTGGTAATTTGAGTGTATTCCTTTATAAATAATATAACCTAATTAAAATCAATATCCTATTATTTAACTTGAATAGGGGATCGGATGACGTGGCGGAACCACAGCGAACGTGATCCCGTACAACGAAAACTTTCATTGAAGATAATTCACCGAATCATTTCCGCCATAGCCAAAGTTCGAGCTCGAGCACGGATGCCTCTTAAGACTACTGAGACCTACTGTAAATTACCCGTTCTGCCCTCCTAGTACACATGGCAATTTCACGTTTAGTACTAGGACCTTTATCGCCTCTTCTACGCTTCTCTCTCACATCAACGAAGCTCACTCCTAAACTACATTCTCGCAGATACCGCTTCTTCTCCATCCGTGCTGCTATGGCGTCTTCACCTGCTCGCAAGGTCTTATCATGTCTGCCGAATTGGAATATCTTCTTCTCATAGAGATTTCCTTTTCTTTGTGTTGTTTCATTTTTGTCAATTTTGTCAATTTTGTTTCTGTTTGCAATTTTTTTTTGTTGGATGTTTAGGTTTTGGTTCCGGTTGCGAATGGCACCGAGCCGCTCGAGGCAGTCATCACCATTGACGTTCTTCGACGTGCTGGAGCTGATGTTACCGTCGCTTCCGTGGAGAATCATCTTCGTGTTGATGCAGCGCATCAGATTAAGATTGTTGCTGATTCTCTCATTTCCGATTGCGAGGACACTGTTTTCGATCTCGTCGCACTTCCTGTATGAATTTCTCTCCCTCCTTTTTAATTTTTTGCTGTATGTTGGCTAGGTATTGCGTTTTTAATATTTTGACGTTTGGTTTGGAGAGATGCCGCGCTTTTTTGTTTTCGAGAATTTGTTGATTGAAGATTGATCGGCGACGAGGGTTTCTGTTTCCTATGGAGTCCGATTTCTTTCATTTCGAATCTCCTAGTAATGATATATTGACTTGATTTTATCAGAAGTTCTCGGTATGGGGGCACGGCTCTCACCACTGCATTTAGTAACCAAATCTGGAGTTCAGCAGTTGATTTATGTGGTTTATATCCATCATTTTGGGTCATATTTGATAATAATCGATAGCTGTATTTTGCGTTGCCATATTGATTGTATGACTCATTTGCTTTGAAACTTCAAGCCCAATGGTGCTACCATTATGATGTACTTGGTTTTTCAGAGTCCTATATACCCCTTTTCATTGAACTAGGTTTCACTGTTTGTTTTATTGAAGCATAATTTCTGCTTTTCTCATTCTCTAGGGAGGTATGCCAGGTGCTACCAATTTTAGAGACTGTGCAGTTTTGGAGAACATAGTGAAGAAGCAAGCTGCAGATGGTCGACTTTATGCTGCAATCTGTGCTTCACCGGCTGTGGTGCTTGGCTCATGGGGTTTGCTGAAGGGGTTGAAAGTAAGCTGGCTGATATTTTTCTCGAGATTCAAGTCTTGTTTTGATTTATGATGAAGTGCTTGCTCAATTTTACTTTTATTCAAAATCTTGTCCTTGACAGGCCACATGCTATCCATCATTTATGGAGCAACTTGGAACTACTGCAACTGCTGTTGAATCCCGAGTACAGATTGATGGCCAAGTAGTGACAAGTCGTGGGCCTGGTACTACCTTGGAGTTTGCTGTTGCGCTGGTTGGGCAGTTGTATGGGAAAGAGAAGGCTGATGAAGTTTCTGCACCTTTGGTACAGTGTTCTTCTTCTACATTTTTCGTACACTTGGCTGCTCACACACACGTGCATTTATTCTAAATAGATGAGGTAAAAACATACATCTATAATTGCTAGATGAAAATAGGCAGAGCGCAATTGAGCAATTACTGTGATGGAAAAGAGAACAACAGAGATGAGAAAAGTGGGGTTGGTCATTCATGCGAGAGTATTGAATTGAAAAAGTAAAAAAAAGAATGGAATTTAGAAAAACCCCTATTGAAAGTAGCTAATTGGCTTGAAGATAGTCCCCTTGCCTGCTTATGTTTATACAATAATGAGGATTTCTTGAAAAGATTTTACCTATCATCGATGGTTTTGATATGAATGCCTTCATCTGTGGTGAACTCTATTCAAAGAACAAGGTACATAAATGAAGGAAATTGAATTTGAAGAAAATAAGATACTGCTTCTCCCAAAAAAAGGGTACTGGGAACATTTACTACTTTATAATTCTATTTCCTTTTCACCACTTTTAGAAGTTTGTCAATTGCCAGAGTGACTAATGCTTGTATTTTCTTGTCGAAGATCCTTCTTTGATGCAACGTTTGCTTATCCATATGCACTCTTTTAATGTCTAATCAGTTGTTGCGTTCCAACCATGGTTCTGAATATACTATTGCTGAGTATAATCAAGAGAAGTGGACATTTGGTGATGGCCCAAGGGTAAGGTTTATGTCTTCTACTCATTTACAATAGTTGCAACCACTGTAACTTGCTTCTATTATGCATCAAACAATAGTCCCTTCTGCTTACTGACAGGGAAAAAGTGCTTCAATTATAGGAGTTATTTCTTGACATGTTTAGAATATGTTGTATAAATCTATTTCAATATCCATCAACGTACACCTGTATGTATATCTGATTGGAGGTGTTGGATACTAAGTCTACTGGTCGAGGACAGAGATAGTCATGAAATAGTTTCTGATGTTAGTAGCTTCTGGAAGTTTTTTCCCCCTTACGTTTTGAGGTTGAAAGGCGTAAGCCTCAACTGAAGCTCAAATTCCTCTACAAATGCCAACCTGTGGTTGCTTTTGGCGGTGTTAGTGAGTTATTTAATGAGTTCAACGTTCTTTTCTTTTGTTTATTATTTGTTGCACTGTTTTCTTTTCAGTTTTTTTTTTCCTTTCTTTTTTTGTCTTTTCTGTGATGTCAGACCACTACCATCGCCTTCTAAATCTACCCTTTTACCACTGTTTGTGGTTTACAAATTAAAAAAAAAAAAAAAAAGTACAAGTTTGTTGATTTTCTTAATGTGTTTTTTCCAGTATTTTATTCTAATTTTTTAAAGTTCTCTCTCTCTCTCTCTCTCTCTCTCTCTCTCTCTTTTTTGAAAATATATAGTCCTCTAGTTTTTGAGATATCATGTTTAGTTCCAATTAAATAAATTATGTTTTAAACTTTTACATGAATACTGCAATATTTGGAAAATAAGATTTTATGTTTTTACACTCTTTACTTATTTATTTCTATTTAAAATGAGGCTTACGCTTCATAATGCCTAAGAGTTTATGCCTCACCTCACTTGCCTTGATCCTTTTAAAACACTGTTAGGCAGTTGTAAGGAGCACAATTACCTGTTGAATGGATTTATTTAATGATGTGCTTGTCTGAGTGATTACTAGAATAAACTAGCAGCATCTGCTTACCTTTTGAAAACATCATATTGGATAGTGAAAAGTTATCTTTTCCTTTTGGTCTTGGGATGTGCAACACCTTTAAATTTCCCGAGACTTTTGAAGGAGTTGGAAAGTAACATGCTTTAGCTGGAAATTGAGAGCAAGTCTAGATTTAGAAACCAGATTGATGCATGAAGAAATTTAAATCTTTTGCACCGCAAAAAATGTTGCATCTACACAACGTTCAATACCTTTGTTAAGACAAGGATACCAATTACTATTTAGAAACTAACTTGTTCAATAGTTAAAAATAGTTCCAATTGTGGGGACATTTTCAACGTTCTTGAGGTACGCTCATATATCAAGCTATATGAAGAATTATCAAATTTTTATTTACTATTAGTTAAATAATTTTATCTAAACAACGTTGGTGTGCATTTTTAATTTTATTTCAGAGATAGCACTATCACAAAACAATTATTCCACCCAAATGATAGCCTTGTTTTAATTTGAAATTGGAATTACTAAGTGTATAGTGGGTAATATTCATACTTTGCTTTCAGATTCTCGTCCCTGTAGCTAATGGCACGGAGGAAATGGAGGCTGTTATGATCATTGACATTCTTCGACGAGCAAAAGGGAAAGTGGTGGTGGCTTCTGTTGAGGACAAACTAGAGATTCTTGCTTCTCGAAAAGTTAAACTGGAGGCAGATTTACTTCTTGATGAAGCTGCTGAACAGTCATATGACTTAATAGTTTTGCCTGTGAGTTTGAATTTTTTGGATTGCAATTATTATTGATTAATTTGAACTAAATTTGACCTGCACGTTTGCAGGGGGGGCTTGGTGGCGCCGAAGCATTTGCAAAATCAGAAAAACTGATTAATCTGCTAAAAAACCAGAGAGAATCAAACAAACCCTATGGAGCAATATGTGCATCCCCAGCTCTGGTCTTAGAACCCCATGGTTTGTTGAAGGTATTAGCTTACCATATAAATCTTGCGTCTCTTTCATATACATTGTGCATACCTATTAGCAGGCTAAGTAGATTGCATTGTAAGATTTTCAAAATGAGAGATTGGGGTTCAATCCATGGTGGATACGTATTTAAGATTTTAAATTCTACGTGTTTCTTTGGCAACTAAATTTAGTAGGGTTAGACGGATATTCACAAGATTAGTTGAAATTGACAAAAGCTGGTCTAGACACTCATGGATATTGAAAAAAAAAAAAAAAAAAAAGACTTTAAAAAAAAAGAAAGACACTGAAACAATTTGCCGTATTCTTCATACGATCTTGAACTTTTGTACATTGGACATATTGACAATATTGATTGAAGTTCCCTCGACAACTTCATCTATGATATTGGTTATCTCAATTTTTTTGACTCCCTGAAATCCATAATTCATTCTTGGTCCCTAATACTGACCTCGGAAATGTAGCATGCAAGGAGTTGAATATTTCAATGGACTTTTTTCTTGTCCCGTATGCTTTCATGCTCATTACCATTTAAGAACTCTAACAAAAACCAGTTTTTCCTTTTCATTCATTTATAGTACGGTTTTAATGTAAAATGAGCTTGCTACCATTTCAGGATAAAAAAGCCACTGCTTTTCCTGCATTGTGCGACAAACTGTCCGACAAAAGCGAAATCGAAAACAGGGTGGTAGTTGACGGAAACCTGATTACAAGCAGGGGACCTGGAACTACGATGGAGTTTTCTTTGGCAATCGTGGAGAAGCTGTTTGGAAGGGACATGGCAGTCCAGCTGGGAAAAACAATGGTCTTCATCAGTAATAAATGTCATTCGAGCATTCTCACTGTGAGTGTTTCGTTATCTTAGCTACTATGAATGGAATGACTTGTCTGAACTTGACTTGTATGAACTGGAGAGTTGGATACTCATTTGAACGTGTGAATCCACTTCGAAATTTTGTATAGATGTTTGTTGAATAATAAACTGAGTTATATAAACCCTGAAATGCAAGGTCTCAACCTGAGGTTTTCTTTTTTAATCCATGTTTTTGGAATCCATATTGGAGGAATAATTATGGATCGTTAACCCCGGTTGGTGCGACTTAACTCTCATGTGTTGGCCAAATTGTCGACTAGTGTCATGTAAATAACAAATGACTAGTCTCAGAATTGAGTTCAAGTCATGGTAGTTACTTATCTAGAATTTAACACCTTACGAGTTAGGTTGGAGGTTGGACATGAAATATAGTAGAGCTAAATAGTTGTCCCTTTAAAACAGTTGAGATTTGCACAAACTAGTTTAAATACTCACACATACACGTATATAAGTCCTTGCATGTGCAGCATCTGAAGCTTGAGTAACACACGAGTTTTATTAAATAATATGAACTATTTTTGATAGACGACATCGAGGCAAAAAGACGACATAGCCCTATTTATTAGCTCGTGGTATTTTCAGGTTGATATCAAACCCTCGAGAAGAAGTAATTTAGTTTTTTTTAGTGTCATTTTTCTTTTAAACTTTCTTTTCCTTATAAATGTTTGGATTCTAAGACAGACCTTGGACCATCTCCCAAGACGTGGAAGTCTTTTCCTTTCGGTCTCATGCTTCTCGACTCTACCACTAAACCCTAAACTCTAAATCCTAATCCTACGTGCCCTGTTTTTTCCATTTGAGTAAAGAAAGGTTTCAACGATGCCTTCGAAACGTCCAAATGTTGAAAACTCTAGTTTTCATTTGCCGTTAAAAGTACCGATAGTTTTCGGCATTTAATTACTTTTAAAACTGGTCCATGATATTTAATATTTTTTTTAAATGATACTTAATTCCTTTTGAGATTGTATGCTTTAATAATTTTAGTATTGTAATTTTTTTTTTTTTTTTTTGTAAGAATATGAATATTTTTTTTAATGATAAGTCAAATTAATGTATTAATTATTATTATTTTTTGTAATTTAGTTTTTTGTAAAAAAGAAAAGAAAAAAAACAGAATTTTCCGTGTAACATTGAAGCCACCATTCTCTTATATTTAAATATGGTGGGCCCACCACTACCCATTTTCAAAAACTTTAGGACAAATAAATTAATGGATGCAATCATGATAAACTCTTATCAATATGGCATATGCATGCCATACCTCACATAAAGTCAATAATAAATAAATAAATAAATAAATAAAATAAAATAAAAACAAATTGTTAAAGAAAAAATTAATAAATTTATTGTGTGAACTTTTTAAATATTTTTATTTATGTATCTTTATTTAGCATGCCCGTGAAATTAATTTTGGCATGATTAGAGATGATGGGCTAGCACTCTATTAATAACTTTGTAAGAATATAAATATTTTTTAAAAATTAAGTAAAATTAATGTATCTTTTTTATAATGTAGTCCTTTGTAAAAAATGTAATAATAAATAATTTATAATGTAATAAGTAAAATTAATGTATTACGGTCTTAATAATATTTGATTATTGTATTTTATTATACTTTTAATTGGTCAATTTTGTCATCTTATTGAAAATTTATTATAATTATTTTTAATATCTATTTATTTTATCTCAATAAATTTTGGAAGCAGGTTTACATTATGATTATCGTAAATTATTTATGGATTTGAAAATTATTTTATTATTATTTAACGATAAAAAAGAACTTTAAAAAACTAATTAACACGTGGAACTATAAATACTGGTATTTCAACGAATAATAAATTACAAGCTTGTGAAAGTTGAACGCCAAGTACTCCGTTGGCGAACGCAAGAGCGGCGTAGAGGTAGAATCTTTTATCCCGGTTCTTTCAAATCGACTTTTCATCTCAGGATCGAGGAATTCCACGCGCAAATTCTGAAATGTAAACTCTCTCTCTCTCTTTCATTCCGCGATTCTTGTTGCATTTGACTGAAAACTTGGCGAAAATCTTTATCTGTTTGTTGATTGAATGCAGTTGGACTCTGTTCGTGTTACTGTTTGCTTCTTTTCGCGTTTGGCCGGCTGAGAAAACCACGAGTAAACAAGTGTCTGTCGTTATCTTGCTTTCCACTACAGGGGAGGAAGTTTCTTAAAGCTTTCATCAGGTCAGAACTGGCGGAGACTTGTTGTGGTCAAGGTAGGTTGAGTTGCCGAAGTTTACGTTTCGCTTGGATCAGAATGGAGTTGGAATTAATGTAGTTCTGAATGATTTTCCAGATCTTGTTCTTTTTTGGCGGTTTTGGTTCGTTGCTAGTCTGAATTCTCAATGTTAGTGTTATTGATTATGTAGCCTAAGCAGCATCAAATTTAGCTTAATTTTGCTAGAAAATTGTTTTAGCTCTAGAGGCTTGTTAAATCTGTGCTTACCGAGAAATATCTGGTGCCTGATTTGATTACTCTAAGCTCAACAGAGAGCTATTGTTTTCTCAGTTCATCCTGATGGAATTATAGAAAGCATAGAAGTGTTCATGGCTTCTATTTCTAATTCTAATTACTTTGTTAGGATCGACGAGGAACTCATCTTGGCGTTGAGATCATTTCATGGAATCTTCAATTGAATGTTATCATGTATTTTTTAAATTGTTTGCTCGTCCAATAACACGATATCTTGAAATTATGATTTATGTCAATCCCCAGATTACAATGCTTTTATTTCGCTTCTCTCTTACTGGGATCTATAAAGATTGTCGTAGTGGCTATAATATAAGGGACAATGTTGTCTTTAACTGTTTATTTATCTTAATTCTTTGTATTGCTTGTTTAGATATGTTTAAACACATCTGATTATATCGAGTGGGTCCATAGGTGGGACCATTAGTATGTTTCAGAATATTCATCTGTTTTGAGGTTGGATTTTTACCATTAATAAACCAGCTTCATATATTCTTTCTTGTTAAAGATGCAGACTTTAGATTCAGTAATGGCATTCATTTATTTTGATGTCAAACGGCCATCAGATTCATCTATTGTCCTTCTGTTCATGAGATAATTCGAGAGGAGACTTGAGTGCTTGACAAACTCATACTATGGGTTTATGTCTAAATTTCTTTTTTCCTAATGGCAGAGATTTGATTCGTTGGATCAGAAATTGAACAATACAGAGGGTGTGATGACTTGTTTCTGTTTTTGTTCAAGAAGAAACAGAGATTCGTTGACTTCCCATACAGCAGCTGCAGAAGCAGCAGCAATCGAAGGTATGTTGGTTGAGCTTGAAGTGGCACACGTGATCTTGCAATAATTTATTCACATATGATGGTGATTATATGAGATAGTTTGTTGGAACCTTGGAATTATATTTGTACCACAGCATGATGAACATTAGTCATTGTTTAGATGAATAGGTCTACACCGATGAAGGGGTCCAATCCATCAGAAATCAGTGGCTTTCTTCTACATAATATTGAGATTATTCTTTAAATTTTTTGGTGTAAACTTGCTTGAGGTGCAATATAGATCTTCCTAATTGGATGCTTAAAATAATATTTCAAATCTTCAATTACTAAGTAAAGAAAGGTCTGGTGATAGAAAAGGGTGTGATCGTTTAAGTCCTAGATTATAAAAAGAAAAAGAGAGAGAAAACAGATTGTCTTCTTTTAATGCCTCTTTCTCTCTTCCCTTAGGTGGCAATGTTTCTCTAAGATGGTACGAGGGTTCAATTTCTGATTGTTTAGTAGAAGGAATTCTTCTAGGAACATTCGGCAGTGAACTTCCTACCCACATTGATTTTTCTTTTCTCTCCTTTTATAACAAGAGACAATTTCGTTAAGATTTGAAATTTATCAAAGGGATATGTCATCCATAATATTTATAAAAGACCTTCCCAATTTACAATGAGGGAGGTGTGACTACAGGAAGCAAAAGTATTAGACAATTTAGATTAAGATATAGAATAGTAAAAATCAGTGTCGAAGAGCTTTGTAAAAGTCTGCGTCTTCTCCCTTAGTGCTCTGGTATTATTGTGTAGCACTAATAAATCATCAAAATTATTTACCTTTTCTGAGCACTGAGACTTTTTCTAGACCCATTTGCTATGAAATTTTTAAAGGATGTTGTTTAAGCTCTATAATAGGTTGATTTGATACAGAGATTTCAAAAATTCCGAACGTTCGCTTGTACTCTTACGAAGAACTTAGAAAAGCAACTGAAAATTTCAGATTTGAAAACAAACTTGGACAGGGAGGCTTTGGATCTGTTTACAAGGTATAGCTGAAGGAGCTTCCTGTTGTATCTTGATGATAACTAATGTCCAAACGTTGTTTCTTCATCCCTCCTAGCACTGAATTCTGTTTTGCAAACTATTTCACTTAAGCAGGGAAGGCTCAGAAATGGAACTCTTGCTGCCATAAAGGTACTATCCATGGACTCAAGCCAAGGAACACGGGAGTTTTTGGCAGAAATCAATGTGATTACGGTTATAAACCATGATAACCTGGTTAAGTTGCATGGTTGTTGTGTGGAAGGGCAGCACCGGATTTTGGTCTATCCTTACCTGGAAAATGGCAGCCTTGATAAGATGCTTTTTGGTGATTATATATCCTGTTCTGTTTTAGTTTCTCAGTTTTGTAGTTTTCCTATAAACAACTTAATCTAATATACCCTCTTATGATAGGTAGAGGACGAGGAAATATCCAATTCAATTGGCAAACGAGGTGTAAAATATGCATTGGCATTGCACAGGGGCTCACGTTCCTTCATGAGGAAGTTCAGCCCCATGTTGTTCACAGGGACATCAAAGCAAGCAATATCCTGCTTGATAAGGACTTAACTGCAAAAATTTCTGATTTTGGTCTTGCTAGATTACTCCCGTCTCACATGACCCACGTCAGTACATGTATTGCTGGGACAGAGTAAGTTGTGCTTCTGAGAAAACTATAGGGCTAAATCCTCTGAAAATGATGTGTACTCACCGTATGTTATCTAATATCTTTTTAAGCTTGGTGATGACTGTTTCTGTTTGGAGTCCTCATGTAGTATATTATGTGACAGATCTCAGTTGCATTAAGTTCTTTTTATGTCTGGATGCTATCTATCCTGTTTGGATTTTAGACATCCATACGAGATGGTCTGCCATTGACATCTTGTATGTTTGTAGAAGTTCCTACTTTTGGTCATACAATTTTTTCTTCTCTAATTGGAACAAGCAATGATGGTAAAAGGTGATGCTGGCAAATTGTATGTCCTATGCTAACTCGTGATGTTCTTTTAGATGGTCTATATTCTCTTAGGAGTCAGGACTATTGCTCCTTCTTTTTTCCTTTTTAATATCCAAATTATTTTTACTCTTTACTCTTCCAGCGAGTTCAAATTAGAAGCAATTGTCTTACCTTGCGATATTCATATTATTGTTACTATGCAATGTTCTGACGGGCCTCTTGAATATCCAAGAGACCTTCTCGTACCACCGACCTTAGTCTTTGTGGTTTACTTACTACATGTTCTGCCAAGCGGACTCTTATTCTTGAGTCTTGCAATCTCACCTTGCAAATTTACCATTTTTACTTTCCTTCATAAACTAACTCTGCTGCTGTATTGTTAAAGAGGTTATCTTGCACCTGAATATGCCATCCGGGGGCAAGCGACAAGAAGAACAGATGTTTATAGTTTTGGTGTCTTACTCTTGGAGATTGTATGTGGGAGGTACAACATAAACAAACGGTTGCCTGCTGAGGAACCATATCTTCTAGAAATGGTATGCATTAGTTGCTGTTTTAAATGACAGAAAATAAAAGGTGGGGGATGGGATGTAGTTGGGGTTATTTGTTGACTTTGCAACTGAAATGAAAGACTTCATAACTAGGCATTCCTTGTAATTGATAACAAAATTATTTTATAAACATGTGCACTAAATTAGCTAGGACGAGCATCAAAACCTATAGCCAACTGGACTGTATTGATGTTTTACTATGGTTTGTTTAACTTCTAGATTCCTACTATGTTTTTTAAGAATCCAAAACTTCGAGTACAGAATTTAGCTATGTTTTTAGTGCTCCATGATAGTTTCTGACATGTCGTCCAATATTTATTCAAAATTGAAGTTCAACATGTCCCTTTTCTGGCATCGGATGTAATATTAAACTAAGACCACATTCAAGACAAGAATGAAATCATAACTGAAACATTCTACAAAAGTTTTGCATTACATTTTGAAATGAATTTCTAGAAAGTTCTAAGTTATCATCGACGTTGCTATTATGCCATGAGTTCCAGGATCATGCCCATTGTATATTACATAACTTTTAATGTTTTTATCAAGATTGATAGGTGCCCATTCATTTTTCAGTAGTCAGACTTCTGCTTCTAGTTCTCTTCCCTCAGGCCTCAAGGTCTGCGTTTCCTTTTGTTTATTTTTATCACTTCAGGCTAAGGAAGAGTAAGTGAAGCTAGTTGGAGATTTGCTCTAATATCACTTTGTCTTCTGTCTTCCAAATGAATGTAATTCAGTTTATATGTGAAATGATTAATGATTTGTAAGTATGCAAGGATGAAATTGATACTTTAAATATTTTCTCTGTATGCATGACTTGATTTGGTTTTCAATTCAAATTCCTTAAGGTGTTTGTTGGAGATCAGGGGAAAATATGAAGCATCCATTTGGATAGGAACTGCATCCTTTTTGTGATAAACTGTGAAGTTTCCTTAATGATTTGGTAATTCTAACAAAGAGATGTAAATGCTACAGGTGTGGAAGCATCACGAGACAGGGCAATTGCTGGAATTGGTAGACATATCATTACATGGAGACTTTGTGGCTGAAGAGGCTTGCAGATATTTAAAAGTTGGTCTTCTCTGCACTCAAGATATGCCAACGCTCCGGCCATCTATGTCGACCGTCGTCAAGATGCTAACGGGTGACATTGATATAACTGATCAAACAATATCTAGACCTGGAATGCTTTCAGAGTTCATGCTTCCAAAAGATGTACTAGGCAAGAAAGCCGAGCCCAATTCGAAGCTTACATCGACGACTGAAGACTCGGGAAAGCAAAGTGAATCAACTTCATCGTCAGGGTTCATGGACACCTCGTACGGTACCATAACCTTCAATTCGATATTTGATCGTAGTAACTGAGTTGGAAATTATTTTTTTGGTGGTGAGCCTTCTAACTAAAAGGAGGCACATATATATGTTTGTTCTATCATGAGTATACATCTATTCTGCTTCAACACTTTTTCCACCCTGTTTGTAACTGTGCAGTCCTGTTGTAGGAATTCTTAGTCATGAAATTTCATTGAGAAAATACATTGTTGCTACATTTCTTGTTCAAGAAGATTCGTGTCACACGGCGTGTCGTCGGGTACTCGAGGTGTATATTGACAATTCTTTGAATCTTTGATCCTGTTGGCATGGAAGGAAATTCATACCTTGTTGTGTTTTCATGTTATTATCATGTTGATAGATTTGCATACAATAGATTTGCAAAAACAACTAAAGTTTTACCAAAAAACAGAAACAATATTTATTTTTCAAGTTGTATGGAAAAAATGAGGAATTTGTTATTATTGGGTTAAATTCTATTTTAGTTTTTACCAAAATTATTTAACAAAACATCCAACATTATTTGGAAATTAAACTCACAATTTAGGCGATTTTAAACCAATTCAAATATTATATTTTATTAAATATTTTAGTATTAAAAAGTATTAATATGAAATGCTAAAATAATTTACCAAATTTTGCAAGGCTAATCAATTTTTTCCTTCCAAGGTTTATTTTTTATTTTTTATTTATTTTTAATTATGTTTTTATTTAAGGATTGTTATAAGCTTTCCTTTTAAAAGAGGACTAAGCCCCAGATAAACCCTTGTCTTTGTCTCAAGCCCTCTCCAATGGCGACTCGGCTCTTCTACCGCTCGCTACCTAAAACCCTGATTTCGGCTTCCATATTCTCTCGTTCGTTTCTCACTGCCACTGGAACGGCCTTATCCGCCTCTTCACACTCCTCTGCCTACCTTCTCCGTCGCCTTCGTCCTCTCGCTGCTATAGTTGTCGCTGATTTCCGCGGCCTCTCTCCAGCGGCGAGCGCGAGGGAGTTCGCCACCAGTACCGCTTCATCCTCTCTCAAAGATCCGAATCCGAACTGGTCTAATCGCCCACCCAAGGAGACCATATTACTTGATGGCTGTGATTTTGAGCACTGGCTCATTGTTATGGAGAAGCCAGAGGGCGATCCCACGAGGGATGAAATTATCGATAGCTTTATCAAAACACTTGCCATGGTTGTCGGAAGGTCAAGCTTCGTTTTGATCGATTGTATTGAATCTGTTGGGTTACCCCGATGATTGCATTTAATTTTGTTTCTCTTGGCATTTTAGTGATTAGAATTGTATGTTTAGAACAAAGTGGTGAATTCTTTTGTTTGTCTTCTACGGCAACATTTCAACATCGGACTCATCTGAAAACAGTATTTAACGTTTCGCTGTTTGGTGTTTCTTATTGATACAGTGAGGAAGAAGCTAGGATGAAGATATACTCTGTTTCAACAAGGTGCTACTATGCATTTGGGTGCCTTGTTTCTGAAGAACTTTCTTACAAGATTAAAGGTATTATACCTTTGTTTGTGCCTTGTTTTCTTTTGTTTGTTATTTCTTTCTTTTGTGTTGATTGTACTAAGTTTGTGCCTTTTCCTTCTCAGAGCTGCCTAAGGTTCGTTGGGTCCTTCCTGATTCATACTTGGATGTTAAGAATAAAGATTATGGAGGTAATTCCTTTTCGTATTAAGTTGAGAAGATTAGCATTTGACTTATTTCATTGTCTAATGGTTATTGACTTTTTTGTATACATTTATTTCTCGAGAATTAGTTGTAAAATATGCAATTTGAAAGAGGTGGCGTGAGATCCCACATCGGTTGGGGGGATTATAGAAGTGGTGTGAGATCCCACATCGGTTGGGGGGGGGGGAACGAAGTATTG
>NW_019268525.1:3008809-3035490 GCF_002738365.1 Cucurbita moschata | reverse complement strand
GGTTGGGGGGGGGGGGAACGAAGTATTGTTTATAAGGGTATGGAAACCTGTTTTAAAAACTTTGAGGGAAAGCCCAAAGAGGACTACGTTACTAGATGTGAGTTTGATCTGTTACAAATAGTATCAAAGCTAGATATCGAATGATGTGCTAGTGAGAATGCTGAGCCGCAAAGGGTGGTAGACATTATGGCGGTGTCCAATGAGGACACTTGGTCTTGAAGGGGGGTGGATTGTGAGATCCCACATTAATTGGAGAAAAGGGAACAAGTGCCAGCGAGGGTGTTGGGTCTCGAAGGGGGTGGGGGTGGATTGTGAGATCCCATATTGGTTGGAGAGGGGGACAAAGTAATTTTTATAAGGGTGTGGAAACCTAATTTTTACAAGGGTGTGAAACCTCTCTCTAGCGTTGGAGAGGGGGACAAAGTAATTTTTATAAGGGTGTGGAAACCTAATTTTTATAAGGGTGTGAAACCTCTCTCTAGCGAGTTATTGTGAGATCCCACATTGGTTGGAGAGGGGAACAAAGTAATTTTTACAAGGGTGTGGAAACCTCTCTCTAACATACGCGTTTAAAAACTTTGAGTGAAAGTTCAAAAGGAAAAGTCCAAAAGGAAAAGTCCAAAGAGGATAAAGTTTAAAAGGAAAGTCCAAAGAGGATAATATCTGCTAGCGGCGTTGAGGAAAAGTTCAAAAGGACCCAAAGACCACAATATCTACTAGTGATGGACTTGAGCTATTACGAGTGGGTTTGTTGGTTTAGGATCATGCTTCATTCAGGTAAGAACTGTGCATGAGATTAGAATGCACTCCTCCTGGACAGTTAGCAAAAGGAGCATTTGAATGGAAACTCTAATCCTAATGTGTTTGTTCCGTACACCAGACGAGCAAAATTGGACAGCTCTTATTTCTTGCGAATTCATAAAGCTAAAACTATTATCTGATGTTCTTCATTTTTGGCAGGGGAGCCTTTTATAAATGGTCAGGCTGTTCCATATGACCCGAAGTACCATGAGGAATGGGTAAGAAACAATGCTAGAGCAAATGAAAGGAATAGGCGTAATTCAGACGGCTCAAGAAATTTCAATAGGAGGGAACATACCCGGAACAGAGAATTCCCAAATGCTTCACCTACTTCAGGAACAGCTCCAAGTAATATGCCACCTCGCAATCATGATGGAATGCCCCAAGGCAACTACAGCCGACCACCGCCGCCACCACCCAACACCTTTAGCCGACCGCCGCCGCCACCACCACCACCAAGCCACTTTAGCGGACCACCACCGCCACGACCCAACAACTTTAGTGGACCACCACCACCACCGAATAACTTTAGTAGACCACCACCACCGAATAACTTTAGTAGACCACCTCCACCACCACCACCGAATAACTTTAGTAGACCACCTCCACCACCACCACAGAACAACTTTAGCGGACCACCACCACCACCACCGCAAAACAACTTTAGCGTACCACCACCGCACAACTATGCACCACCGCCACCATACAACTCCGGGGCACCACCACCACCACCATACAACTCTGGAGAGCCACAGCCAAACAACCATTGGGGAGCACCACCGTCCAACTACTATGGTGGAGCTTCAAACACGGGTGGGCCACCTGCTCAAAACAGCTATAGAGAGATGCAGCCTAATGCTGGTGGGTGGTCTAGGAATGTGCATAACAATCAACGGGAATAGTCATCAACTGTTCAGGAAAGTCTCAAAGTAGCAGAATTCTTTAGTTTTTTTTTTCTTTCGATTCTTACTTGTTGCTTGGTTCAAACCTCAAATCCTTCTGGCCACTGAGTATTTGTTCAGGTACTACTGCGGCAAACCATGAGTTTAGTTTTGCTTTGTGGGTAGTAGTATAGTTTCAAAGATGCATGAGATGATGTAATAACATTCACAATGTCATCTTTGTTTTTGGGCAATCTCATTTGGCCACATTTTCCTGCAACAATGCCCCCCTCAACTCTCCTGTATTGTGGTTCATTTACTGGTATGGCAATGGCAATAGTTCTTTAAACTTTTCTAGTTGAATCACAATTCGAATTATTTTTCCACCTTAACTTTGAGATATTTTATCAATTCCTAAAGAAGAAAATTCGAGGAAAAATTTGAATTCAGAATTGCATCAAGTAACTTAGTATCTTTACATACCCGCACGCAATTATGAAGCAGGCAGAGCAAAAGGCAAGCCATCTATCTGCTGCCATGGACGTGGAGCTCTTGCTCGATCGCTTATCAGAATCCATCCTGCAAAGTAAAACTTTTCAACTTCTTCTCACTACCTTTCTTCAAGTCATCAAAAGCTCGTGAGCTGTAGCAGCCTTTTTACTCGTGTCGAATTGAACAAGATTCTGTAACTCCAATGGATATAAATGTGTGTGTGTGTGTGTGTGATGAAAATCACCTTGGATGGGAGGAAAAGTCACCTTCAGACACCAGAAAATTTTCTTCTTGCAAGCAGTGAAGGTCAGTCAAAAGTTATCTTTACGCTCCCCTGGTGCATCCGTACGACAAAATAGAAGCTACAAGAATTTTGCAAGCTATAGATTCTGCTTTCTGTTCTTGGCAAATTGAATTTGATCTGCCAGCGACACTTCTTCCCTCAGTTTACCCTTCTTTATAAGATCTAGATCCATTTTTTCCCAGGTTGTGCCTCGGGGCACCACTGATGCAACGCTTCCTTGAGCAGCAACTACACCGTTTATTGCAATCTTTTTGCGAATCTAATCAACAGGTAAGTGAAAGAGGATAACCTTAATAGAAGACATGAAAACATAATAAGAACATCATTATCATAGGGCTGACAGATTAAAATGAAGGCTGGCCTAGAAATTTACATCTCCAAGTAGCTATGGTAGGTTGGCCTTTGTTATAGATCAGTTCCATTGCATGCTATCATTTTGATCCATTTAGTGGATCAGTCAAACTATTAAAGTAAATCTACAGGACCTCCCTGATCTTTACCTTCTTCAATCTTTGCTTAAGTCTCGATCTTTCAATTGCAGTTAGCTCCTTCTTCGTTCTCTGGACGTCTTCTCCCTCTTTCATCCTTCTTTTTCCTCCATTTCTTCTTCTAGAACGCATTTTCCTTTTCTTTATTTTGGCACCCCTTCCTTGGATTTTTCTCTTTTTCGCATTCTCTGCTCTCATCAGCTTTAATTTTTCCTTCTCTTCAACCATTTTAAGCTTTTGATGAAGCATTTCTTGTATTATCTTGTCATGGCTGTCCCAGTCAAGTTCTTGTTCTTCCTTCCCTCCTTTCTTCGCAGCAACAGCTATGCTTTCCTTCCAAGACCGGAAGAACGCCTCGTTTAATCTCTTCTTCAATAATCTCTTTCCCCATACACGTCTGAGTGAGGAGCTAATTTTGGTTTTGACCTGATCACTGCAAATAGAATAAAGCACGACTGTATCTTATAGCATGTTTATACCTAATAAACAGACGAGATTTGCCTCGTCAAGCTGAACAATTCCACTTGATAACGAGGAAATTCCCTCAAAATAATAAGTTTTCCTGACAAAGAACTGAAATAGACAGTAAAATTCTGAGGAATGTTGAACATATGCGAGATTATTAATTCCACATGGTTAAGTGCTAAATGTTGAAATTTGGGAGCCAATGACATCAATTCTAGGACTATAAGAGTCAAGCATTTTCGCCCACAGCCTGTTCATGATTTCAGTGCCAGATCCAAAATCAGGATTTTTTCTATTTTTCCCCTTTTATAAGAGATCTTGAAAGTAGATTGTAAGGTTTACAATTCATTCTTACATAAAACTTCATATTAACTCTATAAAGTGACAATGCTACAAAAGATCTTTGCTTTTCACTAAAATATCCAACAAAATCTGAAAGCATCTGATGTTAAATCTTCTGTTATTCAAGTTCATTTCGGCATTCAGAAATAAAAGAGTGAAGGGTTAAGAGTGAAACCTATGAGTGGGGCGGGGATATTCGGACATCTTCCTCCTCACCTGAAATATTAAAGAAAAATGAAAAGGTTGAAATTACAGAATATGACTGGTGAATCAGCCTGAAATGTGAACCTCACCTTGGGGTTTCTCAAGGCTTCAATTGTTCTCTGCTTGATTCGCTTACGAGTTTCTGCAGATAAATTATATGTTAAAATCCCAAACTCCACCAAGTATAACCTTAGCCACTTAAAATTCACCACTGCTAGAGGACCCACTAAATGTTCTTACCCAAGCTGTGTTTCTTGCCCTTGTTCCATGGTACTTTGCCCTTATTTGCCACTCCTATTTTTCTTCGTCTTTGCCACTCCTTGTCATTTTCAGTTTCATGATTTTCTGGGCAATCGTCATCGCCGATATTTCTGCTCGAAACCTGCTTCTCAAAGGAACCTGAGGAACATTTAGACTTGTAGCACTCACCAGAGTTGGAAATTCTACCCTCAGCAACAATGAACAGCAAGGACTGGGAAGAATTTGTTCTGTTGAAGACATTGGAAGGAGAAGATAACGAATCATTCCTGCATATAGATATCTGCTGATTCATTGGCATCAAATTTGATGGAAGATTGACGTTGGCAACTGGGTAATAGAAAGTCTTCCAGATAGCAGAATTTGGAGCAAGATTAACAGATAATGTTGCACCTAATAATTTCCTGTTATACATTCAGAAACGCAATAAGATAAGTATGTCTTATAAAAGAAAGTTGTAACATCTATGTTTTTCCTTTCATTTCTTAAAAGAAGAACAGCATTCAAATTTTAGATTCATAAGATTTTAGTACTTTTTAGAGTCTTGTTTCCCTCCGGACTGCAAATTATCTTAATACTTAAAGTACATTAGTATCAATCGAAGAAGATAAATAAGGTTCTAAATGCAGTAGAGTCTATTGATTCACATTGTTAGATTGAATGGCACGATAACCTATCTGGGTCACGACCTTATGTATTTATAGATGAGTATAATGAAGATTACCTTCCAAATCTATGATTTGGTAACAAACTCTTCAAAATCATAACAACTAGTAAATCTTAGACTATCTTCAAAATCATAACAACTAGTAAATCTTAGACTATTTTAGTATATACAATTATGATCTATTTTAGGTTTAACACATATCACTGACAAATACACGCAAAATAATTTTAAAAAAACTGAAGGAATATGACCACTTCCTTGCAATCTAATTCAGAGATGTTAATCTGGCCGAGACTTACAGATTCACAAGGGGAAACAGAAAAACGATACAAAATTTCGCTAAACCTACACAAAGAAACTTCCAGCGAGCTTGAAAACGTAAGAGAATGGAGAAGAACTTACATGTGAATGTATGGCATTCGAGTGAAATGGTAATCCATAAGGTGGCGACGGATGAAGAAACCGGCGACGGAGAGTCAGTGTCCGAGAGGGATTCGCAGAAGAAAAACCCGAAGGACCCAACAGCCCAATGCCCATAAAATGCAAAATTCAATTACGCTAATGGCACTGAAACCACTGTGGTTGGCGGTAGAATTTGTATAAACCATTGCTTGCTTCAAACCAAATGCCCGCCGCTCTTTTTCCCAATAAATTTTTAAAAACTCAAATTTATAATTTTATATCAAGGCCTTAATCTAGAGTTTATAAATTATATTTATTTTGGCGAGTGAAAAAAAAAGCTTGATTGGGCTTTCAGAGAAGCCCATGAGCCCAGAAAAGTTCCGACACCGACATTGGCCATGGGCCCAGCCCAATTAAATCATTATAGAATCGACGGCCCAAAATATAGAATTGATCAAAATTTAAATGAAAAGGGCTTTATTGGGCTTTCATAAAAGCTCACGAGCCCAGAAAACTCTGACACCGACATTGGCCATGGGCCTAGCCCAATTAGACCATTATAGAATTTATCAGGGCTTAATTGGGCTTTCTGAGAAGCCCACGAGCCCAGAAAAGTTCCGACACCGACAGTGGCTATGGGCCCAGCCCAATTAAACCATTATAGAATCAACTGCCCGCCATTCGTTTCAATCCTCTTCGTCTTGGTCATCGTTCCTAGACTCGGATTAGGGTTTAGCTTCACCTTCTTGTTCTTCTTCTTCTTCTACTTCCACTCTACACTTCCAGGGACCTCCTTCTTCGTCTCATCTCCGCCATGGACGCCACCAAGAAGCGGAGGATGGAAGAAAATGGCGTCGACTCCTCTGAAAATTCTTTCTTAAAAATTACCTCCGATGATGCTCGTAAGATCATTGATCGTTTCACTCCGGACCAGCTTATCGATATTCTCCAAGATGCTGTTTCGCGTCACACGGATGTCCTTGATGCGGTTCGATCTATTGCTGACCGAGACGTCTCCCAGCGGAAGCTGTTTATTCGGGGTCTTAGTTGCGATACAAGTACAGAAGGTTTGCGCTCTCTCTTTTCCGCGTATGGGGAGCTTGAAGAAGCGGTTGTTATTATTGACAAGGCGACCGGGAAATCGAAAGGGTATGGCTTTGTGACTTTCAAGCATGTTGATGGGGCTATACTGGCTTTGAAGGAACCGAGCAAGACGATTGATGGCCGTGTTACAGTAACGCAATTGGCTGCAGTGGGAATTTCCGGGCAGAATTCGAACGCTGCGGACATGTCGTTGAGGAAAATTTATGTGGCGAATGTTCCGATGGATATGCCGGCCGATAAACTGTTGGCACACTTTTCGCTGTATGGAGAAATTGAGGAGGGACCGCTAGGATTTGATAAGCAGACGGGTAAGTGCAGAGGTTATGCTTTATTTGTGTACAAGAAGCCAGAAGGGGCACAGGCAGCTCTGGTGGATCCAATCAAGACGATTGATGGAAGGCAGTTGAGCTGTAAATTCGCTAACGATGGGAAGAAAGGGAAACCTGGTGGTGGGCAGGATGGAATTCAAACGCCGGGGGCCGGTCAAGGGAATTTGCATGGAGATGGCATGCCTATGGCTCCTCCTTCGGCAATGCCTGGTTCAGGCGGACAATATGGTGGGCCGGGAGGCATGGGGTCGTATGGAGGCTTTTCTAGTGGCGTTCAAGGGGGACAGGCACTGGGTCATCATCCGCTAAACTCCTCAATGGGGCCGGGTCTATCTTCTGTCGGTGGTCAGGCTCCATCTTCGTTGGGAAGCTCTGGCGGATATGGCGGCGGTCCATATGGTGGTGGGTACGGCGGTCCCGCGTCCTCAATTTATGGTGGTATGGGTAGTGTAGGTGGTGGTTTGGGTGGTTCTGCTGGTGGATTGGGCGGAACCGGGGGGCCATCATCTCTGTATAGGATGCCACAGAGTTCGGTGGGAATGCCTTCTGGTGGTTATCCGGATAGTGGGCATTATAGCATGTCATCAGCATCTGGGCACCCAAATCCGCTCCATCAACAGGCGGTAACATCACCGGCGCCACGTGTTCCGCCTGGAGGAATGTATCCCAGTGTGCCACCTTATTACTGAGGTATTCTCGTTTTTATTCATACTGTAAATTACTGCATGAAGTGTGATGGTATATTAGTCAAATCATACCCCATACCGTGTTCTGGTTATCCTTATTACTTCGATTTTCCCCCTCTGCGTGACGGTGTTTAATTCCAGTATGATCTTCCGTTACTAATTTTAGTTTTATCGCTATCAGCATTCGGGCTTACCGTGCACGCATGTTTTACCTGCAAATCTATGTTTTTTTGGTTATTTCACGCTTAGTGTGTTCTTTTTTCCTAGCTTGTTAAAGTTTGCTTTATAGTATCATCTGGGTCTGGCTTGTTGTCTGCGTGAATATTGTGCATCAAATAGCATGCAGTTCTCAACAAAACCATTTCTTCTGGATACTACTAATATGGACTCTCTTTACTATCTCGCCTTGTGATTTTTTTATGTCAATATCCACTCTTGATTTATGTTTTTTCTGTTTTCTTTTTAGGCGTTTCATTTTCACCTTATTCTGGACATTTTGTGCTTGTGAAAGTATTTATCTTCGTGTTGTCATTATTTGTGTTGGATTCCATCTTCATGCAGTTACACTTGTTTATGAATTATGTTGTTGTAACCTGGAACATATATGTGAATGCGGATTCAGTCCTAGAAAGTTTGAGTTTTAGCTGGCATATTTCCTACACATTGCTTTATTGTGCTTCTTCTGCTTGCCGCAAATATACACATCTAATTATCCCTTTGTTAATTCATATTAAGTTCGTTTGGGAAGTTGGTATTTTTAGAATGTTTATCTCATGTTCTAATTGTAATTTTTTGTTGTATATCTTTATTCACTGCTAAAGTTGATTATGTCTGGATTTTCTGTTCTCAAAATTGCTTAGATGTGGACCTTTGTTGTTTCATGGAGCATTTTTCTCCATTTACATTTACTAACAGAGGAAGAGAGTGTTTGTTTATCAATTGTTTCTGGACATTTAACCAAGAGGATATGGAAAATGGTAGGAGGAAGTTATTCTTTTTTCATTTGCTCCTGATGGAAATTAACCTTGCTCTCCTACTAGAAATGTCAGATTTTCTTAGAGTGTTGGTTTCATTTTCTGAGAGAAGTTGTTGAATATGTTTATTTACTGTTGAATTAGATTGTTCATCTAATTGCAGTAATCAAAATCTTGCCTTTGTTGTTTACGGGAGAATATTACATTGTTTATATGAGTGTAGGGAGTGTTAGTTGTATTATCTAGTTTATTTGAATATTGTTTAGTCATCCTCTAAGAAGAAGCACGGATATAGATACAAGACATGGATACGATGCTACACGTCCTTTTTTAAAAAAAAAATTGGACACACACACACGTTTACGAAAATATGCATCACTTTTATAATTAAGAGAGAAATTCAAAGTTAAACATTTATATGTTTAAAAATATGAGCTTGATGTATTTTCCTCTATAATTTTTCATGTGTATATGCTAGACTTAACAAGTCTTTGATACATGTCTAACAAATGTTTGACCTGTATTGACTTTGCACCAAGTGTCCAACACATGTCCAACAAAGGTTAGTGTGTCTGACATGGGTTGGGCAAACATGCTAGGCAAAAAAAGGTGCAAGGGTCCGACTTTCTAGACCTAATGGAAGCTCATTCAGATCCTAAGCAAATAGAAAGCTAAAAAAGGTGCAAGGTTAGTGTGTCTGACATGGGTTGGGCAAACATGCTAGGCAAAAAAAAAAAAGGTGCACCAAGTATGAAACAAACAAAACAAAGATCTTATAAGAAACAATGGAAGCTCATTCAGATCCTAAGCAAATAGAAAGCTCATTAAGATCCTAAATAGTCACAAATACAGAATTGAGTTCTTAAATACAATAATTCTCGAAGCAAAATAAATAAGCATAAAGACTCTAAACCCTTGACAAGCTAACGAGTTTTCTTGTCACACCCTCGGTACACCTTTTGCCTTTACTTGAAATAAAAAGGTTTATGAATTCATAAGATGAAGGAATTTATAACTGTTCAAAATTTGACCAATTTCCATAGACACAAATGAGTAATTGTCCTTACAATTTTCCTAGAGAACCCTAATTATCTAAGCTGTTAGTTGATGATCAATTTCCATAAACAAAGACTGAATAGCCTGTAAGCTTATGAATAAAATCCTTTGACCTTCGTGGAATAAGTCCCATGCATACAAGTGAGCAAATGCGTGAAGTTATATCACTCATCTTATATCGATCAACACATGCAAGATCTTATAGATGTTTCAAAACATTATTCCCATGTATGCACAATCAACACAACAATCACAGAACAAATAATGCATGCATACGTAACATCTTAAAACAAGAATGTTATCCAATAAGAAAATCACTTCAAATGATTCCTAGCAGCAACACAAATTTTCCCATGAGTTGCACAAAGTTTAGTCCAATCCTACAACAAAATCTTAATTGTAACCCTGAAACCTAGAGAACAAATACTATTGTAACATCACAAACCATAATCAAGGGCTTAGAATATTTAACGAAGATAGTTCTTATCTGAAGATTGGTTTCTCGTCCCCAACGATCAATTAATTCCCAACACAAGAGACCAAGACTTATCCCCAATGTTTGCTGCGTACAAATATTGAGCCCTAACACACAAATCTCATTCAAAATGCCCAATAGTGGCCCTAAACCAGAAAAAAACTGATGTAAAATCATCAAACTGAGTGAAAGAAAGTGAAAACTGCAACTTGGATTGAAGAAGCGATTGAACCAAAGGAAAATAGTTAGACAGGTGCAAACCAAATAAAATTGAAGTTTGGAAGCATCTTGAGCCAATGCTCTCTTAGAGCAAACCTATCTTGGCCACTCACCCTCGTCTCTGATGTAGCGATGGTGGTAATGGCCACCACTTCGAAAGACACGTGTGTGAGACGATGTAAAGCGACAATGAAGAAAAACTTGATCGTGAGGTAACGAAATTGATTGATAACCACAAAAAGAAATTGAAAAAAGAATTTATTGTTGTCAATCCTCATTTGCTACCACTGGCGACGACGGGAAATGTTGTGGATGTTTGGGCAAAAGTAGTGAAACCCACAAGTGGCAGGGCGATAAGTAAACAAAAATTGTAAGGACTGTGAACAAAATTGAGGACTAGGACAATCAGTGTGTAGAAGCCAATTCTGGAGTTGGACTTGTGAACCAAAGCCAATAATGCAATCACCAAAGTCGATGATGCAAGTTTGGCTTTTCCTTGGGTCTTGTGGCTTAAATAAATATAATTAGATTTTTTTTTTTTATAAAAAAAATCCCAGTTGTTACAATAAGTGTCCTGTTCTCTTAAGCTCTTGGCCTGTGACTTGGTTCTCTTGTACCTTTTTTGTTGATGTAAGATGTATCTTGGATTACCTTTGTCAACTTATCGAGTGTACCTGTAGGAAATATGTTGGTTTACCCTTCTTTTGGGTATTTCATCTGTAAACATGCGTATTGGTCCACTATACAATATCAATGCTAACACACACCTTTATAATTTTTTATTGTTAAAAAAATGCTTTATAATTTCAGAGTTTTGACTAAATCTGCTATATTTCCCTTTGAAATATTTATCTTATTATTAGTGGTTTTCTAGTAGGGTAAAAGATTGTTTTAACATAATGTTTGAATTGTTTGCTATCGCTTAGCATGACCTTTTCTTGTATGATTGAGTGTAGTGATGAATTTAGTTAAATGGGTTTCTGATTCAGGTTATGATGTTTGTTGGGCGCAGATGCTTTATGTGCTCTGGTGATTGCGTTGATTGCAGACTGTAACTCTGGTTTGATGAATGCATTAGCTTTGCTTGTGGCCTCTGCTGTTTAACTGCACCTTTGAGTTGTTCATTGAGAATTATTGGTAGTCAAAGAGACAGAGTTAGAAAGTTAGATAATTTTTGTACTCTACCCAATGACTTAATTGTGCTATTTGACTTTTCTACTAGTAGTAAATTTAGTATTATATGAGTACTATTCGCTCTAGTTACTGTAGTTTTTCTGCTTTCTGTTGCTTTCAAATTATGTGGACAATCTTTTCCCTCCCGACTACTCATTACGTGGCTCTGCCATCTTGATTTGAGTATGTCAACCTGCTTGAAAGACCTTGTATTTTCTTTGTCATTGCTTTTCTGCGAGGAACTTTTGAATCCTTTGCAGTTGTTGGTATCAAGTGCTTTCTACTTCACTTCTCTGCCATGCCTTTGAATTGATTTCCTTTTATCGCTACTCTCTGTTCTTTGTGAATGGTCGATGAAAGTTGGAAAAAATCCATGGTGATTCTGTTATTTTGTCTGTCCATGCTGTATGGATCCACTTCTATTGCTGCTCTGCTGTGTGCATCTGTTTTGTCGAAGGTTGTTGGAAGCACAAGCTTTGTCAATCTTGGATTTGAATGATACTTGAAGCTCTTTTTGTATCTCATCTTTAATGGTTTAAGGGTTTTTGATTTATGGATTGTAGAGATGATATTCTCGTCTTTGAGCTGTGACTTTCGTTGTATCTCATCGATGATTTACTGCATAATGTGCTGGATGCTTCAACCAAATACATGTGTGCACGGTGATGGATTGAGTTCTTTTTCTGTACAATCAATTGCTTGCTCAATTTTCTGTTTGGTAGTTATTATTACCGACGTTGGCTTGTTTGAATGGTGAGTGCGTGTTCCACGGAGCCAATTGCTTGCTTAATCTTCCTCGAGTTCATGTAATTTTCATTAACTTTTGAAGCAAGGAATGGGGTTGTGAGATGAAATTGAATCTTGTTTTGTTTCCCTTCATTTTGTGAGTTGTGTTTTGTGGGGGATGAACTTGTTATATAGTTCATATTTAGCTGCTTTTGTTTTAGTTGTTAAAGATGTGTTTGGTTCACAAATTTGGGAAGTTCATTACTTGTAAATTGGCTTGGTTTGTGTTATAATGGATTCGTAAGAGCTTGTTTATAGAAATTTTTGTCTTGTTTGCAACTTGTTAGATGGATTTTAGTAACTAGTGGAGGTGGTGTTCTCAATGTTCTCAACTTGTGAGAGAGATTAGCTGTGTGTTTTGTCCTATAAATAAATCTGAATATCTGGCTTCTAAATCTTTATCAGCTTCTGTCTCTCACACACACAATATTTGGCCCTTTTTTTTTGTTTTTTTGGTGTGTGTATGGTGGTATATGAAATGGCAAATGGGCATCAAAACCATCCCACTGAGCCCCTGCTTGGAGGACTTAAAATCGTTCAAGAAGACTTGAGGCACAACCAATTGAACTATTGAAGCCCTTTTAACTTCGAAATTATGTAAGTTTATATCCATTTTGATTCTTGTACTTGACGATTATTCGTCTCCCTAATGACTCGGTTTCGAATGTTTAATATTCAAGTTCGAAATCAATAGTAATATTTTTGCAATTTATTATAATGAAAAAGAAAATGGCTTTATTTGTTAGATATTTATTGTTCCAAAGGGAAAAAGGTAAATCCTATTTGAGCATGGTCTAGATTTTCAATATTAAATTTGGTCCAAATACTTTTCAAGGTGTGTATTTATGTCTATATATGTAAAGCAATCGATATATCTTTTTTTTTTTAATTTATATATTTTAAAAATGTTAAATAGGTAAAAAAAAAAACATAAATTTAGATTTTATGAGACTTATTAATTGATAATTTTAGAATTTATTAAATACTTTTAATAAGTTTATGTACCAAACAAACAAAAACCTGAAAATTTTGGGTTTTCTAATTTCTTTTATAAATAGAATTCAATTTCTTATTGTGTTTGATTTGAATTATTCTATTTTGTAAAAATTACGTTTGAATGCAAATATTTTCATTTTTGAGAAACATTGAAAATAAATACAAAAAAAAAAAAAAAAAATTACCCGATTAGTTTTAGTAAAAAAAATTAATTTCATAGATATTAAATTAAATGTATTGAATAAACTTGATCTATTTTTGTAGATATAAACAATTTATTATTTAAAGAGTATTTAAATTATATCAGAAAAAAGAAATAAAAAACAATGCGAACATGAAATATACCCATTTCTTTTAATTTCCATTTTTACATGGAAAAAGAAATCCAAATTACAATCGAGCCCTTGGCCTCGAGAATAAAGGCAAAAGCACTTCGATATGATCTGAAGAAGAACCCCTCATTTCCGCCAAAACCCTCCTCTCTGTTGTTTTCTTGGTATCGTCGCTGTTCTTCTACGTGGAACCATGAAGGCCTCAATTCTCAGATCTGTTCATTCCGTCGCCTCGAGGTCCTCTTCGTCGAAGCACCTCTTGACCCGTAGCTTTGGGACTGAATCAGTGCCGGAAAGGAAAGTGGCCGTGCTTGGTGCCGCCGGTGGGATTGGACAGCCCTTGGCGCTTCTCATGAAGCTTAATCCACTTGTCTCCCAGCTTGCTCTCTACGATATTGCTGGTACTCCTGGTGTTGCCGCTGATGTTGGTCACGTTAACACTAGATCCGAGGTAAATCTTATCATTTCTCCCTTTTTTTTTTCTTTCTTGTACGGTTATAAATAGTTGTGTTTTTGGTTTGTTGATGCCTTTGTTTGAGTTGCAATCGATCTGATTTTGATTCGGTTGATTTCGATTGTTGTGCTTTTTGTCTTCGGCTATGTATTTGCTTGTTTTCTGCTTCAAAATTTAAATAAGTTTATAACTCGGGTGTCTGCATGTTTTTGGAGTTCCTGTTTTGTTCTTATTCGTTCATGTCCAACGGTTTGAGCTAATTTGTTTCATTTCTCTCTCTCTCTCTCTCTCTCTCTTTTAATTTTTTTTTTCCATCTCTTGATTTCGTCGTTAGATCATTGTTCACTACAAGATTTTTCTGTGTAGGTTACTGGCTACGTGGGTGAGGACCAACTCGGTAAAGCTTTGGAGGGATCTGATGTTGTCATCATTCCTGCTGGAGTTCCAAGAAAGCCCGGCATGACCCGTGATGATCTCTTCAACATCAATGCTGGCATTGTTAAATCACTTTGCACTGCCATTGCTAAGTACTGCCCCAATGTCAGTACCCACCACTCTTATACTGAGATGCAAATACTTTAATTTTGTTATTTTGACTTCATTTTGTAACCAAAACACGGTTTTGCAGGCACTTGTTAACATGATCAGCAACCCCGTCAACTCAACTGTCCCAATTGCTGCTGAGGTTTTCAAGAAAGCTGGCACTTACGATGAGAAGAAGTTGTTTGGTGTTACTACTCTTGATGTTGTCAGGGCCAAAACCTTTTATGCTGGGAAAGCAAATGCTCCAGTAGCTGGTATAATTCCTTGCTAAAATTTTATGCTTGAAATTTCTCCGTTAATTTCAATTTACAATGATGAAAGGTCAAATTTTATTGCTTGACAATTGTAATACGCTTGCAGAGGTTAATGTGCCTGTTATTGGTGGCCATGCGGGCATCACCATTCTTCCACTATTTTCTCAGGTACTTCCCCCTTCTTTTTGCAAATATGCTAGATGCATAACCAGTGTTCCTGCGTCGGGATTGCATCGAATGCTTTGAATTTGAGGGGTTATAGCCTTTATACGGTGCATCTGATTGTCACAGGCTACCCCGAAAGCTAATTTGTCAGATGAGACTATTGTTGCTCTCACCAAGCGGACCCAAGATGGAGGAACGGAAGTTGTGGAAGCAAAGGCCGGAAAGGGCTCTGCTACATTATCAATGGCGTAAGCCTTTAACTTGCTGCTGAATTATTTATCAGAAGTTGATTTCCTCAACAGCCGGGGCTTCTTTCATCATTCTCTGTTCTTATTTTCCTTGCCATGTCAATAATGCAAGTAAAATTTGAACATTTTTACTGCTTCTGGCAGCTATGCTGGTGCCCTTTTTGCAGATGCTTGTCTCAAGGGACTGAATGGGGTTCCAGATGTTGTGGAATGCTCGTTTGTGCAATCAGCTGTCACTGAACTTCCATTCTTTGCTTCAAAGGTAATTGATTATGTTCTGTTTGGACTGCTTGTTCCTTCTAGTATATTGTTTGAGTTGAAACTCATTAGAGTCCAAATCTTTCGACTGCATGAATTATTGTTCATCACTTTGATTTTCTTTTATAAACAGGTGAAGCTTGGAAAGAACGGAGTAGAATCAGTTTTGGGTTTGGGCCATCTCTCAGACTTCGAGAAAGAAGGTTTGGAAAAGCTGAAGCCCGAGCTCAAAGCTTCAATTGAGAAGGGAATCCAGTTTGCCAACAAAAGTTAGAAGGTGGTTGTATTATTTACAATCCGGACAGGTATCTCTTGCCCACGTTACCATAAAACTCATCCATTGTTTCTTTTCCCACCCAACTGTAACTGATGATGCTGCTTACGAGCAACCGGCTTTACTTTTTTTTGTTAGAGTAGTTCATTTCCCTCGTATAAGTTTTATCAATAATTCCCGGTGGCATATTTTTGAGGGATCTCTATTAGAATCTTCGATCTTTAATACGAAGAATCATCCGACCATTTGGACTGAAACAGTGCTTGATTGGTTGGGTTGGGTTGGGTTGGGTGGATTATTTTTAGGTCGTGTTCAATATGTAGTCTTAGCGTATTTGGTTGCTAAAGTAACTCATAGGATGTTAAATTTTAAGCCTGTGGCTACCATGATTTGAACTCATTCTCTTGTAAAATGGAGGAGGATCATATTCATGATTTAACATATAGACGTCCTAAAAGCAACATTTTTAGATGAGCAAGGCCCTACTAAAAAGAAACCTAATATAAGCTATTTGTTCAAAACTAAAATAGACATTTCAAAAGTGTGAGGATTAAGCAGGATTATGGTGAAAATGTGAATTATGGATCAAGTATGGCCATGCTTGTTAGGATGCGAAAGATGATGAACCATGTTCGGTCATGGTGAAGTTAAAAAGTTTCGGTAGGAACCTACAACGATCGTTAGGACTCTTAAGAGATGGTGAACTATGATTTAATTTAGTAATTTGGTTACATTTTCATAATAAATACACTATAAAGTTCATTGCTGACAAAGAAAAGATTAAATTCATATTCCAAAGTAGATCCTTTAGTATATACAGCTGCTAAAGAAAATGGAAAGATCAATCAATCCATCCTAGAAAGGAATTAACTTATGCTACCTTCTAAGTTCTATTTCACAAAAATATACAATTATCAAAATGATTTCATAAAATGCGAAGGAATCATGAATATCATCTAAATTTATCAATAGAACTTTTGATTTCTTCCCTCCAAATCATCATGGGAGATGGAGATCGCTCCGACGTGATGTAACCAAACCATATGATCCTGTTGCACAGGAGCAAATTCGTCAATTTCAGATCACACATAGTTTCATCTTCATAAGAACAAGCCTCGATTCGTAGCCCGACTTGTTACTTGAGCATCAATGGGAAACATAAATGAAAATTGGTTTGGAGATTCTGATCAAATTATATGATTATTCAGATAGGATTACTTAAGGATAATAGAACAATCAACTTCCGAGTTTCAACTTGCTTATCGTAAAATCGGGAAAGATAAAGACGCTCCTGAAAACAATTGCCAAATTCCTAGACTTTTCCAGCCTTCTCGGTTTCGATCTCCGAGTTTTTAAATATCAACAGACGAAGCTATCTAAAGACCAGAGGATAACACAAATGGTAGTCAATCTTTAACCTTGTTGATTCAGCTAAATATCACACATTAGGAAATATTTTCATATGTGATGTTTCCTAGCCAACAAGAACATGAAGCGAGCTACCACATTCAGTACTAGACTTCAAACTCGTACCTTGTTTTAGTCGATTCAACCTGAGGGAGACTGATTCGCATCTCCACACGTCGAGGAACTGTCGCCCTCGCCTTCAGAGTCTGTAGAAACATAGATCATATAACCATTAACCTCTCCAAGTTACTGCTACTGCTAGGTATCAAGTGGTTGCTTCAATGGTGGAGACATGTTCTGTTATGCTTTCTTTTATATCATTCCATTTCTAAGTTACCAAAAGTTATATACTGAAGCATTCACCAAAGATTTCAACAATTTTACCTGCATTGCCGCCTACAGGTCCTCCTCCTGCATCATCCACAGCTCGATCCTGCATCGTTACAATATAGCGTTTGTTTCACCCTGCCGACCGTTTTTTATAAGAAAGGAACTTGAAACAGTAACAGATTGATTCAAATCTTACCATATCCTTGGTCGAGAAGCGCGATGGTTGAAGATCGGCATCGACTTTTCTCTTGTTCGTGATCAAGCTTTTTTTGTAATCAGCCACAAACCTCTCAAGTTCCCAGAGGGTTTTGGAGTCAACACTACCAATATCCAACTCAATTTCATCATCGTTTTGGAAGAGTCCCTGGTTCCTCTTTTTAATGATCTTCACAACATTATTCAGCTCATCTGATGGTAAATCCTGAAGATCAATGCTCAGTTTCTGCTTTTCTTCATAATTCATATCTATGTTTCCATAGTTCTTAGCATTTGGTTTCTTATCAGGAACGTTTGCAGGCGTTGTTATCGAATCCGACTTACCTAAACTCTCCCTATTTGCAGGCGGAGGCTTCGTCGTAGACTCCGATTTACTAAAAGTTCTCGATTCCACGGGCGGTGTGGCAAGAGCTGGAGATTTTCTGGATCCATCATCCTTACCAACATTTTGTTTGGCTTCAATAATCCTCCATTTCTCTTCGAATACGTTCGATAACTGCTCCGCCATTATATGAACGTCCTCCCCTTTCGGGTTATATGTAATGGCATTACTAAATGTGAGTCTCACATCCTCAGCAAACTCTCTTGGTGACTTGTACCAGTTCTTGTTTAATCTCATCTTTACAGTGCCTAAATCCATTGGCTTCGTTATGATCTTGTGATAATCATGAAGCCCCAAACGCTTGGCATCAACAGGCACATTAAACACCCAACCATGCTTATGTTTCATCAATCTTTCCAGCAAATTGTTACAGCTTTTAAGCAATGGATCAATCTTACCTCGATTCGAATCGCAATCCGATACCGGGAACTCCGTCTTAGGATTATATCTTGAATTTTTATGCTTGTTCATCTCTTTCTCTGCAAACTCCCCGAAGTTTTCGGCCACCGAAACGCTTCGAACAAGTCGAGAAGCGGGCACATCGGCGGAACCCACCACAGAATCATCCTTCCATGTGTTACCAACCTTCTCTACCAAATTATTAGCAGAAAACTGCGACTGACTATGTCCAACATCACCACCATAACCACTAATCTGCAGCTCTTGAGATTCAAATTTCTTCACGAGGCTCCTGACGTGATCGAGCTCGCCCTTGAGCTTCGTCGTAAGCTCTTTAATCCCAGATCTTGATCTGGAATTCAAGCAAATCCTAACCCGGTTCTCAAACCTCGTATATCCCGGCACTTCATCGGCATTAACCTGTTCGATGTAGCGATTTTGACCTGAAGAATCCCTAGACGTGACTAAAGCATCGATCGGATAATGAGAAGGAGAAGACGGATCACCACCGCCATTGGCGGCCGCGACGGCAGAAATCTGTACGGAATTTCGAGCACGTTTGGGGATTTTACTCTCTTTCCGTTGGTTTCCGGTACTAAACTTGTTATCATCCGTCCTCCTGGGATTCCCTCCCGGTTCACCACCACCTCGCAGCACTGAAGCCATACATGTAATCTGCTACAAAAACAAAACGCCGATACTGTCAAAAGAGAAGAATACCAAATGATACTAGAAAAAATTCCATAAAAATCATGAGTTCTTACAAGTTTAATGCACGATCGATGAAGCTGAAGGATGTATTACAGAAATCCAAAACAACAAAAACTAGGGTTTAAGCTTGACGATCACAGGAACGAGAAAAAAAAAATTACGGTTTCCGATACACGAGGAGAAGAAATCCAAGAAATCGTACAGTGGATTGATGATGGATTCGGAAAGTTGTTGGATGAATTGATGAAGCTCATCGTTTTTTCTGGTTAGTTCGGAATTCGGACTTCCGTTGTTCACTGTGAAACGCAGAAGTGGTGCCGAGAGTGAGCTTCACGCGCGTAGACCGCGAGTGGGATTGCAACAAGTTTCGTCTAATGCATTTTCTTTTCTCTATTTAAAAAGTAATTATGAATTTGAGTTTATCTTTTGACTATTCTATTAAAATTTTAAAAACATTCTCAAATTTTAAGTTCTCTATTTAGCTTTTAATTTTTAATTTTTAAAAGAAAATGTAAAAAATAGTATTTTTAGATTTAATGTTAAAAATTTATAAACAAAATTAGATAATTATAAAATGAGATCGATTATTTTGGTTAAATTAATAGAAATATTTAAAAAAATTGAAACTTCGTCTCAAAATATTTTTAAATTTTCAAAAATACCAATAATATTTTTACTATTTAATGTCGACTAACACCCCTTCCATTTTTTAGAGAGAAAAGGAGCGAGCAGAAAAATGGTGGTATTGATAGGGTTACCACTTTATAATTGAGATGACTTTTTGGTCGGGTCTCTTGACCTTTCTTTCAATAGGGACAACGCTTATCCTTCACGGTGAAGCTTCACGTTATATATATATATATATATATATATAATTTTTCGAATGAATTTGAGATAAATTTTAGTTAATAATTAGTCTCAAATTTAATAATTTATAAATACATCATTAATTTACGAATAATATTTTAAGATTTTAAAATAAGCACACGCTGAGTTCCTTTAACTGGTGAGAAATTGGGCCAGGGCTGAATTCGAGTGGGCCCAATTACTATTGGGCTTATGCTTGGCAAAGCCCTTAATGCGAAGATTATATTTAAATCTTTATTTTTAGAATATTTTAATATATATATATTTGGTAATACCCAAATTAAAAATAATAATAATAAAAGAAAAAGAAAAATATGATATCGATGGTTTAAAGCCTTGGAGGAGAGTGATTGGTAGTTGAAGTTGAAATTGGGGTAGGGGAATTTTCAAAGGTAGAAAATAAAATTGATTTTATTTTAATTATTAAAAAAAAAGAGGTGAGGGGTAGTAATGGAAATTTGCCGATATTATGTCCTCAACTTTACAAAAAAGAAAAATAAAGACAATTGGACGTTGATTTGTCCTTTGATTTGTAGCCCACCATTGGACCCTTCAACACCTATTCACATCCACACCCAACAATTACCATAGTAAAAAAATAATAATAATAATGATTAATTAATTAATTAATTTTTAATAAATAAATGATTGATTTTTTTCCCGCTTTTTTAGTTATCAATTTTTTACGCAATTTAACGAAGAAATGATAAAGTATAATATGCTCCGTATGAATGTGATGCGAGACTTAAAGTGTTATGCTGACTAGAAGCCATGTCAAGCCTTAAGTTCGGTCGAGTAATTTGCCACAATAATAAATATTTTTTATTTTTTATTTCTTTTTAAATTAAATTGCTGAAAATAAATGAATTAAAATATATAATATATTGTGGGAAGAAAAAGAGGGAAGAAAATTAGGGTTTTTGAAATTGATTGATAGCAACTTCCCATTATACTCTTTGGTACTCTTCATATGCCCTTTTAATATCTCTCCCAAATCTAATAAATCTCAAAAATTAATTTTTTTATTTTATATATATATATATATATATATATATATAATTTCGATGACCGGAATAAGCTAAATAGAGTTTCAAGTATCAAATATTTACAAATTACAATTTACCACTGATGTAATTACAAACGTTAAATATTCTTAATATCGTTAAAAGTAGGGTAGGGTTTGGTTGGATTGTAACCCTATTTTTGAGTTGGTCAAGTTGACCCGACTAATAAAATGTCAACTTGTAAACCGAACTAAATTTATTTTTCAAGATTCTACGATTGGATAGTTGGAGTTGATTGAGTTATCGAATTAAATGTCAATTTTTACTGTAAACGTAAACTATTTCATAAAACCTTATCAACAATTTTTACAAAAAGGACTACATCGAACTAAATTATTACTATTAACTATTTACCGACCATCTAGTCATCAAAACGTGTATGCGTTAGGTTTCAAATTTATCAAAAAAGAAAAAGAAAATTAATGGCGAGGACTCGAACATTTATATAAAAATAAAAGAATAACTAAATTTAATGAAAATTATTTTTCATTTAATATATTTAAAATTGAAAAAATGACTCGTTGGTGGTCAAAATAATTATCAATCGAGAATTAAACGTCACATAATTTTGAATTTGGGGACCAGTTCAATTAAATTTGCAATAAAGTGTAAGGTGTTAAGATTATATTATAGAGCTTAATTAAGCCATTAAATCAAAGATTGTGTAACCTAATAAACATAGGTAAACTAAAATAGTGTCATCCCCTATTCTAATAAATTAGGTAAATTTTGTTATTATTCATTCAATTATTCAATTAGAACCGTCTCGAGATTTGAACAAAGATTTAGAATTTAGATTCTGATTGTCCCGATATTCTCTTACATCTCTTGCTATACAGACCATGTTACCTACTTGACTTGAACTACATCGAGATTTGCCTGCATATTCTGCTACATGACCACGTTATCTACTGTACTTGAATGAGAGATCCCATGTCGTTTTTAGAGACGAACGAAACATTCTTTAAAAGGGTATGAAAACTTCTCTATAACAGACGCGTTTTAAAAAAATGTGAGACTAATGTCGATACGTAATAGATCAAAGCGAACAATATCTACAAATATGTTCAACATAGAATTGCTTCAAGCCAAGCATGTTTACCTTTAAAGTTTCTATGATTGAGCCACTGAAAAAGAAGGTACACTTCGTCGAGTAGCAGCTATCAATTCTTATCCAAAGTTTCGTATCCTCAGAATCGTTCTCATTCGAATAAAGCTTCAGTTCAGTCATATATGTCACGTTTACTCGATTGTCATAAAATATAAATTATGAATTAAAGAATTAGAATTTTTTTAGTTTGGCGAGTCGAGAAATTGTTTACGTACCTAATTGAACGTGGCTGGTTTAAATTGTGCATCATTTATGAATTGGTCGACCAACCGACCTAGTTTTCAATTTTAGGGATCAATTTTTAAAATATTTAAGTAAGCATTTAATATATAAAATACAAAAAAAAAAAAAATTGTTAATAGAGAGAGAGAAAAAACAAAAAGAAGTAAAAAAGTTAAATTAAAAAAAAAAAAATCATGTGGTTGGAAATATTTAATTCAAACATATTTACTTTTTAGCCCTCACCTCCTCTGACATTTATTAATTATCATTTTCAAACCCTATTTTTGTCTCTCTCTCAGACAATTTTTAATGTTTTTTTTAATAAATAAATAATAAATAGGGTTTTCTCAATTAAATTTTGATATTATGAAAATGTTAAATTAATATAAATATAATAAGAAAATATGGAAAATAATTATATTATTTTTTAGATAAAATATGTATAAAATAAAAATAAAATAACCCAATTTAATGTAAAATATTTAAAGCAAGGAAGAAAAATATCAAGAAAATATTAATATCCATAGATATGTAAAAGAAAAGTCATAAAAAAACATTAAAAAAGTTTGAATAAAACAAATAAATAATAATAATAATAATAATAAAGTTAAAAGGGGAAAGATGCAAATTAGAGAGAGGAGAGGAGAAAGGGACAAGACAACATTTGCAGACACATCCAACACACTATCAATAAACCCTAATAAAAAATAAAAAAATAAAATAAAACAAAATAAAAAAACTAATTTGATTAGATTAAGTTTGAATGAACAAGAGTGGAATAAATTGAGTCGGTTTCGAAACATTTATGAAAGCAAGGATAATAATGTAACGTTTGAAAGAATAGGACTATGTTTTATTTTTAATAATTTAGTCTATATTTAAAAAAAAACAAAAAAAGGTTTTTTCTAAAAAAATATATACGTTTTAATAGATACCTACAAATATCTTGACTTTTTATTACGTTTCTCGATAGCAACATCCCAATAATGCAATGTTAAAAGGTTCGATTCTTTTGGGACCTACTGAACGCGAACTATGTAGTCGGTGTATTATTTGAACTAACTAGTCACAGTCTTAATTAAAATATCAAGTAACGGAATATGTTCGATCGAGAATAGAAATTAGGGTAAAAGACATTTTTATCCCTTAACGAATGGCAAAAATGATGAGACTAAATGGAATTTGAAACTGAAATGGTGAATAGGGATTGGGATTTTCCAAGTTGTTTATGTTCTTGAAGGCTGAAATCTTGATTTTGGGACGACGACAAGTAGTCCTAGGTATTAACAAGGCTACAATGGATTTGCTATAAGTTGTCAGCCGACATGTCGTACATAAATCATTTATGCATATTAATATAATGTAACCCTAAGTCTAATTGACCCACACCAAGGGAAACTACCCAATAACATAAGGGAATTTGGCTCCCAAATAACTCTCAATTTTGTACTATATATTATATAAAAAAAAATTATTAAATTTAAGCATTTAATTTATATAATATTATTGAATTTGTAGCCTAGAATAATTAAATCTAGAAGCCAAAGCTAAATAAAAGTACGATTTTATAGCCTAAGAATAATATACCATTTTAATTTATGAGTCAAACGTTTGGAATATCCTGTTAAAAAGAATTTTCGCCCACAAATTTAATAAAATAAAGGATTTATAAAAAAAAAAAAATTAAATTATTTAAATAAAATAAGGTACTAGTCTACTCTACTATATATTTTTTCTGTAATTAAATTTATTGTTCTCGTTTATTGGCTATGCTTTTATGAGAATTATTTCAATGGATCTGTCTCATTTATTAGTTGAAAAAAATAAAAAAAAATATATTCAAATATTTTGTTTGATTTTAAAATATTCTTTAATAATTTTTTTAATATTTTAGAAGTTATTTCATTGAAATTCTTGTTATTTTTAAATGGTAAAATTCACATGCCTGAAAAATTTTAAAAACATATATTTGAATTTAGGAGATCATTGTAACTATTATTTATTTTTAGAGAAATAAATAAATAAATAAAGAATAACATGAGTGAGTAACTATAAATGTTAATTATCCAATTATACAAAAGATTTAATTTTTATTGGGTGTTGTTTTGAAGTGTCCATTTTCAAGACAGTAAGATTTGGGAACTGGAAAAAGACCCACACAACAAATGAAAGGGGAGCTTCGTTGTCCTCTCAAATGGGGTAACTTCATCAACTCTATTATTTTCTTAACCAATTTTGGGTATTTTCTTTGTAATTTCTAGATATTTAACTGAGATAATTTTTGGAAAGAAAAAAAAAAAGATTATTGTATCAATTAAAACTTTAGATCTTCGTTAATGAATCAATTTTAACTATTGTTAGGATTTAATTTATAATTATGAGAGGTGGAATATGACAATTTCACTAATATAAGTGATTTTTTAAATCTATTTTCTCGACCTAATTAGGGCGAATGATCAAGATTTTGGCGAAAAATAATTTAATTAGGTGATTTTGAGTTGTTAAATGAAATGAGGTCAAAAGAATTATAATTATTAATTTGGAGATCTAATTGGTATAAAATCTTTTCCTTTAAATTTAATTCAAAGTTTGTATGAAAGTTAAAAGGAAAAAAAAAATTATTATTTCAAAAAAAAAAAAATCACATCTCAAAAGTAAACTGTAGAACCAATCATGCATTTTTGTCTCATAGAACCCTTCTTTAAAATAAAATAAAAATATAAAATTACATAAATAAAATAAAAACTTTTGGTAAAAGGTAGAGCTACGAATCTAAATGGCATCAAGGGAAGCTAAAGTCAACTGAATTATTTTTTATCTTAAAAAATTATTATATTGAAGAAATATATATATATATATATATATATATATATATATATATATATATATATATATATATATGTATGTATATAATTATTTTTTCAAAATTATATAATCATTGAAATAGAATAAATAGGATTTTGGTGAGAAATTATTATTTTTTTTATAAAAGACGCTTAAACGTTAGTTATTCCCTCATTTTATTGAGAAATTAGTTCATATACTAATGTATTAAATATAAAAACCAAAAATTGTAAAAAAATAACTGGCATATTGATATTTGTAAAGAGAAAAAAAAAAAAAAACTTAGAATTAGATTTCAACCTATTAATTTCAAATTTATGACAACTATTCTCTAACTAAATATGTTACGAGCTCAATAAACACTTAATGTTGATGAGATTTTTCACAATACACTAAATTATGACAAATCTAAAACAACCTAATGAACTGTCAATAATCTGAAAGAACAAAAACTAAATTATTATAAACAAAAGTTTTTTTTAACCTAAAAATAAGGAGAATCAGTGAAATTATCCACAAAAAACCATCAATATCTGTGTATCTCTCCCTTTCATTTAAGAATGAATAAGGGAGAAAAAAAAAACAAGAAACAAGTAGAGATGAGTTTTTCAATCAAACCAGGATTTAAAAAAAAAAAGAAATAAAAAAAGGTAACTTTTTTCTTCTAAGTGAAGCAAGAGAAACAGAGGAGACCCATCATAAAAGCTTTGTAGAGAGAGAGAGAGAGAGAGAGAGGGCAGCCATTAAAGGTGTTTTAGAAAGACAACAAAACACAGGAGAGGTCATAATAAGAGGAGTAAAAGAGAGAGAAACAAAGGGCACAATATTTAACAAATGCATATAATTAGATACAATCTACCAAAGGATTCAGACAAGTACCTGAGAGAGAGAGCTCAGCCAAAAGCTATAACCAAAACTGCTTTCCAGCCTATCAAAAACTGTGAAATGAAAACAATAAGTGAGTCAGTTAATTTGAATTCAACTAAGAAACTCTTCAATCTTCTCTTTCCAATTCATTTCCCTTCCCTTCCCCCTTCTACACACAGAAAGGACAATTTTTCTTTTATGTTTTTCTGGCACACCCATTATTCACCACTACCACTACTACTACTACAACAGTTGAAATGGTTGATTCAGTAACTATATTTTCAGCAAAGCAGTTAAAAACATGTCGCTGCTAAAAGTTAATATCCAATAACTGTCACTGCAAATGGAAATAAAGCTTCAATAATATCATTAAAGGACTTTCTTCATATTATTCACCAAAAAAACACAACAACGACATGTATGCAAATAAAGCAATGGTTATGTAAATTACAGAATCAACTATGTCAATTGAAACCAAATGGGAATTAGAAGGCAAGGCCAAGGGAAGGAGTGAGTCACATTTGACTTGAGAAGGTAGGGTACAACAGTTTGAAGATTCTACACAGTTCTAAATCTCTCCACCTCAGTTCTGCTTTGGTAATAAAGGGAGGAAGAAAAAAAAAAAAAAAAA
>NW_019268525.1:3002133-3008641 GCF_002738365.1 Cucurbita moschata | reverse complement strand
GGAAAAAAAAAAAAAAAAAAAAGGAGATAAAGAAGGACAAATAAAAGGTTATTCCAATTTCAACATGAACTAATGATTCTCCACTTGTGAAGAAACCCATGTCAGAGTTTTCAATATGTTCCTATCAATTATTAACCCCTTTTGAAGTTGGAATTTATTTTTGAAGATCTAATGTCAGAGAGGCATAAGAAAACTGAATGGAAATAAACAGCTCCAAAGCCACAAGTTTTGTAGAGAGAGAAAGGGTATTGTATTAGACAGCATAAAGTTAAATAAACCAATAATTGAATAGAAAAAAGAAGATTTTGGCAGAAAATAATCTATCGGGAGGGATTGCTGTAGTACAAACTATCGCAGCAAATTCAGTAATGATATTGGCAGAGATCTTTACGATCTTCTTTACGAGCAGGGCAGTAGGCTAAGTTCCACTGTCCGCTGCTGCTGCTGCCGCCGCCATTAAAGACCTCGATTGGGTCTCTTGTTTTCCTTTGTAGCCTTGATGATGTACTGTTCCATTCAATTTCCATAGCTTCCAAACAATCCGTAGCCAGAGAAAGAACACCTATCACAGGCTCTGTCTCTATAAATATCTCATGTAGAAAGAGAATTGCCCAACCAGACCGTTAAAGGAATTGGGGAGGAAGGGGGTTGTGTAAAGTGATCTGGGGTTTTCCTGGTCAAGTGGGTATCTATCACATAAAGGGACATAACTCTCAAAAGCTGTGCTGAAGCAGAGAGAGAAAGTGGGAGGAGAGAGAGACAGAGAGACAGAGAGACAGAGAGACAGCGTGAGAGATGGGTTAGGCTGTGGAATTGAACTGGGTTTAGGCTTCTGGTTGTGGTTTTGGTATTGGATTTTCAGTATTGGGGAATAGTTGGGGAGGGAATGGGGTATGGAAGTGAAAAAAATGAATGGCAGAACTTTTTGGGAGAGGCAGACGAGGCGGCAGAATCTTCAGCAGCAGCAGAAGCAACAGGTTTCAGAGTGGTGGCAGCAGCAGCAATTGCAGAAAGGAGAAGGAGAGAGGGAGGAGAGAGAAGAGGATAGAAGAAGCCATTAAGATTAGGAAAAAGCACTGCCCATTTAAAGCTGGAAGAAGGAAAGCAAAACAGTCCGAGTCTGGATCCTCAAGGAAATCGCCATCATCATCATCAGAACCAGATTCTAAATTCGAGGCATGTAGAAGGAAAAGAGGAGGAAGACGACCAAGATTCTCCGCCCCACCACCGCCAAGACCACCATAACCTCCATCAGCAGCAATCGCAGCCCTTCAATGTGCACCAGGATCAGCATCTTTTTCTTCAAAACACCCACCAAGACGACCAAAGTCTACACAATTACTACGCAGCTTTAGATTCACAGTCACAACAACAACAACAAACCCACCAGCAGCAAGCCCCCAAGAAACGCTCTTACTTTCAGCTTCCTCCTCCTCATCCTGTGGCGGCACCTGCCGCCTCTGCCTCCACTTTTGCCGACCAGAGCATCGAATATGCGAGAAAAATGGGCGAGAGCCACCGCCAAACAGCAACGTCGTCAAGGCTGGGGATGAGAACCGGCGGGGGCGGCGGCGAGATCGTGGAGGTTCAAGGAGGCCACATTGTTCGTTCCACTGGAAGAAAAGATCGTCACAGCAAAGTTTGCACCGCCAAAGGCACAAGAGACCGCCGGGTTCGCCTCTCGGCCCATACCGCCATCCAGTTCTACGATGTCCAAGACCGCCTCGGCTACGACCGACCCAGTAAAGCTGTAGACTGGCTTATCAAAAAGGCCAAGGCCTCCATTGACGAGCTCGCCGAGCTCCCTGCATGGAATCCGAGCACAGCAAACGCATCCACACAGCGGCAGGAGCAGCAGAGCCTAAACGATGAGAACGAGAGTCTACTTTCTGTCCAACGTGATGTCTTCAGTCCAACCGGTAATCGGAGAGCTTCGGTGGTGGGGAGCCACAGCAGAGTTTCAGAGTTTCCTCTGCAAAACTTGCAGCATACCCAAATGGGGGGAGGCCCAAATAACAGCACCTCAGGCTTTCTCCCACCGTCGTTGGACTCGGACTCCATTGCTGATACCATCAAGTCCTTCTTCCCCATAGGCACGGCGGCGGCGGAGACCACCTCATCGTCCATTCAGTTCCAGAATTTCTCACAAGATTTGCTTTCCAGGACGAGTAGCCAGAATCAAGATCTGCGGCTTTCTTTGCAATCTTTTCAAGACCCAATAGCTATTCACCGGCATCATCATGCTCAGCACCAGAATCAAGGTCATCAGAATGATCACGTTTTATTCCCCGGCACCGCCACATTAACTGGGTTTGATGTGACCACCGCTGGTTGGTCTGAGCACAACAACCTCAATCCGGCGGAGATTAGCCGGTTCCCGAGGATAACTTCCTGGAATGCATCTGGTGCAGAAATTGGTAGTAGCGGCAGCAGTGGCCATGGCGGAGCTGCGATTAGAAGTGCAGGATATGTCTTCAACTCGCCTCACTTGTCAACTGCACTGCCACCTTCGTCACTTATGCAGCCATTATTTGGTGAAAACCAGTTTTTTTCTCAGAGGGGACCCCTTCAGTCCAGTAACACACCTTCAATTCGCGCTTGGATTGATCAATCACTTACAGCTACTGATCATCAACAGCATCACATGCCACCATCAATCCACCAATCTTCCTACACAAGTTTAGGATTCGCCTCAGGCGGGTTCTCCGGGTTTCACATTCCAACGCGAATTCAAGGTGATGAGGAGCACAATGGCATTTCAGACAAGCCATCCTCTGCTTCCTCTGATTCTCGCCATTGATTAGATCAAAATCCCAAGATTTCTCCGTCAACAGGTCCTAACTTCGAAACCCAGTTCTCAAATTTATCTGATCCTCAACACAATTGGTCTAACCTCAGATTTTCTCCTAATTTAGACGATTATGTTATTGCAGGTGTGCATCTTCAACCAGAAAGCCAAGGTTTGCAGCACCAGCAGTCAAGCCATCGCATGGTTCTCAAGAGGGTAGAATTTTGGGTCGTTTTGTTTCAATGGCCTTTACCATGGAAATACTGAATCTGAGAGTTTTTCAGGTCTTATGGTCCATGGTTTATTTATCTTCTGTCAGTTGTTTATGTTATTTCATGCTGGAAAAAAAAGGACTCTTAGTTCTAATATTTTGTTTAATCCAACGATGAAACTGTCTTTCGTTTTGTTTATGTAGCAAGACTTCGATTATTATAACTACTTTTTTAATCAATATTTCAGTTTTAGTTTCTCTGGGATGCTTTACTTTCCCCTTCGAAGCAGGAAACTACTGAGCCTGTTTGTGGTATGGTCCCCTTAATTCTATGCATAACAGCATAATTCTATAGTAAAAGACTAGAGATTTTTAAGTTTTAGGCATATCTTGACTTTGTGCTTATCAACTTTTGGTTCAAGTCGGTGGATGCTTTCTTTGTTACGAAAACTAGAGGAATAATCGGTATCTTTTACCTGTTTAAAGGAGCTAAGCTGTTGTCTAGATTGCATAAGCTAATTGCTATTTCCTGCAACTCTGATGTCTGCTCGAGTGAATTCCCAGAGAAAGGTGTTATGCCTCAACATCTTCCTTAAAACCTGCAGAAAGAATTATAAGAATACATCATTCACTTCTCTTTCATTGCTTGGATTTTGGGGCATGTTAGCAAATGACAAGTCATTTTCCAAGAACAGTAGATAATTGGTTGAAGTTTTCGAGCTCAGAAATTCAGCAAGTCCTAAGGTATGCCTCCTAATCCTGAGCGATCAAATTCAGAAATTTTGATCACAAAATTGGCAAAATATTATGGCAACAGTGCGTTGTGGCTTTCCTTTCAGCCTCCTTGAATGATAAACTTGGAATCTGAATTCTAGTATGAAAAGGAAAGCACAGGAAGGCTGATTCTCATAAATCCATCAGCACTAAGATTCTGTTCTTATCTCAACCTCAAGTTGAAGCTTATCACCAGTCTCGGGGATCCTATTGTACCCGAATTAGTAGAATTAGATTCCTGTTTCTAAGTCTTGGTATAAGGGCTAGTATTTCCTTCTGAAACAATGAGTCGTAGGTTTTGATAGAGAAAAGGGAACTGATTAGAACTCAATATGATCCTGTGGTAGAGGAATCTGAAATGTTGCACCATATTCAATACGAGTGTGATGGATATCGTGGCTGGTAGATCAAGTGGGGTAGAGTGGAGTAAATCTACTGGACAACCAAGAAAGAAGGGTATGAACACAAAAATGCCCAATTATAGAAGAATATACAGATGGATACCACCTAATTAAGTTGCTTCACCATCTGTCTATGGTCCCCAACCCTGTTAAATTTCAGAATCTAGCTGGAATGTTCCTCTCTCTCTCTCTCTCTCTCTCTCTCTCTCTCTATGTTGCAGACTCTTGGATAAAAAAAATTGTCTCATGTGGAGATAGCGACAATGCTCAGCTTTAGTTGGTGCTTCTTTAATTCAGTATATGCAGAGCAATAAACACAGAGCAAGGAAAGTGTAAATGAGACCTCTAAGGTTCAGACACTCTGTCTTCTTCGTTCTTGAGAATCGCAAACTAATCAAGGAAATGCCTAGGATAAGGTTATGATGGAAGTATAAAGCATATTTTTTCATGGAAGACCAAGTTTTTTTTTCTTGTTAGGCAAAATAATAGAGATTCACACTACAAAGCAAGCAGTGAAATTATTGTGAGGAATACCAATTTCATATCATTGAATGTCAGCTGTGGATTCTGGGTTGGTTGATTATCTACAGAAATGACCTTCAGCTTCTTGTAGCTTGTTTCAGTAGTTGATTACATTGAATCTCTGGCCTTTAAACTCCACTTGCTGTTCGACGGAGAATGTCTGGCTGAATTTGAGTCCCTCGACCCCAGTTGATAAGTCACTTTATTATTGAGCATGCCTGATTGCTTCACCTGCACCTTCTTTGGGGTGGTGGGGTGAGTATTAGCTCGTATCTCCTATGGCCATCTGCAATCCATCTATCCTTCCAGCTCCATCCCCAGTGTTCTTATCAAGGCTCTATGAAGCCGGACTTAGATCTAAGGAGTTCGCCCTCCACTGCAGATGGGTTCACCTTTAGAATGACTCAACAGAAACTTCACAATACTCCTTTAAAGACTTATTTATTTGCAGACAAAAACAGGAACTGATTTCAAGCTGATAAAGCAATTCTTGTTTGCCAATAGGTGTAAAATATGCCTCTTGTTCTACCAACTGATATGGAGCCTCTCTGCATTGATTTATTTGCTTAATTTTCATAATTAAAGAAGACATCCATTTCAATCAAAAAGGGGAAAAGGGGCAAAGGGTTCCCACATTTATATACGAAAAACAGCTTAAATAAACGAGTCCTATACTTCGTTCTTTAAAATGTCAGTATTATATAGTACCTACAAGAGTTCAGATATCTTTTAGAGTTTGCTTTTGATCATTGAACAATCTGAACAGATGATGGGATGGATAATAAAGTGAGTGGCAATACAGTATAATATAGTCAATTCTTTAATGATATGATAATTTGAGCACGCATTAATTTAAGAAATCTTGTCAATGAACCAAGGCAAACTTAGAGTCCATAATTGATTTAATTCAAGGTAATAATAATAAAGGTTTAAAAATATTTATCTTCCAACATTCCTCCTTATTTTAACTTGTGTTCTTAAGTTACCCCATGTTTGAAAGTTCATTTTTTTCTTTATGAAGAAAATATTGTAAATATTTTTACAAAACTTTGTTCCATAAACTCTTTGGAGTCTCGTGTGGTTGGAGAATTAGTTTAACATATTTAAAATAGTTCATTTTTTTCTTTATGAAGAAAATATTGTAAATATTTTTACAAAACTTTGCTCCATAAACTCTTTGGAGTCTCGTGTGGTTGGAGAATTAGTTTAACATATTTAAAATAGTTATTATAATAAAATACTTAATTAATTATAGTTCTTTATTATCCATTACAGTTTCAATTTGAATGACTAATTATACTCTAAAATTATATTAATGAATGAGCTAATCAAGATTAGTCCCCATAAATAATTATTTATAATTAATTAGTGATTAGTAATAATTATTCATAATTAAAATATTAATATAGTAAGTTAACTAATTAATTCATTTGTTTAGTAAACTTTTCTTTGTAAAAATGAATTAAATATATATTTAAACAAATTATTATTGATTTACTCTGATTAATAATTAATTTTGATAAACCAAGATAACTGATTGATTAATTAATTATGGATATGTAAAATAAAATCACAAATAAAAATGGAAAATAAATGAAGACAGAAGAAAACTCGAGTTTGTCAAAGAATTTGAGATGATGGAAGAAATTAAAACTTTAAAAACAAACATGGTCTTGGAATGCCTAAGCTCATGCCCAAGAAAATAAAAGAATTAAAAAATGAAAGAAAATCAAGAAAAATAAATCATTGAAGGAAGCAATAATACAAAATAAAAATAATAATAAAACAAACAAAAAAAAAAAAAAAAAAAAA
>NW_019268525.1:2975264-3000985 GCF_002738365.1 Cucurbita moschata | reverse complement strand
AAAAAAAAAAAAAAAAAAAAAAAAAAAAAAAAAAAAAAAAAAAAAAAAAAAAAAAAACAAAAGGAAACAAAGGATGAGTTTTAAAAACCCATCTTTTACATAGGATTTTTTATATCTGAGAAAAGACTGCTTCCCATGCAAAGTTTTAAAATCCTTCTCCAAACATGGTTCACAAAACTCTTCCCACTTCCCTTTCCTTTTACCATCCCAAAACGTAAAACAAACGGCCCAATCCCCTAGATATACGAAAGAAGCTTGTAGAGGCTTTGTCTAAAAAGACTTCAAGACTATGGAAAACAAATCGGAATTTATCCCATCAAAAGTTGCTATTTCGTCCTCATCTACGTTGCCACTAATGGTTCAGATTGATCCTTTTTTGTCATTTCAAATTACTTGGTGGGTTTGTTTTAAAAGGGTTCATGGAAAAGGGCCGTCGCTGGAGTATTCCCGGTTCGTCTCCTTCAGAAATGCAACCCCATTGCTAACAAGTCTCTATCCCCCAATCCATCGTGTCTATCGCCGACACCACTGTCCTTTTTTGTCTTCCTTTACCTGACATTTCTACTGTACAGCCACCATCGGTGTACCTAATAGCTGACCCACCCTCCCTAAGCAATGATAACTCTTTTGTCCCCTCCTATCAAAGCTCGTCCCCCTCATGGACCAAAAATCCCACGTCTCCCAAAAAGGCCCGAGACTAGTACATAAAAGCTAGGCTAACCTCCTAAAACTATGAAGCCCATTTCTTCCCCTTTGCCTCAGTTGCTTGTCCAAATCCAACCCCACTTGCCATCACCACCATCCATGCTCAACATAAATTACCCGATCTCTCGCCTTTCGCCCTTCACCTGAAAATTTAGCGGTGACCATTAACCACAAAAATAGATGATGATTTTTGTCTCTAGCACTCTCCCTCTCTCTTCTACTCCACCATCCTTGGTATGGTAGCCTAAAAAACTCCTCTCCCTTCCTCTAATGAACAAATTCAATTAGCAAATACCGAGGTTGGCACCCTCTTTCTCGACCCCGAGCCTGAATTAGAAGAGGAGCTACAGCCCCCTGACCCATTTCACCTGCTGAGGCCATGCATGTTATTGTTCCTTGGTTACAGGAGTATCATTTGTGCATTATGCCTAAACAACCTCCAATAAGAGAACCAAAATAGTACAAAAGCAGAAGAAGATGGTTAGAGAGCTTGCAGGCCCCGTTACCAATGTGAACTATGGCCAATCGTCATCTAAGCTCTCGAAGGGTGGCAACCCCATTTTACGATCGTTATTTCTTGGAATGGCGGAGGCGTTGGAGATAGCTAAAAAGGACTTTAATCAAAACTTTTCTCCTCAGATTAAACCCCACTTTGGTTATTCTTCAAGAGACTAAGTTGCATACCACCGATAGATGGAGAACCAAATCTCTTTGGAGTGGAGCATATTAGCTAGACATCCATGGATGCTGCTAGTGGCTCCTCGTGGGGTATTCTCATCAGGTGGAACGATTCCGTGTTATCTTATCTCTGAGGTGACCAAAGGTTCGTTTACACTTACCACACACCTGACCCTCCCAGATGGCTATCAATTTTGGATCACTGAAGTTTATGGCCATTCTAGGAACATGAAGAACTAGAGATGAATTCAATCAGAACTGGCTCTTAATATATAGAGTACGAAGCCAAACTGACTTCTTGACATTTCCATTCTGCTTTCACAGCTTTCTTGTTTCGTTATTTCTACCCCAAGTTTATGGGAAGGCTACCACTAGAAAGAATGATGAAAACTATTTCTATACTCTTCATTCTTATCTTCAAAAGATAACAAATTAAAGAGAAAGCTAAACTGTTATCCATTGCTTGTAACATGTTTCACCTTGCGTTGCTAGAATATTGTCCAAAAACAATTTGCTGGACTCATCCGTATTCAACCAGAATGCTACTCAAAATGGAAATTGCTGAGTGTATAAATTAGAGGCTCATATTCCTTCTCTTCCAGACATTCCAACAAATAGATTATATGCTCTACTGGACAAATAAGACAATCAATACAAACTCTTAAGACAAAATCACAACAACCGCAAACAAATACTTCTCCCTCATCCTCATCATTAAACCGGATGATGATTCTTCCTCGATTGAATTTCACAAAATGCAACAAAAAAAAACAGAGAGATAAAAGACAAAATAATCTTAAAATAGAACAGGAGCTTACCAGAGGACAAGCAACAAACAGCGTCCAGCACCGGAGGCGAGAAGGAGTAGAAATAGAAAGAAAAGGAAAAGAGAGAAGAAGCATGGCTCCATCGAAGTACATGATTTCGGAGCTGACAGCTGAATCAAAACGAAGCCGCGGTTTCATCTCCGGAAGATGAAGGATCGCCCCCTCTAATGGCGGAGTGATGAAGAAGAGGCGCGCGCGCGCATTGGAATTGGAAACTGCAATTTGTTGAGTTAAAAAATAATAATATAAATTTGGTAAATTAATTTTTTGCGAATTTTAATTATTTTATTCTCTTATAAAAATTATAAATATATTTATTATATGAAACAAAAAATAAAAAAAATAAAACAGTGTCTTTGTTATTAAATTAAATATACAATGTTTTTTACCGGAAGATATCTGAAGTGTTCATAATCTCACTCTTTATTTGAACTAAAAGAACGTTCATCCTTCAAACCATGAAGAACAAGAGGAATGTTGAGAAGTAAAATGAAGTGATAATTGATCATTTCTTTAAATTAAGAGAATTGTAACTATAATTTGAGAGAGAGAGGGAAGAACAGAGTGAGAATTTTCAGGGTCTAGGAAGGAAGTGGATGAGTTAGACCGAGGATTCGGGCGGCAAAAAAGATCGCAAAGAGCACTACTATTTATGGCGCTTTTAGATTTGCCCGATTTAACTTTCCTGGAAACATGTTATGGAGCCCTTCCACATTTTTCGAGTTTGATTTCCTCACAGACAAGAAGCAACTGGATCGAGAAAAATCCGAAAATTCTTCCTCATTCGATCTCTTGCGTTGAACAGCCGGGTAAGTTATTCAGATTGTTATCTTACTTCATTTGGATTTTCATTTGCATTGCTCTCCGATGGATTAAAGGAGTTGTGGATTTCTGAAGTGATTTTCAAAACGTGAATGGAAGTGCATTAGAACAGAGCGATTGAGATATATGAAATACGCCAGTGATTTTGAGCTCTACTGAAATGTCAAAAAAAGTTACGGTCTATATCCATGTCTGAATTTAGGGTTTGTGTTTGTGTCAAATTTTATGGAGTGATATTTTGTGAGTAGATAAAGATTAGATGGAAGATTGCAAGAATGGCACAAGAATATCAAACTCATGATAATGGTGGTGGTGATGGTAGTTTAGGGTTTGGTTCCAATAGGAAGTCAAAACAAAGGAGAGCTCCTCAAAGAGGGCTAGGTGTTGCACAACTTGAAAAGATCAGGCTAGAAGAACAGCAAAAGAAAAATGCTACTGCAATTTTTTCACCCTCATCTTCTTTATCACCTGCCAAGATCTCCTCTAAGCTATCTGTATCAGCTCCAAATTTGCACCCCATAAAGCAATCTTCCTGTTCTGTTCCACTTGCCTCTCTATCTCCATCCAATTTTGTTTTCAAGTCACCTTTGCCTAGTATCAATATTGATGATACAAGCATGAACAGTAGTACTGCACTGATCCAGTTGAATAATGGTGGTTTCGAGACGACGGATATGCCTGTACTTGGACAAGGAGAGGTCCCTAAAACATGGAATCCCCTAGAATTCAATCTTCAAAAGGATAATTGTATCTCCGATTTCAACTTTGGATTTCGATCGAATTTCGTTTTGACCAATGAAGCCAACATTGATTGGCCTTCCCAAGGATTGGTGCAAAAAGAACAGCTACATCAGCTATCTTCCTCTGCAGGGGTAATTATCCACTTTTGGTTTGTTTGTCTTCCAGATTTCCATTTAAATATAAAGTAGGACTTCAAAAACCATTATATGAAGGATATTTATATGAAATGTACAGGTGGATGTGTCGTCGTCATCGTCCCTGCTAAACTTTCTTACAGAGCCCCCTTCAAACCAAAGCTATTGTGGCAACTACACTGCAGTGTGGCCAGAGGTACTAAGGTTCATTCAACTTAAACATGTCAATGCCATAGCACTAACAACTTGTAAGAAGCTTTGCTATTGGGATAAAATTCTGTAGATTTTAGTCTTCAACTAGTCCCTCCTGATTGAACTGTGGAAATTTTAGCTTCTGTAGTTCACTTATCTTTGAATAGTGCATGTTAGGCTAGCAGATACCTTTTGCATTTCAAATGAGAATGCATGGACTCGTCATAAAAGACACGATGAGTCGAAGACTAACTTAAAATATGGTAACGAACAGTCACGAGTTGAACATAAAAGCTATAGGTTTGGGTCATATTGAATTTCCGATATGTTCAAAATCAAAAAACCGAACAAGCGAATGCTATGATCTTTAGTGAATATATTCATGTGTGGTTGTAGATGTTCGGCATGAAGAGACCATATGCCTTGTCTATGGACATCCCTGCAAGCCCTACTTTCAACAGCAGACCTCCTATGGCTGCTCCTATGAGATCAGATGAATCCGCTTCTTGTAGTAACGTTGGCTTCTATAGTTATCCGTTTATCGGGTTTGTCATATGTTCATCTTGTTTTCCTTTCAACACTTTCAATTATCAAATGTGTTTTAAGTGAGTCTAAATCGTCTGTCTCTTACTATTCAGAGAAGGTCCATCTTGTTCGTCTTCATCCTCGGAACCAAATTCAAGGAAAAAGTTGAAAGGAAATACTTTTAGAGGAGATTTACTCACACTAGCCACTCCAACAACTACATGGATATGCCAAAGCTCAAAACTCAAGCACCTTTCAGCTCATGCTGTGGATAGTAACCATGAGTTTGCAGATCTCATATCACTACCTCGTCGAGTAAGAAAAACAGCAAAAATGATATCCATTTCGAGTTGTTAGTGCACCGAGGTCGTGTTTCCTTCTGCATTCTGATAATTTTTGCTGTTTTCGTCGATTTGTTGAAGGGAAGCGTGGAGATCCCAACTTATCCCCATCCAAAACCGAGTTGGTCCAATCGACTTCAGCCATACTACCGCTTTTTCCCTCCAGAAATGGCACAAAGTGGCCAGGCATCCCCCAAAACTTCGGGCAGATTCAATATTGAAGATGGAAGTGTTGATCTTAATCTGAAATTATAAACACCACAGTTTGTACCTGTTGCTTTTGGAACCTTTTTGCAGAGTAGTCCATATGTTTGAGATCATAAGAATGGTATGTTCAAGTTTCTTTCCTTACTCAGATATACTTTATGTTTTAGCTAAATCAGCAAGCATGCAAAGGCTTAAAAAACAAGTAGTAAATTGAATATATGCTAGGGAGAGAAATTTGTAAACATCATCTTAAGCATAACGTGATGAGTTATAAAACACGTAGAAATGTATTAGGGTCGGATAATTGTCTTGTGAGAATAATTAAGGTGTATGCTATCTAGCCAAATACTTGCAGATATCAAAAAACGACGAGTCAATCGTATGTTCAACTAGAAATGTAGTAGGGTCAGATAGTTGTCTCGTGATAATAGTCAAGGTATATGCTATTTAGCCAAACACTTGTAGAAATAAAAAAATGATGAGACAATCGTATGTTCAACTAGAAATGTGATAGGGTCAAACAGTTGTCTCGTGAGAATAGTCAAGGAGTGTGCTATCTAGCCGAACACTTGCAGATATCAAAAAAATGACGAAACGATGGTATGTTGCATCTTTGATGAGTATGGAAAGATCTATATTCTTCAATCATCCCGATCATCTTCCTATCACTATTTAATGAACGATAAGGTTGTTATTGTATTCTTTTCTTTTGACAATGATGAATTGGCATTAGTAAATAATGAGATAATTTCAATCAAAATTGAAGGATAATCTCTGTCTACGTGGTTTAAATTTCGAATAGTTTTAAGTACAAAATACATTAGGAAAATTTTCAATTCTTACCCCTAAAACTCATCAATTTAAACCAGACTAAACAATTGCTACAATTTCACCTACTAATTTAAACACAAACTAATGTGAAAAACCCTCATTTTTATTCAATTTTGAATTTTGTTTACGTTTTATAATTCATTAAAAGCAAAGAAGATATTCTTTTGAACGATTTTTTCAAAAGTAAAAATTAACACTTTTGGATGAAAATGACAAAAAAAAATTCAAATAATCAACGAATTTGCATAAAATCATATTCTTTTTAGTTTCCATAATGTTTTTTTAACAGAACACAGAGAATAACCACACCTTGGAAAAGAAATCTGTGCAATAGTTCTATCAAACATAAGTAGACTTCTAACCCATCAGCCTTCTCCATATCTTCAAAGAGGACTTCACAAAAGGAAAAACAAAAAAAAAACTCATATGGGTAGTAGATTTTCTGACCATAAAGAATCATTTGATGATACTAAAGATCGGGGGCAAGGGAAGAGGCACGGAATCAAGGCGCAAGGGGGGACCTCCCTTGAGCTAAGGTCAGATCAAATATTTACTATTGAAAGATTAACAAATGTAGGCATTACCAGAGTAAAGAAGTTACAGCAAGAAGATTCATCATTTTGTCGTAATTTATTATTATTTTTTATAAGATTCATAATTTTATTCTTATATGTACACTTTGGATGGAAACTTTTTCATGAAATCCATGATGTTCATCCAATATTATATCTACACAGTCTGTCTTCCATTTTCAACATCAGTTTTTACCTTCTGTGGATCCATGTCTCTAGTTGTTCCTTCACTTGTGAAATGAGATTTCAATCCTATCCAGCATTGGTAGTAGTCATGATCCATGCATGGAGACTCCAGAGCCCAAGAGCATACGCGAGGGATCAGACTTGATTCAAACATAAATGCCATTGTGTCGGTGATTCGATAAGGTCCAGCCTCGTTTCCTCGAGCAATAGTGGCCTAAATCAAGAGAATGCTTACTGACTTTTCGTCGAATCATAAAAGGAATGGTTTAAACTAAAAGTATACACTGTTGGAAGAATGAGAAGATCCATTTGTAGCTTTCCAAGTAAACTTCCATGAGTTGACATAGTGGGCAATAAGGATCATGTAATCTATAAAGGGCTTAGAGGTTTTAGAGGGAATCCGGTCATGCCACAATGACTACTTCTCTAGAATTAAATACCTTACAACTACGAAATGCCACCAGAGAATCTTGTGAAGAAGAAAGTTTGAATGTGGCGGAAATTAAATGAATAATGGAACTTAAAAGAAGCAACGCATACCTCGTATGTTTTAGTATCAGGGCCATGGGGAGTCATGCAATTATGAAGGCTGGCACCCCCAGGAAGGAACCCATCAGCTTTTGCCTGAAAGATGAATCAGAAATTCTAAAGATCTAGGGAAAAAAATACATTACTGGAATTAAGGTAACAGGCAAAAAGAGGCTTTTGCGACCTTATAAGGCAAGTAGAGTAATAATAAAAGATGCAACTTCGCTTCCTTCCCATAAATATTTTGGTTCATTCAGTCTCTTTATCTAAAGCGAGACGATGAAAATTACCTCGTAGCCTCCATATATGAGACCCATGAATTCACTCATGCAGTTGCGATGGTAATATGGGGGGCGGAATGTGTGTTCAGAGACGAGCCATCTTGGGGGGAAAATGACAAAGTCGAGTAACGCTACTCCGGGTTTATCAGTTGGTGCCGTTAATACTACAACAGGGCAGCAACATGATAATTCAGATAGGCGAATAAAACACTTGAAATTCAATGAAATGTCAAGGATTTTAAAGCAGTATATTTAAAGCGAAATAAATTAGTGCATTATATGTATGTACCTGTATTTATTGATGGATCACTGTGATCAAATAACACAGTATTGTAAGGGCAGAACTTACTAAGATCGTACTGCAAGGAGAAGGATCAACTTTCAGTTATATTGAGGTGGAATTGGCACACACGTGCAAAGATAAGAAACATTAGTCTATAATAAGACATAAAACAGCAAAAAGCCTGAAAGAAAGTATAGACAAACTTATTTTTAATTCCACAAAAAGAAACCAAAGTTAAGCTATACTCAATGGCATACGCAACACCCACCTTATAGGGAACATAATTACCATGCCAGGCAACTACATTAAAGGGAGAAAAGTCCTGTATTGCAGTAAAAAATTCCCCACCATATTTTTGCACAATTGTGTAACCGGGACGAGAAAGATTTTCAAACCAGGCTACAGGGGCAAGAAAATCCCTTGGTGCAGCAAGACCATTAGCACCTACATGTCAATGAACTTAGCCCTCAATATTACATTAGTTGAAAATGCAAAACTCAGAAAACCATTTCCCAATGTTGGGGAAAAAAAGGAAAAGAATGTGGTCAAAACCTAAATAAATGGCTGTCGAGAAGATAATAAGAGGTTAGATACCTATTGGTCCGAGATCAGGAAGCTGAAAATGACTGCCAAAAATCTCAGCTACGTAGCCACGTGATGGACCATCAGGCAGATAAACAACAAAGCGAAAACCTTGAGGTAAAACCACTATTTCACCAGGAGAAACTTCCAGTCTTCCACACTCGGTAATAATCCACAGCCCTATGGAATAAGAATATTCTATAAGAGTTTGATCCTGTTTCCTTAGAACTTTTAAGACAGGAATATAGTTTCCTTCAGATTCAATATACAGCAGAGACTTCCATAACTCAATGACAAGATAATGCAAAGACAGTTGAGGATTATGTATGTAGCCAAAAGTTGAAAACTTAGAATTGGAATCAGCTTTACATCTCTTTCACTATAAGGAATCAGCTTTACAGATCGCACAAGATGTCGAGCAATGAATCTAAAACTAACTAGATTTTCCGAATAAAAATACTCAGATTGAAGCCCACTACGTTCATAATTTTCAATGAAAGTAACTACCAACAATAACTCACTTCCACTCTGAGGGACTATCAAGAAGTCGCCGTCAGCATTACAGAACGCACAGTTCTCCATTGACTTATTGGCTGTGTACCTATACAAATGATCAATACTGTTTCAGTCATAGCATTCAACCAATGACCAGTGTGAAAGGGTATCTTTATTGCTTTCTTCCCCACCAAATCCCAGAAAAAGGTATCGAGAATATTATTTATTGGGGGGGATCAATACTCGTAAACACGATGTTTAAAATTTGTACTGTTTCGTGTTGGTAACGAACGACCCCCATGGTGGGAAAAAGAGAGTCGAACTTAAGAGATCATATTTTCTTCTCTGACAAAATATCCCACCGATAAATCCGACAAATAATACCTTCCCATAAAAAATTTACTGATTGTTAGAAAAAGATTCAAATCTAAGAAACCGTAGAAGGAATACTGATTACATACTTACATGTGAATAGCAAAACCATGCCGAAGAAACGAACTGCCGGCTCCACAAACAGTGTACAGACCATCAACGAAATCCAGCGGTGAATCAGGAACCTCCGCCGGTCTCCACCTTAGCTGAGTCGGAGTCGATGAACAATTTGACGCATTAAATTCACTGATCAACTTCTCGTTTTTAGGCAAACGAGGCCTAAACGGTTCATGCGTGACCGACGGCTTAATCCGATACAGCCAACTGCGCACCAAAAACCGAAATGCGTACACAACAAAGACACCTAAACCAGAAAAACCACACCGAGAACACGAGAAGACAAAAGAATACCTGCACATGTTGACTTTGCGAGGCGATGTGAAGGAAGTGCCAGAGATCTGCTCGGCATAGAGGCCGTAAGGGCATATCAGAGGACTGTTTTGCAATTGAGGAAGAGCACCGGGAATCGCCTCCGACGAGAAATGATTGTTGAAGCCGGACTGGTAGGCGAGGTCGGAAGGGAAATTTCCGCCGTCCATTTCGCCGACCGATTGAGCAGCCATTGAAAATGAAGAAGAATAAAAAGCAGATGAAGATGATGATCGATTGTGGAGACTATTGAAACCGGAAAACGGCACCGGAGAACACGCGGCAGTTCCAATGATCGGTGATTCCCCCACGCAACTAGATTCACGATCGAAATCACGTCATGACGTGTTCAAGAAGCTCAAGCTCACCATGTTAAAAGATAGAGATGAACTTGAAATTGCATTTATATGGTAAAAACAACCCATTTGGATCTTTTTTCAGTTCCACGCTTTTAAATTCTTTATTACTTTAATACCTAATTAATCATTTCATAATATATATATATATATATATATATATATATATATATATATTAAATTTATCTTTAAATATCTTTTAATTTTTTAATTATTTTTAATATTAAAATCTGAATCAAATTGACGTTTTTATCCTTTATAATTTGCAAGATTTCATTTTTATTATTAATAATTGTCAAATTATTTGTTTTCAATTAATTATTTTTTTAAGAAAAACGATAAATTTTAAATTATTTCAAAAGGTTGACATGGGCAAAATTGTAATTATATATTAAAGTGCGTCACGGAACTCATGAAGTTATTAAAACGAGACCAATTAGATTTTAATCCATCAAATTTTAATTTTAATTTTATTTGATCCTTAATTATGTATTTAAATGCTAAATCCGCAAGCATCTTTGGTCTACACTTTGACCCCAAAGTCCATTTTGAACCCTAAACGTCCCACTATGTATTCATAAATTAAACATCGACATGTTCGATTTAGAAAAATCTCCTACTATACAAGTTGTGTCACTGCATTATTTTTAGTCGGGTTGCTAAAGGATCGGTGACAGAGCTAACAAGACTATCAACCGAAACTGGAGTCTCATAATAGATTTTGCAATTTCGTGGATGTATATTCAATCAAGCACATGCGATTGAGTCACTCATACCCAGTTCGAGAATCATTCTTTTTTATACTAATCGTGCTTGTTTCAACTTCGATAGAGTTATTTAGTTTCTGAGGTCAAATCATTTGTATTTAAGGTGACTATTTTTTTTTTATCGTATTATACATTATTTATATATATATATATATATATATATATATATATATATTTTAATAATAATGTGAGATTTTCAAGAAGTGAAAGAAGCATTCCATATGACATGGAATGGAAATCACTACAAGGGGAGTAAGATTTGGATTACCTTGTTGATCGAATATCTCATGACAAGAACATTGTTTGAGATTCGAATCGTTCCATAAGAAAGATCGATCATGTCTAGCTTGAATGATTCTTGTTGATCAAATATCTAAAGACAAGAACACTTGATTGAGATTCGAATTACTCCACAAGCAAGATTGATCATGTCGAGCTTGAATGATTCTATATGCAACCTAACCTACATAGAATTGCAAAGAAACTTACCAATTGGCTAGAGAGAGCACAAATGCTCTTTTACTATATTTTTACAAGTCTTCTTACAAATACAACATACATGGCTTTATATAACCTTAAAATGAAACTATTAAAGACATTCTAAGAGTGGTAACATTCATCCTTAATGTACTGAAATACAGTAACTCTAAATTAATCACCCAAAATTTATAACATTAAACTTCATTTTTCTTCGAGTGGCATGAATTGAAATATATTTTGATAATTTCAACGATATTTTCTTCACATCTTCGTTGAACCATATTGTATGATTGATGTCTCTTAGTTCATATCACCTTATAAAAGTGTAGATAATTTTCCCTGACAGACAACGGTGAGGTTGACTACGATACATAACAGGCAAAAACGAACAATATCTGATAGTATGAGTTTGGGTTGTTACGAATGATATCAAAATTGGTTATATTGTTACAAATTGTATATACGAGCTTGAGTTGTTACTAATGATATCAAAATCGGTTAGGTTGTTACAAATTATATCAGAATTAGATAGAACAACTTTCCTTATAAGGACGGGAAACTTGTTTATAAAGGCTTAGTCTCACCGAGTAAAATATTTATTTCCATTTTAGCCATAATAAAAAATCCGTTTTTTTTAAATATCATTGAAATCTACATATTCCACCAAAATTTCACCGTTGAGATAGCTGTATTACGAAAATTACATATTATTTAAAAAATTTAAATAAGCTTTTTATGGAGTATAAAAATTACATTATTTTTATAAAATACGTAAAAAATTAAAATATTTACATAGTTAAATTATAAATTTAATATTTATTTAGTTTTTCAATTTAAACTATATTTAATAAGTTATGGAACTTTAATTTATATTCGATAAGCTTTTTATCTTTATTTTTAATTTCGCGCTTGATTTTTTTTTTTTTGACATATTTAAGATTTAGTTTAGATTTTGATTAAACAAAAAAAAATATAGAATCGATTTTTTTTTTAAATAATAATAATAATAAAACAAAATAATTGGTTCCGCCTTCACCTTGCCCGCCTAACTCTTTACCTTCACGATTTTACAGACCACCGCCGCCGCTACTGGCTCTCCGCTGCTTGCCGCTCCGACACGGCTCCCTGCCCTAACCGAACCTTAAACCGACCGGTCAGTTCAACTCTTGAGCTCCGTTTTCAAAGCTGACCTCTAGTACGTAATACCTTTGCTATTGCAAGAACAACTGAGGCGGATTTTTGGAAGAATGGAACCAGAATTAGTGGGGGATACGCTTGTGATGGAAGCTGAATATGGTTCTGAAAGATCCACTGGTCGGAAAAGAAAGCCTGATACAGCAGCTGACGGTAGTAATGATGGCCGGCGAGCAGCGGCAATGAAAAAGATCACATTGGCTTTGACAAAGCCATCGTTTGTTCTGGGGATTGGACCGAAGATGTTGAGGGCAGAAAATCGAACTACATTGCGCAATGTCTTGCGCAAACTTATGATGCAGCAAAACTGGGTGGAAGCAAGTGGTGTATTGAGCATGTTACTGAAAGGGACTTTGCGGGATAGATCTCCTATTAGGAATCGTTTGAAGTATTCGGTAATATATACACGCTTATTTGTTGATATCTATATTAATTCTATTGATTTGCATACAATTTCATTAACTATGTATATTTCAAATGGAAAGGGAGGTGAAGGAATTATAATCTATCATATATGTGGTTCTTGCACCCTTTGTGATATTAAGAACAGACCAACTTTCTTGTTGATGGAGATTGGCATGAGCCTCATGTAGCTCAACATTGGAACTTGGTTACCTTACTCTGTAAAATACTTTTGTGTATGTCTTAGATTAGAAACAGAGATAACTGTATAATGCTAGGGGGAGGGGTTATGTAGGGGATATTTAAATATTCATCTTTTGGTGGTGGATTTGCTTTATACGGACTCTTTATGTTGTTCATCCAGTACCTTTTCAGTTCTATGTTATTTCTTTCTTTACTGGATCATATCTGTTTTATGAAGTAAATTGCTGTAGTATGCATTATTGAATTAAGTGTTTTGTGCATGTACATTTGTTTTTTTACTTCAACTTGTTAGTCGAGGGATTTGAACTGTTGACCTCTTGGTTGAGGACGTATGCATTAATCAGTTGAGCTATTATCATTTTGGTTATTTTGCATGTACCTTTTACATATCATTTGTGTGTTGTGTGGGGTCTTGGTGGTGTCACAACCACTCGGATTTGATTCAATTCATAGACTCTTGCATTGATGTACCAAATTAGATTCCTCTAGCATGACATTTGCTGAGTATGACTAAAATTGTTTTAGGTTTCAATGGAGCTTCTTAAGCATATAGAAGGTGATCGTATGAGACCAAATAGGATCAAACACATTTATGACAATTGGATGAGGAAGATTGGATCAATGAAGCGTTGGCCCGTTGAGGTATGGGCTATAGAAATTCTTACTTGCCTTAAAGGGAACATTGCATATTCCACGATGATTTATCCTTTTTCTCCAATTGTTGGCAAGATTATATGTATAACCATGAATAATGAAAATTGCATTTAATCTCTGTTGTTAAAGTAGTTTAATAATTTATGGCATCCAATATGCTTGAAATTTGAATGAAGTAGGGAGAATGATAAATTTAAGAAAGAGGGAGGTCTATAAGTTATGAAATCGAGGGATTTTTCTTAAATTTCTTTGCTTTACAACATGGATATTTTTGTTTTCGACTAGTTGAAGATATATCGTATCTCTTTGATCCTTCGATTGTTGTTGGACCTGTGGTCTCATATCATCCTATGGAGTCCTGACAATTGATTTATTTATTTTATCTATCGTCATCAGCATCTTCATTTCTTTTAAGAGGAGAGATTGATTTGTGTTTTTCCGAGTTATAAATTGACCTACAGCCAGGGAGGGAAACAAAAAATCATGTTTATTAGAGGCACATACCTTGAATCTACCATACAATAAAACTATACAACTTCCACACATAACCTTGGGAATTCACCTAAAGTTAATGGCTTAAATTCATCTGTCTTGAATATTGACTTATAAAAAGTTGTTATGACGGATATCTTGTACACTTTGTTTAATAAAATTGAAGTTCCATCTCAATTATATTTTGGCTCTTGGTTTGTTCCTGAATGTAGAATAACGTTAATAAGTCGTTAAGAAAGAACTTGAAACCCTTACCACATAATGAAGACTACTTCCACTCTAATGACTTTCCGATTGCAACTATATTAAAGCAGCACAGAAAATTCTTTTCATTTAAACAAGAAAGAGAACAAAGGATTGGAATTCAACCTAACTCTCCAATAGAGTGCACATACTATGTTACTCCATTAGAACTTCAACTTATTTCTTCAAACGGACATCTCCCAAGAATCAACGTTAGAGTAGCTTTCACATTTAGGAAATGGCCCCTGGAAAGTGAAACATCCCATAAAGATTTTTCAGAGCTTCATAGTGAATGAGTTGTACAAACTAAAAAGAAGATAATAAAATGGTCTGCTAAATTCTTCTGACACAGAACACGTGAAAATGAGAGAAATACTGGGATTATTTTTGGTAATGAACCTTGGTCCCGTCCTTGAGAGGATAGCTGACGAGAAATTGGTCTATCTTATGCATGCTTCATTTAGAGAAGACGTGTTTTTCCCAACTATCTGCATGCTTAATCCTAAATTTCCAAGGTTTGCAGGACAGATTTATGGTCCATGTGGAATTCATTCTTTTCTGCCTTGAAGAAGGAAGCACGGAGGATGCACATCAGGCTGCTTTATGGTATGGTATTCAGACTGGCCATATAAGTTGTGTACATGTGGCATGCATGCAAGTTTTGCTGTATTTTTTAAAAACCTTATTTGGTTGAAACGTTTAACCAAAGCAGATATTGAAATCTTATTAGTTATTAGCCATATCATTTGTCCACTTGGACGGTGTTTCCAATTTTATGAGTTTATGAATATTTAAAATGCAAAAAGAACCCACTTACATTTTATACTATACAAATTATCCAGAGTTGGCTTATATAAGAACGTATTGTTGGATGTTAAGGAATAACCAGAAATGAAAGGCTTTAATCCAACTAATTATGCTATTTTTCTTATGTCAGCCTGATGCAAGAGCATGAATCTGTGAATGATCCAATGTCAAATATGATTATAGGATTGACATTTCGGCAGCTGTGGTTCTCTACACTTCCAGAAGAGATTCAGTGGAGGGACTCTCTCCAGTATCACTCCCCAATTCGATCAGATAGGATGATTCTAAACTCAGATGGGTGTTCTGTCAGCAACTCTCGTGGAGATGGTGCTTCATATCAGAGTCATTCAGAGACTTCCGTCATGGATCATAAATTAATTCATGTTGATAGTGAGGGTCACACAGGAGCTTCTTTTGAGGATGATCATAAAATAAAAGTGGAAAATGATCCCCAAAAGTTTGAGCCACTAGATTTTTATGCGAGTTCTGTAGAAAAAGATGAAAACGAAGCCTCTTTCTCAGATAATGGAAGTTATCAGCACTGTGTTTCCATTTTTTCTGCTCTTGGTAAGTTTAAAATTATGTTATTATGTGATCTTAAACCTTCTCTATTTTTCATGCTTCTCATAATTGGATTCCTTATTCTGTAGAAAACTTTTGCCCTATCCATTCATTTATCTATCTAGGTTACCAACATGTGAAAGTGTTTGAATATTTTTATTCTTTGTTGCTTCTGTTTAGTAATATTGCTCATATTTTTGTTTTTTGTTTATATCTATGCACGCGTACACACATATTCTATACTTCGATTTGTCATATAACTATGAGGGACTGGCATGTAAGTTGAGTATCAATGACCTGATTATTATTCTGATCTGTGATCATTAATATGGCTACAGAAGAAAGCCATCATTTACAAATGTGATCTTCTGTACCTTATAATTTTTTTAGCCCTAAGTTGATATCTATTCTCTATTTTTTTAAATTCATTTATAATGTTATGAAAATGTCAGTTGATGAATTCACGATTACAAGTTTACTAAAAAAAAATTAATACCTTTTTTTGTTGCCACAGAGGGTTTGGATCCACTGTTGTTGCCTCTACATTTGCCATCTTCCGTTGAGAATTGGGAGAATGCCCTTAGTTTATGCGGCGAGTTTCTGAATGACTATTATAAGGACGCAGTGAAGCATCTAGAACTTGCACTCAACTCAAATCCACCAATATTGGTTGCCTTACTTCCTTTTATACAGGTAAGGCAAACCTAAGTTGTCAAAATTGTATTCAGTTTAGGTGATTCTTTGATAATATTTGGTATCTTATAGGTTATCACTGGAAACCGACACTAACTTTTCAAACAAGTCTAACATGAAAACTAATTACATTCACATCGCAATATCCCCCTTAAGCTTAGCGGCTTCTTTTAAATTCATCCATTACTTGAAAATTTTATGGATAGATGGCTGACTAATTTCTTTGCATGATTATGTTATTTTTATAACTACTTAATGTTGCATTTGCTTGGAAATGGGAGGAACTCTTAATAAGAATGCCCGTTTGATTGCCCACTTCTCTATTCCAATATCCACTTTACTATTTTATTCTCCACCTCAATTTAAAAAAAAAAAAAAAAAAAAGAAGAAGTATATGTGGAGAATCCAACGTGCATCACAAAATTCGAAGGCAAGCATGAATGGCTCTTTAATTCACCTTAATTATAAAAAAGAAATGTTACCTGTTTGTACTGTTGTCACTTTGAAACTCGGAAAAGGGACATTGGCGTGGTTGATCTAACCACCATAAGGTCTTCTCATAAACTGTTTTTGCTTCCATCTTCTAAGATTAGCTTTCAATTTACTACAATCAAGTGTCTCTAGTTTTGGATAAGAAACTGAACTTTGATTCAGGAAGCTGCAACCAACAAAACAACCTAAAGAGGCAGCCTCCAATCTCGAACAGGGTAGTGTACTTTCAAAAGCCCTGCAATAGAATCTCTTTTTTACTTTGGCAACTAACCCCCAAAGACTTCTAGAGCCTTCATGGATCTCATTTGTTGCCCCTCTTACGCTGGAGAATATTGTGCCCCAATTTGTTTGGACCTGAAAATGTTCTGGGCACACGTTTGCTAAGAGTGCCTTATTCCTCTTTCTTAGACGCTCAATCCCCGAACTTCTCGTTTCCATTTTCTTCTTTAACCAAACTAACATTAAGATGAATAGGCAAGACAAAGAAGGAAGCCGGTTACATAAGGAACAAACAAGTAGACCAAAAGCAGAAGAAAATTGTTATAAGATCTCTTGTCCTTAAAAATGAAACAAAGGACAATTACATAACTCTCTAGTTGTAGATATGTGAAAGCATTTAAGTCAGCCTAAATCCGAACTGCTACCAAGCCCCTTAAAATTTCTCTTGGTTATCTCAAACCAAATGTTTCACAGCATAGCCAAAAAAGCAACCTGCCAAAGAACCCTCCCCGTTATCTCAGAAAAGCATCTGCTCTCTTGTCTCTGAAGTTCTTCTGGGGAAGGAAATTCTTCTTTTGATTGTCATGCATGAAATTTGCTAGGATGATCATTCACAAAATCAATTTCTTCTGTATGCTCATCTCTCTCTTTGATGTACAAATTTCAGTTGTTGTTGATTGGTGGTCGAGTTGACAAAGCACTCGATGAAATGGAAAATATATGTCGCGACTCCAATGCAACACTTCCCTTCAGGTACTAAAACTTGCTCAAAGCCTTGTTCTCTATTTTGCATTTAGTGTTTGAAATTGATTATTTCAGAAATCATATGTTAAAGAGATTGGGAACTTTTTAGATGGGATCAAAATAGTAAATGGTCACGTATCCTCTAATCTATTTATAATTATCCTGTGTTTAATTATCAAGAGTTGGGGCTCGTTTCTTTATTTTCTGTTGCCTCCATGTTGACTCATTAAAATGGAAGCCTGTTTCTCTATGAAAATTACACACACACACACACAAAGAAACATAAGAACTGAGTGTAATCCGTCAAATCACTTATAACATAGGTTTGAAGGCGTCTTACCTTTAAATAAATATTGATTTAGAAATTCTGCAGATTGAGGGCTGCACTTGTGGAACATTTTGATCATAGTAACGTTCTCTTGCTTTCGACTTGTTACGAGAAGATATTGAAGAAGGATCCAACATGTTGTCATTCACTGGGGAAACTTGTTCACATGCATAGAAACGGTATGTTAACTGCTGAGAACAGTCTTCTATATGAACTATTAGACCTCAAGGAGAGTTACAAATTTGAGATTCTGAGATGATAATTTGTGGTTGAATTCCTCACACATAGATACGGTGTGTAGTCTCTAATGCTTGTTTATAATATATAATAGTTCTGACCATGAAAAGCTATCTTATAGAATAGTGTATTCTGGTTTCATTACCTGGAGGTCAATACTTTTCTATTTTTTCTTCTTCACCCCAGCCAGTTATCTATGGAATGCTTGTCATAACATGAACGCAACAATTTACCATTGTGGTTGCCTAACTTCTTGGAAATAAAACTCCTTTAGAGTTCTCAAATTTTTAGTCCTCACCGTGACTGAATTTACATTTTTACAGTATGAATAACAACGTGAATTATTTCATGAAAAGATGATAATGCTTTCACATTAGCGTGATTGTTGTATTGTATGTGGTGTGATGGAGATAATCAGCTTGCCTGTGATGTAATTTCTTGAAAACCTGTCTTGGAACTTTGTTTTTTATTCAATTCAATTTTTTATTGGAAATGCAGGAAATTACAGTCTCGAATCTCTTTTGGAAATGATAGCTTTGCATTTAGATGGTACATGTGCAGAATATGATACATGGAGAGAGTTGGCTATGTGTTTTCTAAAACTTTCTCAAATTGAAGAGGATAGAGTATCAGCAGCATGTTCAATTGGGAGTGGTGGACATAAGCTGAGGTCCTCTTTGAATATTAACTGTAACCTTAAGTTGTTTACTGAAAAGAACTTGAGAAACGCATGGAGATTGCGTTGTCGATGGTGGCTGACGCACCATTTCTGCTGTAATATTACATCAGAAACTTCAGACGGTACGTGCAAAGTTTTTAAACTTCCATTTCTATGATATTTTCAGTTCTTATGTTGCTGTTTGGTTTAAATGATTTAGTGTTAAGGTTTGGGTTAAATTAGTGTTATTTCAATGGTACTTACCCTTCACACCTGTATAGTTCATTTGGGTCTTTATAGTTTTAGTATCATGTAGATGCTTAGAAGGGCTACCTTGTTCAATTGGTAAAAATATATATTCTCGACTAAGATGTTAGAGGTAGACTCAACCCATATACCACGACCAAAAATTTAAAAATTCAAAACTCCTTTACATGTGTAACTCTAACCCAAAACAAAAAAGAAAAGTATTCAAACATGTACTCATTACATCCTAAGAATTAGGTTTGTTATGAATGAAGATTGCTTTCTTTTCAATAATTTTGTTCTTTGGTAAATGCAACAGGTACTTTGGAGCTTTTGACTTACAAAGCAGCATGCGCATGTCATATGTATGGTAGCAACCACAAATATGTGGTAGAGGTTTACAGCCTTTTAGATAAGCAAAACGATAAGCAATTGATATTGTTTTTAAAGAAGCACACGAACAATTCGTTTCAACTCCATTCTAAATTATATAGTCAATAGTTTTCCTTCTTCAAATCTTCATTATTTACATATCTCTTTGTGCACAATAATTTTTACTTTAATTCTTCTTTTGCCAATTGAGTTTCCCCATTGGAGATTAGTATATACACATCCATTGGAGGAATGGTTTTCATCGAGTTAGTTGGGATTTTGACATCGACAAAAGTTTGAGTTGAATGACTTCCTAACTTATGATTCTCTTGTATGGGATTTCTGGAAAAGGATGATCAAGTTTTATTGATTTTTTTTTTTTTAATAAAATCACTCCACCGGAAAAGAGTGATCAAGTTTTGTTGATTTTTTTGGTGGAGGTAGAGGTCGGAGAAATTGATCTTGCAACCTTATTCAAATCTTATCTTGTTTCATGTACGTCTCTTTGAAATCTTGTCTCTTTGAAATCTTATCTTATCTTGTCTCATGTATGTCTATTTGAATTTTATAGGATGATCATGTTCGTCATGTACGTCTCTTTGTTAGGAAGTACCGTCATTGTTCTTTCTAGTGGTAGTGGTAGGAAAAACAAGAATGTTCGATCTTAAAATCCTAATATCTATGCTCAAATTGATACCTAACCATTTCTAACTTAAAAATGCAAAACAAAAAAATTCTAAAACATCGAAAGCAGAGACAAGAATTCAAGAAACCAAAACAAAATCAAATCCAAGAACACAGATTGAAGAATCTGAAGTCCATGGAAAGTAATGGAAGAATATACAATTGTATTACTTGAGTAGCAACAAATTCAATCTGAAGCTGTCCCATTTACAAATGTGAGCATCACATTATATCCTGCAAAGATCATAAATCTTGCAAATTCATGGGGTGTACATAATTGAGCAATGTGCTTTAAATATGAAAAGTACAGCACAGAAGATGATAAAGAAACAAGTCTGTACAATGTTTTTATAAATACAACAGGATCCATATTCTGGAAGCCAACAAATAAAATGAGCTGGACAGTTACTTTTTAAGTCATATATATATATATATATATATATATATTTATATGCAAGTACATATACAAAAGTCAACAAAACATCAGCTAACTGCATTGATAGATAGATAGATGATTTGTGAGAGGAACGCTCGATCGTCATCGTTCCTTTCTAACCGTCACCAATGCTTCTGATTTGCAGATGGGACAGACATTCTTGACAATCAGCCACTTCTTTAAGCAACTTGCATGGTACTCGTGTCCACAATCGAGTGTTCCAATTTTCTCATGGTTCTGATAGTGATCCTGTAGAACCAATGTTACTACTTAGCCAACTTCAAATGACTCAGAACCAAAAATGTAGTAAACAGGCTCTAAGGTGCATTAGCTTTTACCTGGCAAATGATACAGTAATCGGCGTCCTGATCCGAACTCGAACCCTCTTCCTCCTCATCCTCCTCATCCTCCTCCAGATTAACAATTGTTACAGATGATACAAAGCTCCTCGTCTTCAATTGGGCTTTAATGATTTCCTCTGTTAACCCAGTGCTGACGTTCCCAATTCGCTCCCCTAAAGCGAGAAGTTCCTGCATAAACAAACCCTCTTTCATGTTAAAACCACCAATAGACAGTGATTTGTCATGTACCTTGTAATTGATTGAATCCATGCCGTCTCCATATTAAGTCAAATCAAGTCATAGCTAGATAACATGAAGATATAAATGTGGGGCACAGTAAAATAGCCTTCTTTAACAAATATAAGGTAGAAGCAAAACAAGGTTAAGCGTTTTCAAGGAACTCGCCTACACCAAGGGCGAGGTAAGGCGCCTCTTGGTTCCTAGTTATGTTAAAACAAGAACTTCTAGCTTGAACAGGTTCAATTATTTAAATAACAACTTCGTTACGTTTCACTCATGTAATTTTTATCTCTACTACATGCACAAATTTTATAATTTTAAAAAAAATATAACATTCTAGCTCATGGACTAACATTCTAGCTCATGGACCAAACTTACAATTAATAGCTTACCTCATAAGACATGTCCTCTATATCCAATCGCATGTCCCTGTGATGGTCAACAGAATTCCCCACTTCATATAAGTCGGGAATTTCCAGTAATGCAACTTCCTGCAAAAACCAGTTTGCTCATTTATAAGAGCTACTTCTAATTAAAGAAAAGCATATGATAGCATGATTACCAACAAAAGGACAAACTATGAGAAAGAAGAAATTGGTATATGGGGAAAAAGACATTACATCAGCCTGCAAGAATCTCAACTGAGGAAGGTTATGATGTCTATTTGTAGTGTCAGCAGCAACATTCACTCGTGGAAGCCGGTGCAGCCCATGACTAGTAGGTGCAACTGGCCCTTGTTGCCTACGACCTATGTCCAGACTATGAGGATTCATGGTGCCATATGAAGAATTCAAAGGAAATCCGTATGAAGCTGCCGTCACTTGGGGGTAGTACTGGAAATTTTGGCCTCTAATTCTTTGCACGACTGTAGATGGGTGATTGTGAATATGTTGGCCATGGTTTAAGGAAGGATGTTGAACATTTCTAGAATTCCTGTTTCCCGCCGTTTCATGATATCCGTACACACCCAAATTCATGGTTTCTAACAAACCTCCATTTGTATTAGTTCCTGTCGAATACATAACAGCAGGCTTACATAAGAGAAATTTTAACAATTCAGTATTGTATATATATATATGTTACTTAACAATTATTTGCACAATCAAAAGCAGCTACATTAACACATGATATGTAACTTGTATGATAGATGATCCCTAAAATTAATGACCATTAGAGATTAAGGTGTTGTTTGGGAATGGTGTTAAGAAAAATACTCTTGGTGTTAAAACATCACATCGTTTTACTAGAGAAAAACTGTTTGAATAATGAACTCTTTAGGATTTGTGATGGATCCCAAATTCATCTCGTTACTAAAAAAATACCCATGTTCTACTAATGGCCACAAAAAGACAGTACACTCAACTAACAGCATTCTGCAAAAAGATTCTGTCCAACAGAACATGACAAATATTAATATAGGAAAAGATACCTTGCATGAAAGGTGCAGTAGAGGGTTGATTCCAAGATGAAGCGTTTCTATTGCCACAATTAGCCTGCAAGTGTTGGTCCAACCAGAAAGTAGAATTTGCAGGCTGAAGGTGTTGACCCCTATTATTTCCAAGAGTTGTATGATTATGGTCAAGTGGTAGAAGAGAGTCGCGCCTAGGTCCACTTGATCCAGCTCTAACACTATTCCGAGGTCCATTCCATCTACTCTGAGGTGGGGGAAAAGATGATGCTTCAACCATAGCAACCTCTTCGGGATGCCTTGAATTCGACAAATGCACTGAAGAACTAGAGCTGGCCAGACCATTCAAGTGTTGAACATTCCCAGGAATCCCTTCTGTAATCTTTCTCTTGTGTGGATCACTTACTTCATCCACAAAATATGCCCTCCTACCATAGCCATCAGAAGAAGTTTGAAGGACCCCATAATTGCTAGCAGATGGCAGCTGGTCGGTTACATTATGATTTAGAGGTGCAGGTAACAACCCATTACTAGATGGCGGAGTAACATAAGAGTAATAATAGTTTCCAGGAGCTGCAGTACTTAAACCTATACTATGATGATGTTGAACACCACTGTACTGATTTAAACCATGTAACATAGGACCTTCGTAAGGATCGGGAAGATAATGAGCCTCAGGATTTGCTGCATTCCCTGAAGCTGTAACCATTGCAGGTATACTACGCTGAGGGAAGTTAGATGTGCCTGGCAGAATGATGGAGGGCTCAGCATGAAGATAATTCTGTCCTTGTCGATCCATTTCCATATCAACCATCTGACTAGTGCGCGGTAACCTCTGCCTCATATTGATTTCAAAATTAAATGATATACAAAATCTACCTGCTCATCGAAGAAAAAAAAACAATATTAAAGAAAAGCTTGTCGGAAGAAATATCTTAAAAACTGTCTGCTGTAAAAGTCATTAGTTCATAAAAGAAATAACATAAGTGATGGAGGCAAGCACGCCTACTGGTAAAAAACTAAAGGAGAATGAGATGGAAAATTGTAGCAAAATCACAGCAGACATTCAGGGATAATCAGCCAAGAACATCTATTATTTGCATGTGAAATTCCAAAAACATGCACAACAGTTCAACCAAAAAAAGGATTCAAAAAGAAAAAAAACAGCAAAAAGAACTTATGGATAGCATCTTTTTGGTAGAAGAGGAGAACAAGATGGTAGAAAGAAAATCATAATCTGGAATGGAACACCAAACAGCAAATGACAGTAAAAAAGAAGAAAAAAGAAAACCCTCCTCTTACTAAACCCTCAAGGCCTAAATTAAAACCATAACTGAAAGATGTACCCACCAAGTCAAACAATGTCTACCGAGTAGCCACCGCCCACATAATCCAGAAATAATCTTGGAGATTAAATACTCAGGTAACCAACTAAGCATATGCTTATAAACTTAGTCCGCCTATTCAAACTCCTGCAGAGAATCTAATAGCATAGACGTTCCCCTCAACAGACAAGCATTCTAGGATCTCTAAGTGAGGTCATAAAACCGAAACGTGTTAGTGATCGTGATCCAGAAATATAAATGATCAGAAGGTATTATTATGTTCGGTGAAGGTATTATGTTCAGTAAATCTGAGCTCTCTTCTATTAACCTCCCTCTTTTATATAGAAAACGTTGCATGCCATTCCAACCCCAGCGCAAACATCCAGAATCCCATCATCCATGCAAATATAAACCACCATATATGGGAAACTTCTAGCAATCAAAAGCACAAAAGATACAAAGAATTTTAACAGAAACACCTCAAATGATAGCAATATCACAACCAGAAACTGCAGCCCATGTTGAAAAATCTAGCTTCAAGTTATCAAGGCCGGTAAGAAAAACTCGTCAAAAATCAATTCAAGAAACTTCAATCTATTCACTGCTAAATCAATAGCCATGCAGTACTCTAGCGATTAACATGTGCTAACAAAACCATTTTTTCTCTTCTCAAAAAACTCCAAAATACTGCCTCAGTTTATAACCATATCGTATTTGAAAAAAGAAACCAAAAGAAAATAGATCGCAAAATTCCTTGCATTTCTTGGCTAATCTTCAACGACTCCCACCAATCCAACAACAAAACCCCAATTCCCAAGAAAATCTGGAGAAAAAAGAAGAAAGCGCGCTCTCAAACCAAAATCAAGTACCTTGGAGTCATGAACAAATTTCGCGATCAAACGCGTCTAAACTTCAAAGACGATTACAAGCAGCGAAATACCCAGAAAAATTATCAACGATGCCTGAAAAACCAAACAAAAGAACAAATTCCGTTACCAGAATCGCACTAAAAAAAGGGTTGTAATCAAAGACTCAAAAATCAACAAAATCCATTACATTAACGATGGAAAAGAACCCTAAAGCTCAAAATTAGCGAACAATCGAGACAAGAAATTGCAGGTATCGTTTAAAATCAAAATCAGGATGATAAATTTAAGTACGAAAGGGAACGGAAAGGGTACTGACCGAAGCCAAGAATGATTTTTTTTTTTTTTTCCTCACTTTTTTGGTTCTTGGGAGAGATATAGAGAGAGAAAGAAGAGAGAGAGAGAGCGATCAATCCTTTTTTCTTTTCATCGCTCCTTCTCTAATTTCTGTGCATACATAATAACGAACACTTTTTTTTTTCCTCTTTTTTTTTTTTTTTTTTTTTTTTTTTTTTTTTTTTTTTTTTTTTTTTTTTTTTTT
>NW_019268525.1:2962611-2974765 GCF_002738365.1 Cucurbita moschata | reverse complement strand
TTTTTTTTTTTTTTTTTTTTTTTTTTTTTTTTTTTTTCTTTTTCTTTAACCGTTAAATTGCTGCGTCCGTAGTTTTCTATTTCTTGCCTTTTAAAACAAATTAACTTAAAAGAAAAAAGTTTTTTTTTTAATTTTAAAATTTAGAATTACTTTCTATAATTTAATAAAATATTTACAAGATTTTACCAAATTATAGAAATAAATTTAAAATTTTTAAATCATAGAGATTTAGATTTTCAATTTAATTGAATTATTTTGTTTATTAAATAATAATAGAATCGAGGAAATCAAATTTTACCTTTTTGAGTACGGTGAATTGACGGTGAGAAAAATTGAAATGAGTAGCAGTATTGATTAGGGTTAGGGTTGTTCGTTTGAAACGAGTAGCAGTATTGATTACGGTTAGGGTTGTTCGTTTGAAATGTGTAGCAGTATTGATTACGGTTAGGGTTGTTCGTTTGAAACGAGTAGCAGTATTGATTAGGGTTAGTATTGTTCGTTTGAAATGAGTAGCAGTATTGATTACGGTTAGGGTTGTTTGTTTGAAACGAGTAGCAGTATTGATTAGGGTTAGTGCTGTTCATTTGAAATGAGTAGCAGTATTGATTACGGTTAGGGTTGTTTTAGCAGTATTGATTACAATTAGGGTTGTTCGTTTGAAATGAGTAGCAGTATTGATTACGGTTAGAGTCGTTCGTTTGAAATGAGTAGCAGTATTGATTACGGTTAGAGTCGTTCGTTTGAAATGAGTAGCAGTATTGATTACGGTTAGAGTCGTTCGTTTGAAATGAGTAGCAGTATTGATTACGGTTAGAGTCGTTCGTTTGAAATGAGTAGCAGTATTGATTACGGTTAGAGTCGTTCGTTTGAAATGAGTAGCAGTATTGATTACGGTTAGAGTCATTCATTTGAAATGAGTAGCAGTATTGATTACGGTTAGAGTCGTTCGTTTGAAATGAGTAGCAGTATTGATTACGGTTAGAGTCGTTCGTTTGATATGAGTAGCAGTATTGATTACGGTTAGAGTTGTTCGTTTAAAACGAGTAGCAGTATTGATTAGGGTTAGGGTTGTTCGTTTGAAACGAGTAGCAGTATTGATTACAGTTAGGATTTGTTCGTTTAAAATGAGTAGCAGTATTGATTAGGGTTAGGATTGTACGTCTGTTGATTTGGGTTGAGTTGGCTTTAATTGGATTGGATTGATGAAATTCTTTGAATTGGTTTAATTGGTTGCTCGCCGGTCTTCACGATCGTCATCTCCCTATACATTTCTTTGTTCTCCCTCTTGATTTGCCCTCAAGCTCGGTCGCCCGCCTCTCTCTCTCTCATATTTACTTTCCAATCATGCGTTGTCGGTGTTCTCGCTCATGACCATACCGACGCAATCTTTCTCTCATGCCGCTAAAGCACGTCATCATTGCCCGACTCAGACATTGCTACAAAATCCCCTCTCGTACTATTTTCCAATTGCATGTCATCATTCTCCTCTTTTTAGTTAATGGTCGGTCTCTCTCACGATCCTCTCTCCCACACACCTTCCTCTTTGACCAACGCTCAGTTACTTTCATTTCATTGTTGTTGAAATGCCTTTGGGTTAGGTTTTGATGTCTACTATTACGTGAACGTTCATAAATCATAAATGTACATATATACATATATACATGTATACATATGTATATATATATATATATATATATATATTTAATTATTGAGTTTATAAATTATTTAATTAAAACTATTAAGTTGAATATATTTTTGAAGGTTGGAATGGGAATAAATTAGGTATTAATTAGGTGCCAACCAAACCATGACACGTGGAATTGGGCAAAAAGTGTGAGCTAGCTAAAGATAACCCAATGTCCAACCAACCCCCAAAAATGTTATGAATTAAAATTTTAATTTGGGTTTAATCATTGTTGACCAAACCCTAGTGATTAATTAGTATTCTAATTATAAATATTTTCCCACGTGGCCTCAAAATAAATAAATAAACAAATATATATATATATATATGATAAAAAAAAACGAATCTATTAAAAATAAAAGTTAAATTTTTAATAACCTATTAAATACAATTTCAGTGGTTCGAAAAATAAATATAAACAAATTATTCATAATTTTTTTTTTGTTTTATTTTATTTTTATTTTTATTTTTATCCATAAAATATGGCAAGAAATAAATGATTAATATGGTATAATAATAATAATAATAATATTATGGAAAAATTAAAATGTAAAGGCATATTCTTTGAGTGTAAAGTTTGGGATCCATAAAAAATTATAGGTAAGGCAGTGGTTTTTGCTCCTTTGTGGGCCCATCTTTACTTGTTGATGTGATAATTTAATTTCCTTTTCAAGACAAATAAATTATTATATTTAAAAAAATGATTTTTAATTTTTTTAATGTTGCAAAGTGAATAAATAAAAGTATTCTAAAAATGAATAAATTTGATATTAATCCTTAGAATGTAATTTGATTTTGTTTCTAAAATAATTATAATTTAATTATTTGTCAAATGAAAATAAATGGCTTTGATGATAATAATTATAATATTTGAGCTTGAAATATAAAATATAACTATATAAGTCAATTTATAACTACAAATTATTTAATAATCATAAATGAGCAAGTGATTTGATAAAACAAATGAAAATGACTAAATAATATTTTTAAATTTATTGAAAATATAAGAATTAAAATTGACGGTAATTTAATTTAATATTATTATTATTATTTTTTTTTATGAAGTTTTAGGATAGAGATTAAATTTTTATAAAATTAAATAAGAACTCGATTATTACAATAATTAAATTAGGTAAGTTTATAATTTACAATTTTTATATGTTTTATTTAGTGATTTTTAAGTTAATTATTGATTTTTTTTAATCAAATTTTGATTTAAATATATCTCTAATTGCTGCATAAAAAACACAAATAAATATATCATTTTTTATTTATTTAAAAAACTACAACTAGTTTTTAAAATTAAAAACAATGAAAAATGAATTTATTAAACCATTTTGAACCAAACAATTGTTTTGTCTTACTTTGACATTCAACTCAATAGTCAACCAGTAGACTTTTTTAGCCATGGTCAACTCCTTACAAATTAGGTAAATATTATGAATAATTTTAAAGATTGATGATTCGATTATTCACGATATTTGAATTTTAAATTTTTATTGTTGATAATTTTTTAGTTTAATAAGTGCGAGGGTAGAAAGGACAATTGACAAGTAACTGATACCGTATTCATTAAATCATAAACAAACTTAGGGTTTAGGGTCATTAAATCGTAAATGACCATGACCATAACCACAAATTCTTTAATATGCTAGAATTTTGTTTAGTGTCGTTAATTGAAAGATAAATACGATTAAATATGATTAAAACTTTTAAAATTATTATGAACAAATATATATATATATATACATATATACACATATACATACACACGTACGTATGTGTGTATATAAACAAAGGAATCTTCAACACCTTTGCTTGGAAAGAGGGAAGACGGAAGGTGATACCTCCATTGATAGGTAATGAGCTGGCATTGCCTTTGTTGGGAGGTTTTATATATATATATATATATATATATATATATATATATATTAAATTTATCTATTATTGTTTAAATATAACTGTTATATTATATACCATGCCTCCTTTTAAAAGAACTTGTGAGAAAAGCATTATTCGGTAAAAAAGATTCTAGATAAGTCGGAGATTTGAAGCTCTAATTTGAAAAGATATAATATATATTAATAATTATTTATGAATTTAAGGATTAATAAAAAATAGTTTAAAAATGAAGAGCATTAAATAAATACATTACCTTTATAAGGTAGGTTAATCAGCCATTACCTTTTACGTCATGTATTAATTAACATTAGAATTACATGAATAACACGTTTCATGAGAATTTTAAAGAACAATAATATCAACCAAGTTTGTTTTCCATAAATTTTCTCTCTCTTTTTAAATAGAGAGAGAGAGAGAGAGAGGTGGGAGGATAGCCCACAATATTTTCTTGGGGGAGGAAATTGCCCACAGATTCTTGTCAAAGTTTTTGCCCCCAAACGTTACACTAAGACAAGGCATCATTTTTGTTATAAAGATTGGGAAGAGATTAGGATAACCTCGTCCCTATGAGTTAGACACCATGCGGTGTGCTAGCGAGGACGCTCGCCCCCAAAAGGGTAAATTATGAGATCCTGAACTGTTACAAATAGTATCAGAGCCAGACACTATGTCAACAAAGACTCTGATCCCCAAAAGGGTAAATTATGAGATCTCGAGCTTGAACTGTTACAAATAGTATCAGAGCCAAACACTGTGACAACAAAGACCCTGATCCCCAAAAGGGTAAATTATGAGATCCCGAGCTTGGACGGTTACGAATAGTATCAGAGCCAGACACTGTGCCAGCAAAGACCATAATCTCCAAAAGGGTAAATTATGAGATCGAGTTTGGACTGTTACAAATAGTATCAGAGCCAAACACTATGCCAACAAAAACCCTGAACCCCAAAAGAGTAAATTATGAGATCCCAAGCTTGGACGGTTACAAATAGTATCAGAGTCAGACACTGTGCCAGCAAAGACCCTGATCCTCGAAGGGAGGTGGATTGTGAGATCCCACATTAGTTGGAAAGAAGAATGAAACATTCTTGATAAGGGTGTGAAAACCTCTGCCCGTGGACAAGTTTTAAAACCTTGAAAAGAAGTCTAGAAGAAAAGTCCAAAAATGACAATTGAGTGGGGTTCAATTTGGTATCTAATTAGATTTTCGATATGCATGCACTTGTTTAGAAGACTTGATAACTAGTTTATTGCTTTTAAGTGCCACATGAAATTTGAGGCCTCCACCTCCACTACAAACATACAAGCAAGCAGGCAGGCAGATAGTCCCATTGAGATAATCAGAGCAAAACATGAAGTACAGAACTTCTGCAAATTTCAGCTCTCAAGGTTATTACACTAAAACATTTCAAATGATTTGGCTACAACTCTTTACTGAACTACACACATTCCCTATCTATCACCTTTTAATCTTCACATCCATAGTGTGATGAGAGAATCATGTCGTTCCAGGCTCTAGCTTCTAACGACATTACCGACCCCCTTCCGTGTATAAAGGGCAATCCGTTACATTTCTCCAAAGTTTTCACTCTCCATAGATGATTACTCCTCTGATTTTTTAGGTTTATTCTTGTTGCCATATATCAAACCAGTCTCCTGGGGATCAGGAATAGGTTTCCTCTTCTCGATGTATCGATAAGGATCCGTGGCTGCAAGAGCAGCTCTTTCTTGCTGTTCGCGTTTGAGGTCTTGGGAGGGCTTGACCCAGAGGAAGTAGGCAAGTGTTCCAGCGACTACCCAGGAAGCAAGATTGGTACCGCCTCTGAGACCGCCCATGGAGTTGCCGATGAAGGACCTGACATTCCCAACCGTTCTTCTCCAACTGCTAGCCATTGTAAGGAAAGAAACCAGACAAAATAGAAACCGAGGAAGAATTCAGAAGACGAACTATGTTTCAATGTACGATGGAAAATGTACCAAAAATCAGTAGAATTCGACAGATATAACTGGGCAAATACTTGTATCATTTGTAATGGGAATGTAGAGATCAAATATAAAGGCTAAACCGAAAAGAACGTTTTATAAAATAAAGAAAGTCCGGCGAACCAGAAAACAAAACGAAAATGAACTTACGGACAGCAATTTAGACAGATGAAAATAACAAGGACAAATTAAGAAGACGATGTACTAAGGACAAATTAAGAGGATAATGTACTAACTTTCTTATCAGTGGAAAAAGTAGAGAACAAGATTATAACGGCTCAAGCCCAACGCTAGCATATATTGTTCTCTTTGGACTTTCCCTTTCGAGTTTCTCCTCAAGGTTTTTAAAACGCGTTTGCTAGGAAGAGGTTTCCACACTCTTATAAAGAATGTTTCGTTCTCCTCCCCAACCGATGTGGGATCTCACAATCCACCCCAATACGGTGCCCAGCGCCTTCGCTGGCAATCACGCCCTTCTCCAATCGATGTGGGGCCCCCAATCCACCCCCTTTCGGGGCCTAGCATCCTTGCTGGCACACCGCCTTGTGTCCACCCCCCTTCGGGGCTCTACCTGCTCGCTGACACATCGTCCAGTGTCTGGCTCTGATGCCATTTGTAATAGCTCGCTAGTAGATATTGTCCCTCTTTGGGCTTTCCCTTTCGGACTTCCTCTCAAGGTTTTTAAAACGCATCTGATAGGGAAAAGTTTCCACACCCTTATAAAGAATGCTTCGTTCTCCTCCCTAACGGACGTGGGATTTCACATAGATGGTAGAGAGAAAACTATAAACTGACAAGGAGTAGGTAGCTTTGATGTTCATAGAACCCAGTCAACTAGAACAATATTGAAATAAAATAGATAGAAGAGCTACAATATAATCCAAGTATTTGAGGTACTTGGAGTTTGGATCCTCCCCTCTTTTGAGTATACACACTCAGCCAAAACCATCAAAGCAATTGTCGAGCTTTCTCTTCGCCCAAATCGACTCCTACTAACGAACTCCTCGAGCCAATAACCCAAACACTCTAATAACATCCATAACCAACCTAATACCATTGCTATCAGTTGTCTATGTTTATTTGAAACAGAAACCATTTGAAGAAATAAACATCTCCTCTTACTAAACACCCCTCAGAGCCTGAATTAGACATCGGATTAAGAAGCCATAATTGAAAGATGTACTCATCTGATGTCGACGTATGGGTACCCACGTCTACTGATACCAAGTAACCACCAGCTACTTAAGAAACACCAGAGTTAATCTTTGATTTTAAATTCTAAGCTAACCAACTAAGCATAAGCATTAACTTAGACAACCATTCAAAATCCTGCAGAGAATATAATAGCATAGACGTTCCCTGCACAGCCATGTATTCTATGATCCTATAAGCACGATCCTATTTGGTCAAATACCTAGCGACAAACTTCTATCTTCCTTTCATTATAGTATTTCTGAACAAGTTCCCGGATAACAACCCTAAGGGTTTTCTTATTGATGATAGTGACGATATTTATGATAGTGTTGATATCGACCGTGACCTTGATATGGAGTTGGAGCTTCTAACTATGATGAATGCGCCGCTAACTAGGATATGAGGCCGGATTCACTGCGATCAATAAGGGATCATGATCCAAAACAAGAAATCTAAGGCAGAACTTTACTAGGGTCCAGGTATTTTGTTCAGTAAATCTGAGATTTCTCTTCTATTAACCTGCCTTTTCATAAAGAAAACGTTGCACATCGTCATTCATTCCAAAATTCTACCATCCAAGAGAATATAAACCACCACATACGAGAATTTCTAAGCAATCAAAACCACAAAAGATTCAAAGCATCATAGCAGATACACCTTAAGTGAGACTCAAATAAAAACCAGTCCATTCTTAAAATCTAGATCGAAAATATTCACGAATTTCTCCACTAATCCTCAACGGCTCACACCAATCCAACAAGAAAAAACCAATTCGCAAGAAAATCTAAACAGAGATAAAGAAAAGGACTCTGAAACCAAAATCAGGTACCTTGAAGTCATTATCAAATTGAGCGATCAAACGCGTCAATACATCAAAGACGATTACAGCCGATGAAAGAGCAGGACAAATATCAGTGAATCCTGAAAAAACTCGAACAAAAAACTGAGTTTCATCACCACAATCGCACCCAAAAAGGGGCCGGGGCCCAATCAAACATTGAAGATCAACAAAATTCATTAAATTACCGATGGGAAAGAACCCTAAAGCTCAAATTCAGAAGAATAATCAAGATAAGAAGTAGCTGGCAGGCGCTGTTAAGAATCAAAATCAGGATGATAAATTGAAGCACGAAAGGGAACGGAAGAGCCGAGATTTTTACTATCTTTTTTGCTGTCTAGTTTCTCGCATACACTTAAATACAAAATTTCAATAATATTTTTAAATTTGAAAAAATAAATTTACTATTAATTTTGGACACTTTTTTTTTATAAAAAAAAATTCGAATTATATTTAAAAAATACTTTCAAATTTAGTAAATATTTATTTACCCATAATTTAAAATTTTTATAAAAAAAATTAAAAATAATTTGGTTTATGTACTAATGGTAGTGACATTTTTTTTTAAAGTTTTTATAAAATTTTTGTTTTGAAGTTAATATATTTTTTAATGGTATTAATAATTTTTTTAAAATTCTCCTGTGTGAAAGTACAAAACTGTCCTCCATACCCCATCCTAGGGATGGATACACGTACTAGCCTGCATGGCTGGCGGCATATATGGCATTATTAATTTTTTCGGTAGTTATAGAATTTAGTTGGGGGTATTTTCGTAAAATAACGCAAGGACTTTTAATCTATAAATAAAAGGTTTCTTCAATTTCAATCCTTATTCTTCAATTTGACCCGCGAGACGACTACAACTGCGAAAGATAATCCATCCCAATTCGATCAGCAATCAGGTACGACGACTTTGGTCTCTCTTCTCTTAGGGTTCATAGTTCTAGGGTTTTTACTATGCTTTCAATTTGCAGATTATGTGCTCTATTCTTACTTCCTGTCACCTAGGGCTCTATTCTATCTGTGACAAGAATGGGATTTTCCTGAGCTTTTAGTTATTGTTTGCTTTTGATTCTTTCCGTAGTCGATGAACTGATTTTTTTGAGTAATGGAACTTGCATCTTTTATACTGGTTTTATTTTGGTCGTTCATGAGTTGAACACGAATGTTTTGGGATTATAAGGATGGACGGTGAACTTGAGTTCTGATGTACGAGAATTAGTGGCTTATTGAATGATTGATATGTTCGATGATTTAGTGTTTATAACCTTTTAAGTTTCATTGCATCCTCGTTTTGAAGACTGATTAGTAGTGATGTTGTTTATGGATGTGGACAGCCTCACGCCATAAGAAATGGGGAAAAGGAAGTCGAGAGCGAAGCCCCCACCTAAGAAGAGAATGGACAAGCTTGATACTGTTTTTAGCTGCCCCTTCTGCAATCATGGCACCAGTGTGGAGTGTCGCATGTATGTTTGCATTTGGTTCATTTTTAGTATCTCGAGGCACAATGAAAAAGCTGGTTATGATATGTATTATCATTAGCTTGTCTCATGGATTAGTCTCTCTGTTTATGTGCCTCATTTGTTTTGTATTGTGATGAGGGTGTTTGTGTGGTTTTAGTGATATGAAGAACTTGATTGGGGAAGCCTCCTGTGGAATTTGCCAAGAAGGCTTTAGCACATCCATTACAGGTATTCTCTTCAAGCCTCTAATTCTACGAGTGTTCTTGCCTTTTCCCATCTGTTTTGTATGTTTCAATTTATGCTTTATATTATGATGCGATTGAAGCATTTTAGGATTCTTTATGTTTGAATAGTTTGAGTTTGGTCTGAACTCTACCTAGGCTCATGGGAGTATTCTAATGAACCCCATTTTATCTGTCACAAAATAGATGGATTATGGAAGATTTCTTTTGCAGTTGTCCCTTCCATTCACGACTATATTTTCGTTCCTGTGGTAGGGAAGTTTATAAATGCTAGGGGTTGGATTAGTATTTCTGATTGGTTTGGGTTGGGTTGGATTAGTATGTCTGGTTGGGTTGGGTTGGGTTGGATTGGGTTGGATTAGCATGTCTGGTTGGGTTGGATTGGGTTGGGTTGGATTAGTATTTCTGGTTGGGTTGGGTTGGGTTGGGTTATTTTTCCTGAACCCGAATCGGTTTTAGTTTCGGGTTCGTAGGACAAAAATCTTGGGTTGACCTAAACCAAACAAAACTTATATAATACATACGCTAAGAAATCAAGCATATTTGCGGGTTTGGCAGAGTGGCGTACTAGAATTACTCTATGCGCGCAGGTTGGTCAAATTTATTTTTTTATTACTTTATTATTTTTAATTTATTTTATTACTTTACTATTTTTAATTTATTTTTTTATTACTTTACTATTTTTAATATTTTTTATTTAAGATTATTTGAATAATTAAGAAGGGTGGATAAATAAATAAAATTTATTTAAAAAAAAAAAAGAAAAGTTAACAAACTGACAACCCAACCAGAGAATAGAAATTGGGTTGTGAAAATTTTTTAGTTGGGTTGGGTTATCAATCCAACCAAGAACTTTTGGGTTGGGTCAAAAAAAGCCCTCAACCCAACTGGACCATTTACACCCCTAATAAATGCAATGCAGATTCTATGAATAATTATGAATGGCTGATAAATAAATAAAATTTAATTTTTTTTTTTAAAAGTTAACGGACAACCCAACCAGAAAATAGAAGTTGGGTTGTGAAATTTTTTTGGTTGGGTTGGGTTATCAATCCAACCAACCGAACTTCTGGGTTGGGTCAAAAAAAGCACTCAACCCAACCGGGACCATTTACACTCCTAATAAATGCAATGCCTCTAAGTCTAGGTCATTATCTATGATTTAGTTTAACCCATGTCTAATACGGGGCTTACAGATTGTTGTCATTAGTCTGTCTTGGGATAATTAAGCTGCACTAATATTTCTTCTCTCTTATTTTTCAGCCTTAAGCGAGCCAATAGACATGTAAGTAAAAACTAAATGCCGTTGGTTTTTGTCAATATTAATGTTCTATAGTGCTTCGGTTGACATGATGTTCTTTTGATCAGATATAGCGAATGGATCGATGAATGTGAGCGGGTCAACAACCCTGAAGACGATGGTGCTTAGGGGGGGATCAATTGGGACGTTTTCTGTATGAAAAGAAGCTGGCTAGTTCGAAGTTCCTTTGATGAATCTAAATTAAGAGGAGGGGATCTTATTGGTAGGTATGACAACACTCCTACTCTCGTAGCGTGTATGTACAGTAGTATGTTGTGATAGACAAGTGTGTGTACGGTAATATGTTGTGATGTCTTGCATGTTGACTTAATCTTGAATTTTAAGCACCTGTAACTTCGTTTCCTTATTTTGAGTCACGAGTCTTGTGGACACAAATAGTAAATGTCACTGCGAATTTTCGTGGGATCCTGAAACCTCATTTTGTTAATGAAATATTGAAGGGTGTTGTTCTACTTTGTTTTGCTTTGTGTCAATGGTTGTGCTTTCAGCATAGACTCTTTGAAAGTTCTTTAGACATTTTTAATTCTTCTACACTGAATTGCTTGAAAGGATGTTAAGTCCCTTTTATAAACGAAGGCGATGAGATGTACTGTGGTATTGTTAGCCGGGAGGAGAGATTTCTCTCCCATTAGCTAAACAGGGCTTGGAAATGAGATTATATTTTCGGTTTCCAACTCTCCTCCACCCCCACATGCATACATTTACAGGCGTACATAATACATACATTTACCTGCGTCGTTTGGGATCTGGGCTCTTCTACGTCGGTTTTATTTACTTATTATTTTTGTTTTTGTTTCCTTCGATCATTACTTTAAGTCTCATAGGTTTGATCCGGTAGATTCTAACCCATTTTTTCATTGAGTGAAAGGTACGAAATAAATTAGATTGATTTTTCAATCAAAAGTACTATGTGGAATCTTCGTTTTTTTTCTAATTTTTATCGGCAATTCTCTAATTAAATTATGTAGGATCACACAGTTATGAAAACTTTTTCCTTGTTTTTGTTTATATTCTTTTTCTAGTCTCCTTCGGCAATGACTTAGACGACATTACAAGTTATAATATGGATATTGTGAGGAAGATTATTTTATCTTTTTTATTTCGTTGTTTTTTTTTACCACGCAAATAGCACATATTTATACACACACACACATATATATATATATATATATATATATATATATATATATATATATATATATATATATATATACTATACACATACATGTAGAAACTCGATCCTCGTAAATTTTAATCTTCGGAACATGGAAGAATTTTAAAAGATGAAAATAGAAATAAGAAATAAGAATGTTTTTTTCGCTCGAAAAATTAATTAATTAATTACTGATGTTTTTACAAAGCAAAAGATATGGGCAATCCTCATATTGATTAATTTTTTTTTTTAACTTTATGGTTAATCTTTTTTTAATAATGTTATGAAGATTCAAAATAATTTATTAAATGTTTAGTCTAAATACGGTCATGAAAAATTTATTTAAAAAAAAAAAAAAAAAAAAAAAAAAAAAA
>NW_019268525.1:2940183-2962117 GCF_002738365.1 Cucurbita moschata | reverse complement strand
TTTTTAAAAAAAAAAAAAAAAAAAAAAAAAAACTAGTGGTGTGCGTATTTAGTAAACCCGTGAAGAAAAAACTGCTCACGGCGCCCACCGATTCTCTCTAATTTTCAGCACCTCCCACTTTGTAACTGAAAATTGCACTCACGCCCTTCGCATGTTCCCCTTTTATCCCATACGTTTTTCTTTCCAAATTTTGTTAATTCCCCCCCTTTTTTTAAATTATCTTTATAAACGTTTTTATAAAATAAAATTTTAAACTAAAAAAAAACAATTATCCATATTATTATTATTTTCTTCAACTATATCTAAAACTAATATTATTATTATTACTACGTTCTTAAATGATTTCTAAAATTATTTCGACGATGAACACAAATTATTGACCGTAACCGTAATATTATTATTATTATTATTATGTTCTTAAATGATATCTAAAACTATTTCGACGATGAATACAAATTGCTGATGGTAACAATATTATTATTATGTTCTTAAATAATATCTAAATCTATTTCGACAATGAAGACAAATCGCCGACTTTCCAAGTGTAGTCTTCAGTTAGTTAAACGGATGAAATCTAATCCAGGGTAAAACGTTCACAGACAAATCTCCAAATACCTAAAACGACAGACGTTTACGTAATAATAACACAAATGTTCCAAAATATCAAGCCGTTATTACAGTTATATGTCCTCACAATGAAAAGAAAAATCGGAGAACTCTTTTACGACAAAAGAAAATCCTATAAAATTCATAGTCGAAGCCGATGAACAACGACAGATCAATCGTGAATTTTTTATTTTTGTAAAGTCAAAGACCCAAAAAATAAAAACAATAATTGAAAATATAGAAGTTAAAATGGATCGATGAGGGTGAGAGTTTGAAACATGAAGAACCAATCTAAATGCTAAAACCTAAATAAGAATATGCAGAGATTTGGGTTTTAGTTCTTTTTTGAGGTACACAATTTTGATATTTGGTACGGAATCACCTGGGCATTTTGTTTTGCCCCCCAAAACCATGAATTTTGGGCTTAAAGCTTCAATTTCTCTCTCTATCATCATCACCATATATGTATATATATATATATATATGTATCGATGCACATTTATTTATATAGTCGCTCAAAGTTTTCCCGAAATAACGAATTTCTGAAGACGGGATCTTCAATTCTGATTTTTTTCTTGGTACTTTTTTTCAGTTTCTCTCTTTGATTCTTTGATAGTGACGGCGAAATCAGTGAAACCACACAGGGAAGCTTAGCTTATGGGTCGGCCTCCCAGCAATGGAGGCCCTGCCTTCCGTTTCACTGCTCCCGAGGTTTTCTCCGCTTCTTCTTCTTCTACCTCCTCCGCTTTTGTTCGTTTTCTTTATCTGAATGATGCGTTTGTGATGCATGTTGATGTTGGTGCTGGAAATTTTTCTTAGCTCAATTTCTGTGTTTATTGGCTTGATTGTTTGTTGATTCTTGTGGTTGTTTTGTTCGTTTCATGGAGGGTTCTAATCGTGTTCTTCTGAACTGATTGGCTGTTCTTCTGCTTTCTTTCTGTCTATTTTCCATTCCATTTCTTGTTCTACTGGTAATTGTGCTTTTCCCCTTTTGAACTTTGATGTCTGTTTCCCAATTATTGCTTAGAGTTGATGCTATGGTTAGTTTAGGTAGCTGCATGTAAATAAGAACTGTTGAAAGGGGGCTTGTGGGGCTTGTTGGATAGCGATAATTTGGAAGAAGAGTGTCCTTTTCCAGCTTGAGTTTTGACAAAATTTGTATAGATCTAATTCAATCTGCTAGAAGTTCATTAGTTTTGCTGCTGGATGCTGTTTATTCTACAAGGAATTGATAATGACTTTAATCAAATGAAGTTTTTATTGCTTGCTCTAAGGCTATTACTATAGTTCTTTCTTGACTTAGTACTCAGATACTCAGATAGGGTATGCTTCCTCGAAGCTGCCGGTGCTGTAACGTTTGGTTCTTATTTTGATTAAGGTTGCGGAGATGGAGGCTATACTGCAAGGACACAATAATACCATGCCGTCTCGGGAAGTTCTGGTTTCTCTTGCTGGGAAGTTCAGGTGGACATTCTACATTGCTTACTATGACTTCTATATGATTTGAATTGCTCTTTTTGGGTAGAGAATAATTTGTTTGTGTTCTTTGTAGTGAATCGGTTGAACGGAAAGGGAAGATTGCTGTGCAAATGAAGCAAGTATGGTGGCCGTACTTGACGTTTATATGATAGGTAATGGCGTTTTACTGATTATTATTGTTATTTTGTAGGTTTGGAATTGGTTCCAGAATAGGCGATATGCTATCAGAGCAAAGACAACAAAGGTTCCCGGAAAGTTGGCTGGCTCTCCAATTGTCCAAGTCGAGTCAACACCCCCGAGAAATGTGCCTCAAACCATAGTTGTTCCTGCTCCCACACTAGTAGGTATTAAAAAAATCGCTATGTTTTATCAATGTTTAAGTATTTTCATTTTCTTATCCGTTTTTTTCTCTTATCATATGTTTGTTATTAGCTTATTGTTACGAAATCTATCGTAGTAGTAGAACGGCATCTGTTAAAAGCCTCTGTCTGGGCTAACATCATCATTTCAAAACTTTTCCTCTTTTGGTCGCTAGTCAGGGAGCTTTTATGGCCTTTAATCTTCATTTTAAGTACTGTTCTTATGAGATTTCTATGAAAAAACCAATTGCAAAGTGGCTGCTTGCAAGTTTCCTGCGTTCAAAAGATCCTACTCTGTACAAAAAGAAGTTAGATGTTTTTTTTATAATGCCAGGGTTTATCGCACAAGTATTGTTTTTTCAATTGGAACGTACTGTTTATGGTATTCGAGCAAAAAGTTTGTATGGTGTAACAATCCAAGCCTATCGCTAGTAGATATTATTCTCTTTAGCTTGTTACGTATTGTCGTCAGCCTCAGGGTTTTAAAGTGCGTCTACTAGGGAGGTTTCCATACCCTTATAAGGAATGTTTCGTTTCCCTCTCCAACCAATGTGGGATCTCACAATCCACCCCTACTCCTAGGGGGCCCAGCGTCCTCACTAGCACACCGTCCGGTGTCTAGCTCTGATACCATTTGTAACATCTCAAATCTACCACTAGTAGATAGTGTCTGCTTTGACCCATTATGTATCGTTGTTAGCCTCACGGTTTTAAATACATTTACTAGGGAGAGATTTCAACTCCCTTATAAGGAATGCTTCGTTCCTCTCTCCAACCAAGTTGAGATCTCACAATCCACTCCCCTTGGTGGCCCAGCGTCTTTGCTGGCACACCGCCTGGTGTCTATCTCTAATACCATTTGTTGCCCAAGCCCACCACTAGCAGATATTGTCCTTGGCCCGTTACATATCGCCGTCAACTTCACAGTTTTAAGACGCATCTACTAGGATGATGTTTCTATACCCTTATAAGGAATGCTTCGTTTCCATTTCCAACCAATGTGAGATCTTAGTCTTGATATACCTTATTCCATAATATTGTTCCCATTTCCTATCCCACGATGGTTATCAATACAAACTTTCTCAATCCTAGAGTTTCAAGTATTAGAAATCGATGATAAATTGTTTTTCTGTAAATCATGGGCTGACCATGTTTATGGCCTGTGAAGAACCATAATTTTTAAAATGACATGGTGTGGAGAGCTATGAACCACAGATACATTATTTGGATAGCATGTGATTCTAGATTTGCTTTTTAAAGATGATTCATATTTAAACGTGTTGGTATCAACATCTTTTAATTTTTCATTCAATTTCTGTACCAAATTCCAGGACCCCTAAAGCGTGCTCCAGAAAATCCATTGTCGGAATTTGAAGCTAAATCTGGGAGGGATGGTGCATGGTTAGTATAGCTTGTCTTCTGCTTTAGGATGATAAACTTCTTCATGACAGGCGTAGATGAACAATTGTACACATGTTTTCGTCACATTAAAAGTCGATAATTGATTCTTTTAACCGTTCATGATATGTTTCAGGTATGACGTTGCTACCTTTTTATCCCATAGATCTGTGGAAAGTGGTGACCCGGTAATTTTGCACTCATTCCCTTGCACGCATGTTATTCTTCAACCTATTTTCTGATCAGTTATTCATGCTTGAATTATTTATGCTTTATGAAAACCGAACACGGAAGTATTAAGCCAAATAGTTCTTGTACGGCCGCTCTCTCCATTTATAGAAAAACATTACAGTTTGTGGTCTCTACTGTCTTCTATCTCAACGATCGGGCCTGATGTCAAGGGCCTCTGGATTCATTACTGTGTTTGTGGGTTCAAAATCTTTTGGATCACATTCTCAATCCTATGAGTTTCCAAGTATTTTACGAGTTCTTGAAATATTTTGACTTGTGACTGTTAATATTGCCCTGGATTTTTCTCCACCTAATCCTTTTCTCCTTCACTACCTCTGAGTTTGCAACATCATATTGAATGTTAACCAACAACACCTTATGTAACCGCCCAAGCCCACCGCTAGCGGATATTGTCCTCTTTGGGCTTTCCCTCAAGGTTTTTAAAACGCGTTTGCTAGGTTGAGGTTTCCACACCTTTATAAAGATGGCTTCGTTCTCTCCTCCCCAATAAATGTGGAATCTCACACATTATTTGGCCAATATTTTGGCGTTTCTCTAAAATGCTCCAAGATATGTAGTTGATTGTAACTCAAAAGTTTGTCTCCGATTTGTTTTTTCCGGTAGAACAAATGTTGGGGTAGTAGGGGTTTGATCCTTGAACTTCAAAGGAACGAGTAGATGCCTTAACCATTGGGCTATGCTTATGATTTGTAAAGATATCAAATGCTTCGTTTTGTTTGCGTTCATCTGAGTCCCTGCACTGCCTATAAATTGTTGTTTGCCAGGAAGTACTAGTTAGATTTGCTGGTTTTGGATCAGATGAGGATGAGTGGGTTAATGTCAGAAGGAACATTAGACCTCGTTCTCTACCTTGTGAATCTTCAGAATGTGTGGCAGTTCTTCCAGGCGACCTCATCTTATGCTTTCAGGTAAAAACTTTTATTTTCCCTTGAAGCGAGGCCTTTCGATCACCTTCTTGCTATTGATTCAGGATAATCTCGTTTACTAGATCTTTCGATATTGGACATATAATTTCAGGAGGGTAAAGAGCAGGCACTTTACTTTGATGCCCATGTGCTTGATACACAAAGAAGAAGACATGATGTACGAGGTTGTCGCTGCAGGTTTTTGGTCCGTTATGATCACGATCAATCTGAGGTGCGTATCTTCTTCATGAACGCAAAACTGCATGAATTGTGATATGTTCATAAACGTCTAACTTAATCATGCACTCAAATGCTGTTTAGGATTCTATAATTGACTTGGCTTGCTCTAAATGAATGTTAGGAAATTGTTCAGTTGAGAAAGATTTGTCGTCGGCCTGAAACCGACCACAGGTTGCTACAGCTTCATGCTGCAAACGAAGCAGCATCGATGGAGCCCTCAAGATCTGGCATGGATTCTGTACTGCTCAGTGGTCAGACGATAAGTTTCGAGGCAACCCAAAGGCTACTCAACAAGGATGCAACCATCGTTATACCAAATGCAAATGCAAATATAAATGTCCATGCCCAAACTAGTACTCAGGAAGCAAGGAATACAGTAACTAACAGCGCCCCAGCTGTATTCAACGCTGGTAATCACGCAGGTAGCTCTGCTTCTCGAGCGGTATCATGACCAGCTCTGTGTCTGGTATGTCAGCAGACAATGTGTCTGAATGGGAAGTTAGTTGATTATGGAAAAACTTCCTTCCATCAGTCTAATCTTAACCGAACCTATCAATTTAAAATTTTGCCCGACTCGTTTTTTTAGGATGAGTAAATACACAGTGAAGTCTGTTTTTGCCCCATGTTTCAAAGTGATAGCTTCCCATCCACTTGCTGTGAATGCTGAACGTTCTCGACCGATGAAACATGCAGGAGCCACACCTCGATCGTAGTATCGAACAGGTCAGAGGCATCATCTCTCTTGTTTTACTTTTTTCTTCTCTGCTTAGCCAAGCCAAACCAAACCAAACCAAACCATGGCTCTACACTGATCATATATCTTACTGCTTAGTTTTCCCATAGAGCTTTGCTGATTACCAAATTTTACTAACGATATCGATGCACTCGACAAAGGGTTCTCTTCGAATCGTTAAATGCCATGTGAAAAACTGGACTTGTTTGTGTACCTTTGGCTGAAGGGCAGTCAACTTAATGCATTACAGGAACCTTTAGATATACATTCTTTCTGTTCTGTTCAAGAAAAGTCCTTTCGGACTCGACTCGACCCCTCTTATGGATGATACTTATATCGTATGGGTCGGTAATATCTTATTAGCCATATCATAGTTGATGCTTAATCAGTTGAGCAAAATATCTCTGAACTTCAAAAAAAAAAAAAATTCAAACGTTTTTTTTATATTTTTTATAATGATGATAATAATTTTAACCTAAATTGAGTTGGATGATGTCACGTATGTATTCTAATTTTTTCACATTAATTGTGTTCATTTTTATTTATTGGGTTGATGAAAATATTTTAAATATTTTTTTCTTAGAATAAATGCAAAATTCAAACGTTAAAATAATTTTTTTTTCTTTCAAAACTGATGAGAATAATTGAAATTAGAGATTAAAATCATTAACAAAATATATTTCGATAATCTACGTGTAATTTAATATATAAAATACGACATTTATTATTACCTTAAATAAAAAAAAAAAAAAGCAAAAATGTCAATTATATATTAGAAATTTCGAATGTGTTCATTTGGTTTCATTGAACAAATAATTATAATATATAAAATTAAGAGACTAATATTTTTGAAAAATAAATTTGGAATTTAACATAAAAAAAAAAAAAAAAAAAATTTCAGTTCGTTTTGGCGGCAAACTCTCATAAAAGCCCATTTCTCCGTCACTGCTGGGTTTAGAAGCATCGCTACCACTTGCACAGCCGCGGTTCTTCCCCGCTTCGGTGGTCCGGGCAGGTGCACCAGCTGCGGCCCGATGTTGAGATCCCCAATCTGAAGCCCAACGAGCTTCTTCTCTGCGCTCGTGCTGTTTCCATTAACTCCCTTGAATTCCGAGTGAAATTTCTTTTCCTTACTCTTTTTTTGCGTCTTTCTGTCTTATAATCTTAAATTAGTAGCGCTGTAAATGAGTGTTTGTTTCTTAATTTCACTGTTCTTGGTAATTTATAGTGAAGTAGGCGATCTGGCTTTGATATGACTTGAGGTGGACTTCTTTTTAGCTTTTTTTTTTTTGTGGTTAAGTAATGAGTATCTCAAGATTTGATCAAAGAGATGAAGAAAAACACGAGAATTTGACTGGTTGATTGTTGAATGTGATAATTATGCTATATGAACTTACTTACTATCCCATTTGAACCTCGTTTTTGTTTCTTTATATGGTTAGTTTACTGCATTCCTTTGAAATCTTGATTGTCTATTTGATATTGAATTGAATTCAGAGCTAAATCAGTATCATTTACATGTGGTAATCATTGAAACACTCGATGGTTTCCGCTGAAGATTTTTTTGTTTTTGTTCTCTTGATTCTTTGCATCCTAAAAACTTTCGTGTGGCTAAATGTGAGATTCCACATTAATTAAAGAGAAGAACGAGAGCTAGCGAGGACATTGGGCCCCAAGGTGGGTGGATTGTGAGATCCCACATCGATTGAAGAGCAGAATTGTGAGATCTCACATCGATTGGGGAGGTGAACGAAACATTCTTTACAAGGGTGTGGTAACCTCCCAGCAACAAACGCGTTTGAAGAAACTTTGAGGGGAAGTCCGAAAGGAAAAGCCCATAGAGGACAATATCTGCCAGCGGTGGGTTTGAATAAATATACTGAAAGTTCTAGCTATCCTTGTTTCTTCTTCAACTTTTATTTGGGCAAATTTGTTTGATAAGTTCAGATGTAACTTTCTAGACTTGAAATGTTACAAACTTTCTTAGGGGTGTATTCTTTGTTAACTTGAAAGTTGTTTTTGGAGGTAGCATAGTTATAAATTGAGTTAGATGTTCAAATCATTTTGTCAAATTAAGAAGCTAACAAGTGATTGTATGAAGTTATGGGATAAACCAAGTTGAAGGAGTGATGACAGTGTTCCTCACTTTCCTTAGAACTTTGCTAGAATGTTTTCATCCCACAAAATAGTCAGATTCTTTCTTTACAATGGATGGATGGTAAAGATTTTGGTCATGTTCTTCTTTCTGGGATCAAGTTTCGTGGACTGAGATCAAAGTTTGGTGGATTTTCTCCGTTTTTTCTCGTGTAGAGGTGAACCTTTCTGGTAGTCCCTTGAGGTTTATTATTCACTGATGGATATCAAGCATAGTATCACGAGGCTTGTTTTTGCCATCTTGTCATTAAGGCTTTGCTACCTTTGTTGGTTGGCACTCAATTAGCCATAGATAAGAACATTGCTTTGCTTTGCTACCAAGTGATGCAGCCTACCTTTTTTAGAGGCACTTGATTCAAAACTGAAATAATTATAGAGGATTTTCTCGACTTGGTTTTGTCAACAAAATTGTTTTTACGTGAGATCCCACGTTGGTGGGAGAGGAGACCATTCTTTAATGTGGAAACCTCTCCCTGGTGGACGTATTTTAAAATTGTAAGGCTGACGGTGATACGTAACGGGCAAAAGCAGACAATATCTACTAGCAGTGGTCTTGGGCTGTAACAAATGGTATCAGAGCCAGACACCCGGCGGTGTACCAGTGAGGACACTGGCCCCAAGGGGGTGGATTGTGAGGTCCCACATTAAAAGTTCCTTATAAGGGTGTGGAAATTGCGTTTTAAAACCGTGAGACTAATGACGATACGTAACGGGCCAAAGCAGACAATATTTGCTAGTGGTGGTCTTAAACGGTAACACTTTCTATCTAAAAATATTAACTAGCTAATGGAGTGACCATGTCTAATAAGAAACAAAACGAGCAATAGGGTCTTGTCTAGTTCAGTCCCTTTGACTAGAAAATCTTTTACTGTTACTACATCTGCACATGATGCCACTTTATTCACCTCTTTTGGGAACTTCATTTGTCTGTTTATGCACATTTTTTCACCTCTCCTAAATTATCTTAAACAGTGTCATTCATTGCGTCAAGGCGAATCAGAGTATTATAATATAGAACAAATATAGCGATAGATTTTGTGTTGTTTCTTTTGTTTTAGAGTATTGATGGACACACATGAGTGCAGATTCTGAGGGTTTAACGAGACCAGGCGGCGACGCATACAAGCTCGATTGATATAGTTCAGGTATGCTTGATTTTTGACTCACTTATTGTAGGATACTTAACCATGGAATTGAATCATCTGTTTGGAGTTCTCTGAATTTGTGTCAAGATCCCATGATTGAAGGATAGAGCAGGGACCAAGCAGGGACCAAGATGATATCTTTGGTCCTATCATGGTCCATTCTGATCCTTCCATGTTTTGTTGTGCTCTCTCATTAAGACCCATCAATTTTAATGGTTAAATATCACTTTCAAAATCCAAACAACCCGAGCCTCAAAAAGAAAAAAAAAAACCCAACCTCAACTAGCTTTTATATTTTGTTTACCTAACACGTGGAGGCGAGGATTCAGACCATTATCGACTTTTAGAATCTTATTCCTAAGGTGGGGGAACTAACCAGGTAGACTTTTAAAATCCTATTATGAATGTGGGAGATCGAACCATTATTGACCTTTAGAATCCTATTCTGGAGGTGGAGTATCGAGCCATTTTTGGCTCTTAGAATCCTATTTTGGAGGTAGGGGATTAAACCATTATCGACCTTTAAAATCCTATTTGAGGTGGAGGATCAAACGATTTTCCACCTTTAGAATCCTATAGCGAAGGTAGAGGATCAAACCACTATCGACCTTTAGAATTCTATTTTGGAGATGGGAGATCGACCTTTAGAATCTTATTCTGGAGGTGGAGGATCGAGCCATTTTTGGCCTTTAGAATCCTATTATGGAGGTGGGGGATCGAACCATTATCGACCTTTAAAATCCTATTTGAGGTGGAGGATCAAACGATTTTCCACCTTTAGAATCCTATAGTGAAGGTAGAGGATCAAACCACTATCGACCTTTAGAATTCTATTTTGGAGATGGGAGATTGACCTTTAGAATCTTATTCTGGAGGTGGAGGATCGAGCCATTTTTGACCTTTAGAATCCTATTATGGAGGTGGGGGATCGAACCATTATCGACCTTTAAAATCCTATTTGAGGTGAAGGATCAAAAGATTTTCCACCTCTAGAGTCCTATTTTGGAGGTGAGAGATCAAACCACTATCCACACTTAGAATCCTATTGTGATGGTGGAGGATCAAACCACTATTAACCTTTAGAATCCTATTTTGGAGATGAGGTGGGAGATCGAACCATTATCGACCTTTAGAATCCTATTTTAGAGGTGGGAGATCGAATCATTATCAACATTTAAAATGAGAATTAGTATTTTATCTTATGAGTTATGCTCGAATCGACTTAAATTATACTAATTTTTTTTCATAGTTATTGGGTCGATAAATACTAATAATTCTCAACACATTATTCTTCGCCATTATTATTTAAATTTATGAAGGGATGATAAAGTAGAGAGATTACAACAACAAGAAACAAGTGGGATGTTTTGTAAGTCTCAATCTTTGTCTCCTTTATGTCTTTATCTCACTCTATTTTTAAAGATAAGATTATATTATAAAATACATATTATATTTTTATTCATTTTTTTTATAGAAAATAAACCATTTATTGCTACATAATATAATTTATTAAATCCATTAACTTTTACTATGATTTTAAGTAATTAAATAATAATGTGACATGCATGTTACACAAATATTAATTAATTTAATAAAACATATAGTGGACATATAATGAAAAAAAAAACAATAGACAACTAGACAACGAGATTCTTTAAGAATAAAAATTCAATTATTTATTTTTATTTTAAAAAATTATAAATACGAATACAAAACATTATATTTTATCTTATAATATCCTATTTTTGGAAATTTAAAAACATTTAATTATTGTAATTTTATTAAAAATGCCTTAATCTCTTGAAACACTAATGATTAGAAGCATATATGTTGCTTGATTTTGTAATTTATTAGAATATTAGTCCAAATTAATAATAATAATAATAAATTAAATTGAATTGAATTTAAAAAATGGGTCTTTTAAAAAGCCTTAATTGCATTTTGGCCTCAAATTATTGGGTTTATTAACTGCTTTTGATGGTGGTTTTGTCAGCTTCTGTTCTGGAAAGTTGTATAATGTTTGGTCAAAACAAAAACTCCATTTTTTTCTCTCTTATTATTTTATCATAATTATTATTTCACTTTAAAATTCTTTTTATATTTAATAAAATAAAAAGAAATTGAATTTGGGCCAGCTTGGCCCATCATTAATTTATGTTGACGTGGTGATATGACCATGTGAGTTGGAACTTCCCCTCCCCCTCTTTTAACCTATAATATAGGGCATTCAATCCGGTTAAGAATAGGTAGTCACCGTTTGAGTGGATAAGATATCAATTATCGTTTTAAAATTCAGTGGTTTTACTGAATCTGATATACATTGTCAGTCTGAACATAACTCAGTAGATAAGACATCGATTATCATTCCAAATCTCAATGGTTCGACTTTTCATCTCTATGATCGTTGAATTAAAAAAAAAAATTTGATACTCGTTCGTGAAAAGGGTTTTCTCGTTTGTTCTTAGAAATAAGAATGTTAGATAGCTCAAAACCACGAGATATCAGTATCATACCAATGACGAATCATTTATTGGGCTTACACCAAATCATAGGAATTCAAAATTGACCATTTTATTTAAATTTTGGATGGTTTTCATTTCCGTTCTCTATAGGTCAACAAACATATTTATTGTATTCATTGCTATAATATTCATTAATTATTCTATGATATCATACATTTTTTAACCATATCATTAAAATTTTAATACGTCGTTATCTAATTTAATTGTTTAAAACCTAAACAAATTTTTTAGACACGAAGTTATCTAAATGGGTAAATATAATAGAAAAAGGGTGGAATATATAAATATTTATTTGAACATCTTAGAATCATGTCCAACAATTCAATGATTGAATTAGGGTTTCAATAAACCAATTAAATAAGTTAATGTTACCGTTGGTAGTCTAAAAAAATGGAGGGAGTTGTAATTAATTTATATTATTTATTTAGAGGGAAAAAAAATATAAATAATTGTGTGAGTGGGCACACCGAATCAGAGCTCAGGGCCATCGTTTTTCTGTCCCACGCGCTGCTATGCGCGCTTCTCCATGTAATGCGTGGGACTCTGCCTTTTGCCAATGATGCTTTTCAGTTTCCCGCCACTGTCTTTCACCGCGCGTGACTCCTAACCAATCTCTTTTTTTGTATTGTTTATTCTAAATAATATATATATTTATATCTTTTTAAAAATGTTTAATTTCAATTATTAAAAAAAATAAATAAATCATTTCAACTGTAGTATAAATTTGAAAAATAAATTAAGACCATTAAGAATTCAAATGACCACAAAGCCCCTGATCGAGGGACTACTAGTCATCCGTTTATATTTTTTCTCGAGCAATCTTATTTATCCAGGTCAGCTCTTCTTCATTGTAGCTCATGGGTATATCGTCATCTTCCTTTTATTCTATTTTTTTAAAAAAAAATATAATAGTGAAAGTTTTAAGAATAAAAATTGTATTTTTCTTTTCATTTAAATAATAAAAAAAAAACAAGGAAAAAAGAATCTAAAAAGAAGTAATAAATTAAATACATTTCCACTTTTTTCCCTTAAAAACAGCCATGAAACCATGGGTGATGATTATCACGCGCTCCAATACGCGCGTGGTAACTAGTAAGCCTCAGTCATCATTCTCATGCAGTGCACTACGACGTCACGTGCGGTCTAGAGGTGCTTCTCTGTTTTCGCTCTCAGCTCCCATGTGATCCCACTCCCAAATAGAACCCACAAACTTCAAAATATTTACTACTCTGCCACTTTGTCGTTTTGCTAAGAGAAAGAAAGGGACACCCACGTCTGAAAATTGATATTGCCACACATTTCTTTTTTTTTTTTTTTTAATTTAATTAATTTTCTCTTAATCCATATCTCTATTATCTGGCCACGTGTAATTTTCATGTGATAAAAGAGTAATTTTCAAGATTCTTTTTGTAAAATAAATATTCGAAGTAAATTAGAGAAAATAAAATTATTTTTTTAAAAAATATTTTATTTATTAAAAAAAAAAAAAAAGAACACAACAAAACCTATCTTCTTCTTCTCCATTCAATCATACTGTTTCAAAACCAAAAAAAAATCAGAGCTCCTCCATGCCCATGGCCGCTCTTCACTGGTGAGAATCTCCATTTTCATGGATTCTGACCGCCATTTTCGTAACACGACGAGTTCCACTGCCACCGCCTCCGCCTCCAGCGAGCTCTTTATCTGCTTTACTTCTCGTTTCTCTTCTTCTTCTTCTTCCTCCATGAAGATCTCTTCCAAGTCCATTCTCAGCCCTGGGCGACCTCGTGAACCTGCTCAGATTTCCCTCTCCACTTCCCTTAGCCGCCGCCTTAAATCCAGCGGAAGTCTCAAGGGTGGTCAGGCCTCGCCTATGTTTCCGACTGGCGGGAAGAAGAGAGGTTGTGCGTTTGAGAATCCTGAGCCGTCGTCGCCCAAGGTTACTTGCATTGGACAGGTTAGGGTTAAGACGAAGAAGCAGGGGAAGAAGATGAGGGCTAGATCGCTGAAGCGGAGGAGTAATTCGGAGGCTAGTTTTCGGAAATCGGAGAGTGTTCAAGTTCAATCACAGATGAATGGTAATGACTTCGTGAATCAGTCGTCGCATCTTAATCATCATCTTCTTCGTCAGAACAGTAATGGCGGAAACGGTTTCCAGCAGGAGTGCCTATCGCATCGGAACCAGCGGTGGGTGCATTTGCCATTCACGATTTGCGAGGCGCTTAGGGCTTTTGGTGCTGAACTCAACTGCTTCTTGCCGTGCCATTCGTCGTGTTCGAGCAATAGGGAGAATAATAAGGAATCGAAGACGACGGAGAGGTCGTCGGAGAGCGAGAGTTCTTGTGGGACGGTGTTTGCGCGGTGGTTGGTAGCGGTGCAGGATAACGACGGAAGAGGACGGGAGATCGAACTAGTGGTCGGAGACGAAGAATCTCGAACGGAGAAGGAAAACGGAAGCCAGAGACGCCATGTTTTCGAGGGATTAGATTTCAAAGAGGAGAAAGAAGTTGTGCAGGAAGAGGAATCGAGGATCAGCATTTGCATTCCGCCGAAGAATGCTTTGTTGCTCATGAGGTGCAGATCTGATCCGGTGAAAATGGCGGAACTGGCGAAACGATTCTGTGAATCTCCTGTGCCAAAACTGGAAGAAGAAGACGAGGAAGAAAACGATGAAGAGAACAGTAATCAAAACGAAGCCCAAAAAGGTACGCCACTGCCTGTACTCATGCCTTTGACTGTAACTTTAATCAAGGAAGAAGAAGAAGAAGAAACAAAAGTAGAGCTAAATTCGAAGCTTAAAAACGAGGAAGAAATGATTGAAGAATCTGTATCTGATGCCGAAGAAGAAGAAGAAGAAGCTAATGTGGTTTTACAGGAGGAGGAAGAAGAAGAAGAAGATAATGGCGAAGAATCCATAGAAATGGCCACAGAAAACGAAATCGATGTGCAGAAATTAGACATTACTGTTATTAATCATCAGGATCAAGAAGAAGCAGAGGAAGACAAAGAACAAGAACATGAACAAGAACACAGAATCGATCAAGATAATCAACAACAGAAGTTAGTAGAAGAAACAATGGCATTTTCGATTCCGATTTCAACCCAATGCGAACCTGAAATGGTTCAAGATGCTGAGAAGCTGGAATCGGCGGAAGGAGACGAATTCAAGCCATTCCATGGAAACGAACAAGACTTCGAAACAGAAGAACAGATGAAAGAACTTGAAGAAGAAGAAAAAAGTGAAAATGGCGAAAATCCGACGTCGCCACCATTATCAGTGGAAACTGAAGTTGATGGGAATTGGGAAGAAGAAGAAGAAAACAGAGGTAGGTCAACCGAAGAAGAACTAAAAGGGACGGCGGCGACAGCGATGGATGAAGGAATCGGACCCCACATCCAAAACGACGACGAGATGGGTCTAGAGGAGGAGGAGGACCAGTCAAAGGAGCGAGAAACTCCGCCGCCGGAGCCGGAGAGAGAAACGCAAACACAAACGAAACCAGAAGCCTCCGTCCTTCCAGACTGCTTGCTGTTAATGATGTACGAGCCAAAGTTATCAATGGAGGTATCAAAGGAGACATGGGTGTGCAGCACAGACTTCATAAGATGCGTTCCAACGAGGGAGAAGAAGGCGGCTCCGCCGCCGCCACCAAAGAAGCGAGAGATAAAGACGGCGGAGAAAAACACGCAGACGCAGGTGGCGATACAGCCGGGAAGGTGGTCGTGTTCATTTCCAGCAGCGGCAGCGGCGGCAGCGATGATAGAACAGAAGCTAGAGAGGGCAAAGGGAGGAGGGTACGAGCCGTTCGTTCTGACAAGGTGCAAGTCGGAGCCGATGAGGTCGTCAGCTAAGCTAGCGCCAGACACTGGCTTTTGCAAAGACCGCAATCTTGAGCCGCATCGCCCGGCTACGTTCGGCATCGGCGCGGCTGGAATTGGATTTTGACCATTTCACCCCTCACAAGGTTTAAAAAAAAAAAAAAAAAAAAAAGATTAGAACTGTGTAAAAATAGTGTGGAGGTAGTAATTTGTATTTTCCTAGAAAAAAGTATTTGTAATTTTAGGTTTTGATCTCTCTATTTCTTGGCTTTTCCCCCTCAAATTTATTATAATGGAAAATTGCTTTAAAGAATTATATGATCATTATTTTAGTTTTTTTCCTTATTTTGTGGAATTAAAATTTGTTAATGAAAAGTTGATTTTATTATTTATTAATATAATTAAACCCGACTCAATTTGAGCATGTCTCATAATTACTCCCAAAACGAGATCAATAAGTATGAGCCACTTAACAATAAAATGTTCATTGAATCATAGCTGATTAATTAACAATAATACGATTCATTTGAACATAATTCAACTGATTATTAAGATGAATTAATAATAATACGATCAATTTAAACATAACTCAACTAATTAAAACACTAGAAAGAAACTTTTGTTCAAACAAAAAGTAATGTTAATGAGTAAAGAGAAATGAGAAGCATTGGAAAAGATTCCCAAATTTCTCAAACTAAACCTTTTCTTTTCTTGTTGGTTTTCTTTTGTCTTTTTGTTGCTATCTTTATCACAAAAACAATATACAGATGTCATCAATATGGAAACAAAAGTTTTACATTTTTAAAAATAAAAAATAAAACCAATTAATTCTACTTTTATTAATTTTATTTAATTTCATAATCATTTATTCTCGACCCATCTAATTGGGTTGAGTTAGATTCCTTGTTTAACAAGGGTTGTTTGAGTTGAAAAGGCTTACATTGTCGGAGTCTAAAAAAAAAATATAAAAAAAATATTCCAAACTGACACGACTCAACTGAACCCATAAAACCCCTAATTTTGAGTATCAAAACCAAAATACTAGATACACACAAACACAAACATAATTTGAGGGGTTCTCGAGTAACCCAGATCCTACCTAAATTCACCATTGTCTTAAACGTGATTTTAATCACAACTTTATCTGGTTTTAATCATAGGTATAAAAAAAAAAGCTGTTGGTCTTTCGTAATCACTAACAAAGTTAATTCAAAGATGTCATTTTTCACCAGATTTGCAAAACTTGTGAAAAACAATGGCTGTTGTGTTCTCAAGGAAAAGTGTCCACAAAGAAAGCATAAACACCCAAACAAATATATCTCGGTGCCTTGGAATTTGATTGCTCTCACTTTTTGTTTTCCTTTACTTTTTCATGTTTCCTACTGAAAAAGCTCAAACAAAAGAAGAGAAAGCCCCATGAATTTCAAGAAAAAGATGCTAATGAGAGGTGCCATCAATGGAATTTGAGTGTCAGGTTTGACTAAGTATTGATGGTCAAATTGGTTCTTTCCAAAGTTCAAAACTAAAACTTTTAAAATATGGGTCACTTTTTGGTGTTTGGTGCAACTCCGATCTTAAGAGTTGTCTCGGCTTTCGATAAAGGAGTGATGCATAAATGAACCGAGACCATTTTCAAATGAAAGCAATTCCAGAGATACGATGGTTAAGAAATGCTTAAAAGAACATAAAGTTACTACCTATACCAACAAAGTCCACATTTTTTTAAGCAACCTAGAAATTTTGTTAAGAAGAATGTGAGTGAATGCTGAATTAACTCGTGTTGACCTATGGAGATAGTCCTCTCTTAAAAATACTTTAACTAAAGTAGATAACGTGGCCATATAGCAGGGGGATGCAAAGGAAAGTCGGGAGGTCATCAGGTGCTAAATCTAGTTTCCAGGTTCATGTTCGAATCCTAAACAGGAGGCATTTCGAGCTATATAAATCTAGACTTATAAAATACATTGTTCATCCATAGTTTTGTGTCGGCAGAGCATTAATATATTGTGCAGATTGCTGCCTAATCATAGACTATATTTTCTCTGTGTATATACCCATATAATAATAATCACAGATGACAGAGAGCTACCCAAAATGAAGAAGATGATACTAGAAATGCACTATCAATCAAAGCAGATAGCATTCACAAATGGCAACCAAAACAGCCAAAATCTTACCCATGCGGATTCTCTTCCATCACTGCAAGTTACTTCAACTTTGATCATCTTTGCTGCTGCTTGATTCGGTGCCATCGAGGGTCGTTTCAACAGTTGAGTTCGGTGAGCTAACTTGCTTATCACCTTTAGTTGCAAGTTCTTTATCTTCTGAACCTTCTTCCATGACAGAGTTTAATGCCAACTGACCAGAGTAGAGGAATAAACCAACAGCATTGATTCCGAAAACAAATGTCGCAAGGTAGCATATTCCGTTCACGATAGTTCTGCAAATATGAGATAAGAATCGGTCGCTAGTGTTTCATCTAACTGCAAGATATGTTAGAACAAGGCGAGGAAGTTACCTTATTGTTATCGTCAGTTGTCGAACCTAAAAGAACAGAAAACCAGCAGAACATCAATCCACAAAGGTTTCAAATTTTCTTGTTTTTTAATACAAGTTACAAGATATTAATCCAACAGAGCTCTTAGTGAAAAACAAGCAACACCTGTTGAACTATTTCTAGCTCAAATCATATTACCATTAGCTGTCCAGATGAGAAAGACAATGAAATAATCAAAACATATATAAGGATGAAGTAACCACGAGAGCGTACCGAGAAGTTATCGGACACTGTCTGTCGGTTCAGAGCAGCTTCAATGGTAGTGGTGAACTTGTATAAGATCAATGCAATAACACCGGCTGCTATAGCTCCCAAGAATGCTTGTACAGGTGAAGGTTTAGACTTCGATTGAATTGGACCTGTACTAATTGCTTTCAGGCTCTCCATTGCTTCCTCCTTTAGAGACTTCTTAACTCCAGCAGACCTGAATTTCTAAAATGGGCACATAAAGTCATAGAACTTTCAATTGTTATATGGTAACAAAAGAAATCAATGCAAAGAACCTCTTCGGGGGCCAGCGTCCTCGCTAGCACACCGCTCAGTGCCTAGCTCTAATACCATTTGTAACAGCTCAAACTCACCACTAGCATATATTGTTCGCTTTGGCCCATTATGTGTTTCCGTCAGTCTCACGGTTTGGAAACACGTTTGCTAGGGAGAGGTTTCCACGCCCTTATAAAAAAATGTTTCGTTTCCCTCTCCAACTCAAATGGGATCTCACAACTACCATAATCAATTGTCCCCCATCCAATATTTCAGCTTCTTCGTAACTGATATGACTTCCTTGAGGGCCAAAAAAGAGGCCGGAAGACAATGCAGAATGATCAAACAGCTCCTATATCTAGGTAGCCATGGCCAGCCACCACTTCAAATGAATTTTGCTTGTTCATCTAACTACTCTACTCGGCACGAGACTAAGAATACATAAGACCCCAATTACATCATAAAAAATTTGATGCCGAGTTGAAGCCTATAGTGAACAACTTAGAAACCGTAGGCAGTTTCTATGAAGACTTTCTTCAAACACATGGCGTGCAAAAAAATAAGGCAAAGGAATAAGGAAGCAGCAGAACCCCAATTCATTCCTAGACTAAAACAATCACAAAACGTGTATTCCAAAGAGTCAAAACTTAAAAAAGAAATGCAGTAAAGGGTACCAGCTCTTTGACCCGCTTAGCACGGCGGCGAAGGGAGCGAAAGAGGAAGACAGAGATAGCCCCAGTAAGGAGAACACTGGTAGCGACTTGGATAGAAGAAGGGTCATCAGTGGTAGCAAAAATGGTGGATGGGAGTTCAATTGGGCCATCGTCATCGGGAAAAGAGGCGGCGGCGTCGGAGAGTTCAGAGAATTGGGGGAAGCAGAAGCATTGGTGAGTTCGGAGGGGAGGAACAGAGGGGGGGGAGGTAATGGGTCGGTGGAGAGAGGAGAAGGGCGGAGGAGAGAGAAGGAAATTGTGGGTTAGAGAGAGAGAGAGGGGGAAATTGGAGGAGGAGAGAAGGTTGAGGGTGTGCAACATTTGAGGAGGGTTAATGGATATGGCGCCTGGAATTTGATGGGTTTGGGAGCCTGCAACTATGGAGAGATTGGATTCCCAAAGATTTCATCATTTACCCCCAACCCATCCATCCACTACCATGCACTTCATTTTCGGATTTTCTTTTTTCGCTAAACTAATAAAAAAAAATTAAAAATTTATATCTCGCCTAAAAAATATTCATAAAAATTTTAAATAAAAAATCTATTTTTTAAATTTATTTAAAAATTTTATGAGTATTTTTTAAACAATAGTACTGATTGATACATACTTCGTACTTAGTGTAAATATTTTTTAATTTTTTTAAATATTTTTTTTATTAATTTAGTCCTATTTTTTTAATTGAACTCTTTTTTTTTAAATCAATTTAAAAATTAGTTACAAATTTCTTTTATATATATATATATATATATATATATATATATAATCTCGTAAAGAGAGTAATAATAAATAAGAATCATTTAATTTTCTAAATCACGTCTAACTAGAAAAATAAAAAAAAACTCTAAAACTTAGACCGCTAACTCGACCCTCGGATTTGAGCCAAATGGGTGCGTTCTAGGTCCAACCATTTTGCAAAACTAAACTCTTTCTTTTAAAAAAATCAATTTAAAAATTAGATACAAATTTCTCATATATATATATATGTATATGTGTGTATATGTGTATGTGTATATATGTATATATGTGTGTATATATATATATAGATATAGATATGTATATATATATATATATATATAATCTCGTAAATAGAGTAGTAATAAATAAATAAGAAATTCATTTAATTTTCTTAACCAATCCTACTAGAGAAATAAAGAATGAAAATAAAAAGGGCTAAAAAAAACTCTAAAACTTAGGTAGCTATGAACTCGAAACTATACAAATCCAGACATCTCGACACTCTTATCCGAGCCCAATGGGTGCGGGTGTGGGTGCGATCTAGGTCCAACCATTTTGCAAATCATTAACAAAATTGTGAATATAAGCATCCATGAAGCCAGGGTTAGTCAAAATGTGGTTCCATTTTTTATGGTTTTTCTTGACCATTTCACCAACGCCACCTGCTTCCACAAGCATCACTGACTCAATGGCTTCCCTCACACTTTGGCTTGTGAACTTCCCATCTTCTTCCCTCTTCTTCACTTCCACGCCCACTTGGAGCTCTTGAGCCAGCAGCCTTGCGTTCAATATTTGGTCGCCAAGGCTCGGAATCAGCACAATTTGAGGCTCACTCATCAATGACTCCCACATCGAACCGAACCCACAATGGCTCACAAAGCAACCAACCGATGGGTGCTTTAGAATCAATGGCTGCTGAACCCAACCGCCATAAACGGCTCCTCTTTCTCTCACCCTTTCTTCGAACCCTTCTGGTAGTGCTTCTTCAATGGAGCTTGATCCTGTTGGTGGCTTTAGAGCTACCAAAAATGGCAACCTAGTTTGTTCTATTCCCAACACGAGTTCTTGGAGTTGGTCCTTTTCTAAGGTTAATTGGCTTCCAAATGCACAGAAAATTACTGTTTTTGGTTCGAATTGGTCGAGCCATTTCTCCCATTTTTCGTCCAAACACGAGGTTGTTGTCGTCGTCGTTGTCTTGTTTGGTATTGCCATGAGTGGCCCGGTTAGTAATAGCTTCTTTTGGAATTGCTTTGCTAAGTAGCTGCAGAAATTGCCTTCGATTTCTTCACATGTTCGTATTGCTATTGCGTCGCTGTTTCTGTATGACGTCATTAGTCTCTCGTGGAACGTTATACCTCCTGGAAATATAAATAGATGGTTTTTAAATTTTGTGATAATTTAATTTCACGCGATATAACATTCAATTTAAGCATAACTCAACTTTCAATTTTGTACTTAAATTTTTATTTAATATTATATCGACTAGTTGTTAAAATTTAAGAGAAGTACTATCACACATTAGTCTGAAAGTAGATGAATATAAATGCTCTGATAAATTATTGGCTCAGGTTGTATCATAATAAATGCTCTGATAAATTATTGGCTCATTATTGGATCGTAATAAATGCTTTGATAAATTATTGGCTCATGTTGGATCGTAATTTCTAGATCCAATATCCATCACGGCTCACACGGTGCTTCCTTATCAGGTGGAACTCTCTAGTATCGATGCATTTTTTCACCGCACAGGTTCAAGAGATCTCTTAGTGTTGATCACCTCGAGGCAAGAGAGGTCGATCTAGCTTTTTTTTTTTTTTTTTTTTTTTTTTTTTTTTTTTTTTTTTTTTTTTTT
>NW_019268525.1:2889304-2939443 GCF_002738365.1 Cucurbita moschata | reverse complement strand
TTTTTTTTTTTTTTTTTTTTTTTTTTTTTTTTTTTTTTTTTTTTTTTTTTGTACAAAGGAACCAAATTTGAAACCCATGAAACCCATTTTAAATTTTAAAAGTCGAATTAAACTAAAACTAAATTTAATAAAAGATCAAAGGTATATAATTTTACCCATTAAAAATTAGGAACAAATACCTTCGCCGAACGGCATGGACAAGAAGAGCAGCGACCGCTCTTCACGGCAGCCACGGAGGACGACGGTGGACGACGGGTAACCAGGCGGCGGCTTCCTAAGCTCCTCCTCCGTAATCGGGTCATCAACGGTCACCCTTCTTCTCGGATAAGCAATAACAGCAATCGACGCAGCACTGACAACAGTAAAACTAACCGATTTGATCCGCAGCGGCGCAGCGATTTCAGGGACCCAATACGCAAAATCATAGAAAACGACATCAGGGCAGGCAGAACAGAGGATCTCCGCCACCTGCTGCCGAGTCATGTCGAAAGCAGAGGCGAGCAAGGGGGTAAGAGAAATTGGTATATCAGAGGCGGTTTCCGTCGCCGGAGGGAGGCCGGAGACATGGGGAACCGTCAAGAAATGGAAGGAGATGAGATTTGGGTGAAGATTTAGATTTTGTAAAAGAGGGAGCGCTTTGGAGGGCAAAAGGAAGGTGATTTTGTGGCCTCTGGCGGCGAGCTCGTTGGAGATATGAAGAAATGGAGTCATGTGGCCGGCGGCAAACCATGGGAACATGGCAATATGGAGCTTTGATGATTGGGTTTCTGCCATTTTGTTTGTTCGTGCCGTTTGTGATTTGTGGAATGGCAGGGGAAATATAAATGCCACAACTTGCACGTGGTCCCATGACAGGATATATACTTTTTTCCGATTAAATTATAAATTAGTTATGTCAATAATAGGGTGAAAATCTCTCGGATTAAATTATAAATTAGTTATGTCTATGATGGTGTGAAAATCTCTACAGATTTTAAAATCATGAGATTAACGACAATAGGTAACGGGTTAAGGCAGATAATTTGATAGTGATGACCTCATACTTGGGCTATTACACACGGTCATATAAGTTAAAAGGAAAAATTAGGTGGGGCGTAGTGGTTAGGTGGGGCATGCATCATAAATGTAACGATGTCATATATAAAATAATTTATATAAGCTTAATAATTTAAACTAAGATGTCATCAACAAAATCCAGAGCAATCTTTTTTTACGGACACAAACCCTTTGATTTGGATAATGAGGTATGTCAATAATTATTGTACACGTTCTAGACACTTTAGACGAGCGTCATTATTGAAAGGATATGATCGGTGGTTGTTTGGCATAATAAATAAACATATACATATAGTAATTTAAAACAAAAATAATAATATAGGTTGAAAAGTGAATTTTATCAAACATGTTTTTATAAGCCCAACACCCTAATTAAGGTAAGATTCATGGAATAATGACAGAATAACAAAAAGTGCTTTGAAAATTGTCTTTGAGTGACATTCATAGGTAAAATGTCGTTAGCAATTGTTGTTCGAGAAGGAGAACAAATTTAGATTCCAATAAAGTGATGGTCCTCTCTACAAACTTTCTAGAATGATCAATTCACCCCAATTGCACACCTAACGTTCTCCCAATAACTAGATATTTCGTAGCATTCTCTACACTAAAAGTTGCACATCGAACATTCTTATAATGTCAACAAGACTTTTATTTCAATAACTCCTGATATGAAACCTCATTGTCTTTGTCCCGTTCTTATTTGTATGACATGCGTACATAGTGACACAGGAATTACATTTGGCTTTAGGTTTATCTTCACTACAATAAGACATTTAGTAAAGTGATCTCGTACCATAGTTCTCCGCTTTCATTCATCCTTCAGTGGTGGTCGCACCTTTGCTTTTGAACTAACAAAAACATGTAAAATAAAAATGTTGATCAGAAGATTATAAGAGTGGTTGGAATCAAATCTAAAGTTCTTGAACTAACCGTATGGAGGATGGACTATGAAGATGTAGCTCAATCCAACTTCGAGGCAGGGATGTACTAGCTCGTGGTCAACTCAATTGAAACGATAAGCGAACACACCCAAACCAAAGGCGACCAATTGTGGTCGACTGCAAGAATATACAACCAGCTGAACTGATCTAGACTTGAATTGAGCAATTTGATCGAGTTTTTTTAGTTTAGCCTCCACCTCTGGTCTCTATGTTCTAGCCAACTAAACACACTATGATCAAGTCATGTTCATATGACATGTCCTCATGTCCATGCTGTCGTATTCATTTCTGGTAAGGTGTCACATCTGAATTGAGTCATAGCCCGTACAGTATGGAAGAAGACATGCAGTACCTTTCACCAACCAGTGTTCTAAATAATCCAACTCCAGTAATATTGTTAAAACAAAGGGGCCCTATAACTTTTAACTGAGGCTCCGAACGTTGAGGACAGCTCAATCAAAGGAATTCATACAGTAAGTACAATTCCTCTAAAAGATTACATCCCAAAAGACAATAAATTTGAAGATCCTCCACAGTCCAGTTATTCCGATTTGATCCAAATTCATTCAGAAGAATATTTTTTGTCAAACCATTGAGGATGTTTAGACAACTAGTGCAGCATTGAAAAGAACATACCAGCGCAGAGTTAGTCGAGAGGCCACTTGTGCTTGGAGACGAGTGAACGTTCACTTCATGGTCATTCCCTCTCCAATTTTTAAAACGCGTTTGCTAGAGAGAGATTTCCACACCAATGCTTCGTTCCCCTCTTCACTGATATGGGATCTCACAATCCACCCCTTCAAGACCCAGCATACTCGCTAGCACTCGTTTCCCTCTCCAATCGATGTGAGATCTCACAATACATCCTTCTTCGGGACGTAGCGTCCTTGCTGGCACTCGTTCCTCTCTCCAATCGATGTGGGATCTCACAATCCACCTCCTTCGGGACCCAGCGTCCTCGTTGGCATACTGCCCGGTATCTACCTGCCTTCGAAGCTCAGCATTCTCACTAGCACACCATCCGATATCTAGTTTTGATACCATTTGTAATGTCACTAATTTAGAGTAAGAAAATTAGTGGCGTTACTTATCCATTTCATGCCCAAATCAGATGCAAGTTCAACATAACAGATACTAAGGATCAAATTTACACAGTAATCACTCATTGGGTCACAGATATCACAAGTTAACAGGATTATGCTGATATAAACCAGTCACTACATCTTAATAAACTCATTCAACAACAGTTACACCGAAAAAATACTTTTCCAATCACCAAATTCCATGTTCTCTGAGCAACTCCTAGTCCTCAAAAGTAACAAAATTACAACTATAGAAGCTGAAGCAGGATAAACTGTACGAGTTTATTAAAAATAAAGGCCATTCAAGTTTTAATAATTACATACATGTAACCATCTTAAGAAGCTAAAGCTAACAGACATTGAAGAGTATTAATAATTTCAACTGTTCAGCATCATCAATACTCTTAACCAGATCGATTAATACCCATTTTGATTTCTCTGCACCATATTTGTATATCTTCCTCCTTCAATGAGTCTAGGAGAAAGATTTCCAAAATAAAAAAGAAAGAAATTCAGAATTAAACCATCTTAAGAAGCTAAAGCTAACAGACATTGAAGAGTATTAATAATTTCAACTGTTCAGCATCATCAATACTCTTAACCAGATCGATTAATACCCATTTTGATTTCTCTGCACCATATTTGTATATCTTCCTCCTTCAATGAGTCTAGGAGAAAGATTTCCAAAATAAAAAAGAAAGAAATTCAGAATTAAACCATCTTAAGAAGCTAAAGCTAACAGACATTGAAGAGTATTAATAATTTCAACTGTTCGGCATCATCAATACTCTTAACCAGATCGATTAATACCCATTTTGATTTCTCTGCACCATATTTGTATATCTTCCTCCTTCAATGAGTCTAGGAGAAAGATTTCCAAAATAAAAAAGAAAGAAATTCAGAATTAAACCATCTTAAGAAGCTAAAGCTAACAGACATTGAAGAGTATTAATAATTTCAACTGTTCGGCATCATCAATACTCTTAACCAGATCGATTAATACCCATTTTGATTTCTCTGCACCATATTTGTATATCTTCCTCCTTCAATGAGTCTAGGAGAAAGATTTCCAAAATAAAAAAGAAAGAAATTCAGAATTAAACCTCAAGGGAGAATCTACTGGAAAAAAGAGCCTCGATGACTACCCTCTTTCTCGATCGATTACCACTCCGCTTCAATGACGAAGAAACAGATCCCGAGGACATCGCACGACAAAAATCACAAATAGAATCGACAACACAAACAACGTCCTAAACCTATTCGGTCGAGCAAAACTCAAAGAATCCTAAACTTCATCCAATTATCATTCCAACGAACCAAATACGAGAGCATTCAAACATTACCACAAAGCAGTAGGGAAAGGAACTCACCAATTGATAACCAATACGGATCTATCTAGAAAACGAACCCTAGAAATCGTTTACAGAGCTTTCCGGCTGCTCTCGTAAAATCTCCCCGAGTCGCCATGAAAACTGAAGGTCGAGCTTCAACATTTGCATTCATATTTTTGTGATATTTTCACTCTCAGTAAGAGAACTTCATGATGAAATTTCTCATATACAGAGAGACTGAGCCAGTGGGCCGTGGGCTTCTTGGCGCGTGTTTCTATTTTTTTTTAATTAAAAAATAGTTTTTAAAATTTAGTCAATATTTGTTTAAAAATTAAAATTTTATCAAAATATATAAACAAAAATATAGGGACGAGTTAATTAATTTTTATTTAATAAATCTTAAATTTTAACTTTATGTAATTATTATCTAATTTTATTAATTTATAATAGTAATTTTCATACGGGTAAAATATATAGAAAGGATAACTCAATAAATTATCGATGATAATTTTCAAATTTATTGAAACTAAATTAGAACACGATTAAAAAAAATTAAATTTTATAGACTAAATTTCTAATTTAATTCGTTTTTTTTAGTAATTTAGATTGTTTAATTAATTTAATTTATATAGGGCTCAAATAAACGAAATATTCGGCCAAGAAGCTCAAAAACCCACCTTGGCTCGAGCTGACCTATAGGGCATGCACTTTGCAAATTCACAGCTCACCGAGTCTTTAGGGAGAAATCGTGGGTCAACCCTCGTATAAATAGTTTATGATAACGTTATTAGAAGTAATTCGATCCTCGTTCTCTAAACCTAAAAGCTTGTTACATTTTTACCTCGTTGCCTCGAGTATTAAAGTGCGTGTGACAAGCTCGACACCGATATGCAGTCTCCTTTATTTTATAAGCCGCTGTAAATTTACAGTTGAATCAGGTGCAAATCGAGCACATTACGTTCGTTACAGTTCCCAAAAAGCTAAAGAAAATCTCATATCTTTTCATTCCATCGCCCATTTTACAACAACATTCAACAATATTCCCATTGAATTAGCTTTTCATTTGGCCTAAAACCCTAAAAAGGAATCATATCAGTGAACCAAATGATTACATCGATGGGAAGCTTCACAAGGGTGATTGAGAAACTTATAAGTATTGCAACACACACACAGCAAGGGCAAATGCAGCTCAAAATGGACCTACCCAAATCATCAAAAACCATACAAACATTAATCAAAATCGGATCGAACCAACAAAAATGCAAGATAAAACCCTAATCGTAGACGACGAAGAACAGGAGCATGCATTCCGAGAAAATTAGGGTTTGTTTTTGTTCGTGGTTGTGTTTCTCGACATGATATCGAAAGGAAAAATTGAAAAAACGGGTTAGAATTAAACGATAACGAAGAATAAAAGAAACTTACAAAAAGATGAAAAGAAGAGAACCAATGAAGGAGAGAGATAAGGAAAGAAGGGCAAATGGTAGGCCTATCAAGAACCCTAATGGCCTGCAACATGCCATAGTTTTAGAGATGAAAAGATTAGAAATTTCAGGTCATGGCATGCTTCCATTGATTTCAATGTTCTTGGTTTAGGGTTTCTTCAAACTCTCTTTGTTTGGATGATATCAAAAGGTGAGCCATTTTGGGAGGGAGGATCCATGGTGTAGCTAATTAAGAGAAATAGGAAAAAGAGGTTATGATGTAATACCCTCTATCTATCTCTATTTCTCCCCCTTTTTCTCCCTCGCTATCCATTTTATTTTTGGGTCGAGAAAATTTGAACGAGGAGATATTAAATATCTCTATAGAACGTTTATTTCGGGTTTGTTTTTGTTGGTATAGATGGATCAAGAGAAGATATACTGACTTAACGTGTGTCAGTAGAAAGACTTTCCTTGACACATAATGCATTCACTGAAAGTAACTTATTTCCTTGACACATAATGCATATTTCCTTGACACATAATGCATTCACTGAAAGTAACTTATTTCCTTGACACATAATGCATATTTCCTTGACACATAATGCATTCACTGAAAGTAACTTATTTCCTTGACACATAATGCATATTTCCTTGACACATAATGCATTCACTGAAAGTAACTTATTTCCTTGACACATAATGCATATTTCCTTGACACATAATGCATTCACTGAAAGTAACTTATTTCCTTGACACATAATGCATATTTCCTTGACACATAATGCATTCACTGAAAGTAACTTATTTCCTTGACACATAATGCATATTTCCTTGACACATAATGCATTCACTGAAAGTAACTTATTTCCTTGACACATAATGCATATTTCCTTGACACATAATGCATTCACTGAAAGTAACTTATTTCCTTGACACATAATGCATATTTCCTTGACACATAATGCATTCACTGAAAGTAACTTATTTCCTTGACACATAATGCATATTTCCTTGACACATAATGCATTCACTGAAAGTAACTTATTTCCTTGACACATAATGCATATTTCCTTGACACATAATGCATTCACTGAAAGTAACTTATTTCCTTGACACATAATGCATATTTCCTTGACACATAATGCATTCACTGAAAGTAACTTATTTCCTTGACACATAATGCATATTTCCTTGACACATAATGCATTCACTGAAAGTAACTTATTTCCTTGACACATAATGCATATTTCCTTGACACATAATGCATTCACTGAAAGTAACTTATTTCCTTGACACATAATGCATATTTCCTTGACACATAATGCATTCACTGAAAGTAACTTATTTCCTTGACACATAATGCATATTTCCTTGACACATAATGCATTCACTGAAAGTAACTTATTTCCTTGACACATAATGCATATTTCCTTGACACATAATGCATTCACTGAAAGTAACTTATATTATAAATTACTCTGTTATTGAGCATGTTGATACACCTAGAAAAAAAAAAATACACACGCCCAGTGGGACTCGAACCCACAATCACCTAATTAGAAGTCAGATGCCTTATCCATTAGGCCATGGGCGCTCCCACCAAAGATTCAATTAGCTATGTACTTTTAAGTTATGAAATAAGATTCTATAGACATTCAATATTTTTCTTTTAAAAGTGAACCACAAAAAAAATAATACGCACGCCCAGTGGGACTCGAACCCACAATCGCCTGATTAGAAGTCAGATGCCTTATCCATTAGGCCATGGGCGCCTCTTGTTTTCACAAATTTTTCTAAATTATTATTAATTTTTAATAATATTTTTCTATCCCTATGTTTAATCAAATCTTTGTTCGTACTCGAACACATTTTTAGATAATTAATACAATAAATTAGGTTAAATTTTTTTCAAATATCTCAAGATAGGTTCAAAATTTGAGAAAACAAAAACTAGCTTCCATAAAAATTTAACGTCGTGCGTATTCATAAAGTGGTTCGATCTAATCTACCATGATCGAAAGTTTAATCCAAATAAGTGGTTCAATTGTGATCTAACCCAACAAAAATCAAAGAATAGGATTAATACTCAAAATTGAACCAAAGTCCGTGTTTAATAGCTCAACCCAAGTCCGGATAAGGGACCATGAAATCCAGACTCGGTGTACACTATCTCCATGACCAAACACAAGCATTTAGATACCACATACAAGATGCTGTGAAATTGATCATAATGCAGAAATAAATTCTGGTTTTTTTTTTTTTTTTGAAAGGAAATTCCCAATTATTATTGGGCCCCACGATCAGAAATATCTGAAGATCGTAGCCGTACAGTTATTATGCATATGATGACACAATTCATCTGCGGGACAGAGTAGTCAGGGCTGTATCTGATCCGGACTCATTTATTTCAAATAAATAATAATAATAATAATAATAATAAAGCTCCGGTGATAACTTCAGCCATTACGCGCCGCAGCACAGCCGCATAAGAGTAAAAGTCAGCCGTCTATGGCCGTCATGTATATTCTCACAAAATCGGGATCGATTACCGAACAAAAGATATCCATTTAATCAGCAGAGGTAATAACTGGTACCGAATTTTATAAGAAATTTTCGTTTAAACCGAAGAATGGGAAAGAAAATAAGGAGTAATTTTTCTTATTAGTTAAATGGGACTAAGAACGAAATTATATTCTTATCCACGTGCTCACCTGAGAAGTAGGACAGATATTTGGCAAGGTCGAGGACGAGGATGGAGAAAAAAAAAATCTCTCCTCATCCCCATTTAGCTCAACGAGAGATATCTCTATCCCGTCTCTCACATTTCCTATTTAAACGACAATTTTCCAATCTAAATGGAAAAATAAAAAAAAAATGAAAAATTTCGTGATATTAAAAGTTAATTTTAAGATGTCATATTTTTAATGTCCTATGTTGACCGACGTTGACTTTTAATGTCCTACCTTAATCTACATTATGATCTAATCATTATCGTAGACAACCTACAAAACGAGATTGTTATCGTATTTTATAGGTCGGTATTTGCCATTATATATATATATATATATATATATATATATATATATCTGAAAAATAAATGGATAAAATCAGGGAGACTTTAGGGTATAAAGTGTTGAATTATCAACTTCATTTCTCTGTCATTCCCCTTCATCAATAATTCCCTAAACCTCTCTCTCTCTCTAGCTATACTCCGATCAACCACCATGGACAGCAGCGTCCACCGGAGCTCGAACAACGGGTACCTAGCGCCAGGGTTCCGGTTCCACCCGACCGACGAAGAGTTGATTGCTCATTACCTTTTGAAGAAGGTGTTAGACTCCCATTTCTCATCACCCGCCATAGCCTATGTCGACCTCAACAAGTCCGAGCCTTGGGACCTCCCTGGTCAGCTATTTTATTCTCTTTCTAGGCTTTTTCTTCCTAAATTTTCAATGATAAACAGTTATTTTTTTATTATTTATATTTTAACAGCAGAGTCGTCAAATCTTATAATAAGTTAATTATGAAATATAATAAAAACAATTTAAGGATGTGATCGTAAAATTTCAAAATTTAAAGCGTTAATGGTAGATAAAATAAAAGATTCAAAGGACGAGATTGCAATAAATTTTGGATGGTTTGTGCAAATTTTTTGAGAAAATATTTAAATTTTAAAAATAAAAATAAATTTTTAAAAATTATAGTTTCATTTTGTAGTCTATTTAATTTTTTTTCTTACTTTTTTTTATCATGATTTTTATCTAATTAATCAAATTTATTTTTTAAAAAAACTACTTTATTTTAGCTGCAATTCTAAAAATATTCGTAAAAATGAATAAATAAAAGTAATTATATATATATATATATATATATATATATTATTTTTTAATATAGTAATTAAAAAAAGAAAGTCTTACTAAGAGAGAGGAATTACAGAGAAAGCAGTAATGGGAGAGAAAGAGTGGTATTTCTTCAGCCTACGAGACCGGAAGTACCCAACCGGCCTGAGAACGAACCGGGCGACGGAGGCCGGCTACTGGAAGGCCACCGGAAAAGACAGAGAAATAACCAGCTCTAAAACAAACTCCGTCGTCGGGATGAAGAAGACCCTCGTCTTTTACACCGGCAGAGCTCCTAAAGGCCAAAAAACCCACTGGGTTATGCATGAGTTTCATCTCGCCGGAAAATTCGCCTACCATTTTCTCTCCGCCGCCTCTTCCAAGGTTCCTCTCTTTTCCTCTCTCTCTCTCTCCTTTGTTTTTGGTTGAACACGACGGCGGCCACCAGTCGCCGTCGACGTTGATCCTTAAATTAATTATTTTAATATATATATTAATAAATAATGTTATAGTAGGTGAAATAATTAAAGATTTATTATATATATTATAAATATTTCAGTACATTTATTATAATTTATACACATTATTTCGATGGAGGACCAATTTCAATGGAGAGGTTTTAATATTTTGGGAATAATAATAATTTCATAAATGAAATTTATGTTTATGTCCCTTCTCATTTATTTTGGTATCCGTCCCCGAACAAGGTGGGAAATCTCCGTTTAAATGGAGAGCGAGGGAGGGAGTGAAGAGAAAATTTTTTTCTTTAGCTAAATGGGAGCGGGGATGAGGATTATTTCTTATCCCCATCCTTGATCTCGATCCCAATTCCCGCCCCAATAGCCATTTATTAGTGGTTTTTTCATTTTTTTTAATAGATAATTTTGTGAAAATGAAGAATGAAATAGGAGGCAAAGAAGAAATTAGGTGTTCATATTATAAAGTTTGGCATCACATTTATTAACGTAAACTTTACTAAATAGTAACGCTCATGTAAAATATCATTCATGATTTTCGAACCTTATATTAAATATTAAAATGTTGCGACTATATGGTTGCCTTAGAATTAATGTTGTAACTATATATATATATATATAATAAATATGAAACGCAGGATGAATGGGTGATATCCAGAGTTTTCAAGAAAACCAGCGCCGCCATGCACGGCGGCGTGATGAAGAAAACTCGCGGTGATCCCGAACCCACTTCCCCTTCCTCGGTGTCTCTGCCTCCTCTTCTCGATTCATCTCCCTACCTCTCTGCTGCTGCTGATACCAGTATCAGCACCTCCGCCTTCGCCAACCGCGACGGCAGCTCTCTCGACGACCAAAGGGAGCACCAGCTGCACGTGACCTGTTTCTCCACCAACAACCTGAGCTACCCCGCTGCAAGCTTCCCGGCTGGTGGTGGTCATAATCTCTCCGTCTCGGCCTTCCCGAACCTTCGGAGCATCCAGGAGAATCTGCAGGCGCCGTTCTTCTCCCCTGTGAGTCCGCCGCTGGTTCATCTCCTCTCCGGTGCCGCTGACGTGGATGGGTGCGGTGGTGCTCCGTCGCCGGAGGATTCGAGGACTATGGGTTCCGCCGATTTGGGTGCGTATATGTGGACCTTCTGAGAATTTCTCTCTCTAATCTGATGAAACTAAAAATATATATCTTTATATCAAAATTTGTGGACAATGAAAACAAACATCTCTTTTTGAATTATTATTTTGATGAAAATTTATGAAAATCGTGAAGGCTGATATTTGAAAATTAACTATTTGTAAGTATCATATTTAAAATAAAGACAATAATTAGAGGTAAATATCATATTTGAAAATTAAGACAATAATTAGAGGTAAATATTGATTGAAATACGAGTGCAAATTTTGTAGATTGAAATTATTTGACAATAGCCTTGTTGTTGTTGCTCATCGTTTCTGTACAAGTGAGACCTCACATCTGGAGAACAAAGTAATAAATTGTGAGACCTAACACGTTTTAAAACTGTGAGACTGATACGACACTTTAACCCTAAACACTAAACCAAGACACTTTTATCCCTCTCTTCCATTGTTCTTTAAAGTCTAAAATGCCAGTTATTCACTTTTCAAGTACTCCATACACCATTTCAGCGTCAAATTTCAGTTTGGATCATTAGGTACTCCTTTGAACAACTATTCAAATGTGTTCAAATCACTACCTGAAACCAGAAGTTTAAGATTTTCGACCTCTCTCATTTGAGGGTTTGAAAAATAACGACGACTATTATCTTATCCTCATTGAGTTTTGTGTCTATTTGGTTAATAAATTACAAATGGATGAATGGGGGTTCTGATTTTAACATGTACAGATTAGACTAATGTCATGTTGAACAATGACTTACTTTAATTATTCTCATGCTTCCTTGATGTTCGACCTCGAGGGAGATTCCATGACAATCTTTACCCAGTTCAACTCCGAACGATCCAATACACCAGAGCTTACACGTACTTGATAAGCTCGATGGCGAATTTTCCCTTCTTTGTAGGATTTATTTCGCCAATCTGAATACGAGGAACACAACCCGAAGTCAGAAATGCTAAAGCTCGAAAAACTTCAGTGCAACTAGTTTTGGTTTCAACTGAATTAAGAATTTCACCTTTAGTCTCCCTTTCCCACTAACAGAAACAATATCACCAGTCTTTAGTATGGTTCCATTTTTAGTAATCGTCGTCCAATTGACACGTACATCACCGCCACTGCTCATGTAACAATTTCAGGTTCATATACTTTCACAAAAGAAATAGGAGATAACACATTGCCATACCCTAATTCCTAGAAACTTTGACAAAGTTGTCTGTTATTATACATTACCATATGATGGCACCGTTCAACTATCTACTTATACTTTAAACTGATGCCTAAAATTTCAGAGTAATTAAAGTCAAACAGGCAAATGAGCAAAAGGTGTAAACCTATGGATTAAGTCAACTCTATTCCGCTAGTAAAAATAGGTAACAGGGGAGAAGCACGATGGCGTAAGGATTCAACAATGCATAAACTTTGTCATAAGTCTTCCCTATTCTTTTCCGGGTTTGGAACCTATAAAATAGTTCTTCAAATTGATCGCTCAAAAAACTCGAACCCTTTTCTTGGATCATTATGATACTTTCCAAGAACAAATGAAATTCTGAAGGAGCAATACAAATTATTTTTTGTTCAATAATGTACAAAAATAGATAATTGATTCATTTCATGCTAGAAATTATCACAATGTGGAAAATTAATAGGTTAGTAGAAGCCTGTGTACCTGATGAAATCCACTAGTTTAGACCGTGAAATCTTGAATCCAGCACTTGCTAGAGCATCAACCCTAAGAGATGCCTCAATGGTTTTAAATGTCTTAGTCCTGTAAATGAAATAAGAAAATACTACATTAAAATAAACATGGAAACCAATATGAAATGTTATTGATATAACTTCATACTTCGGTGGTTCATAATCGAGATCTGTCAATGGAATCCTCGTACAAGAAACCGTGACATTGCCAACCTGAAATTAAGAATGCCAAAACATATAAAGAGATCAATGAAGCAAATTTACAAATAGTTTGAATTGCTCTATTAGACCATGCAGGGTTTCATATGCACAAGAAATGCAGTCAGAGTTCAAAAAAAACATATTTCCATTCTATGTTAATTTCGGTATCATCGTGTTAGAAAAAACTGCCAAAGATAACGACACTACCTTGCGCAGCGATGATACAAGGAAGTCGACGAGTTCTGGAACAATAACTACTTGAGCTCCCTTCTCTTCCTGCAAGGTATAAGAGAATAAAATAAATCTGGCCCATGATAGCTTTATCACAATCTTTTATTGAAAACCTAAAAAATTTACACAAACCTAAATTGAATCTTTTGCAAAAAGTTTTGCTCCACAAGGAGAGATTGAAAGATAAATTTTATCAGTTTTGATCAACATTCTGAACATAGTCAGGAGGCGGCAAGAGCATGATAACCCAAAACACAATTTTACCATCAATTTTTGGGATTTGCCAAAGAAAATTTTACCTTCTCAGCATAAAACTAATGTACAGATGACCAAAGTGAAACGCATTTATGATACTTACTGAGTTACAAATTCGAACAGTCCTTATAAGAAAACAATTCCATAAAGCGAAACCAACAATAGCAATACGCACGACGCATCAAATGTGCAGTAAGAATAAGAACAAGCAGTTGTAATTATACTAAATAGCGGACATACTAATACCTGGAGTATGATATCACCAAGCTTTTCCCTAGCAATGCCTGTGCCAAGAATTGCTCCAAGGAAGTCCCCATGTGTGCAGGTCTGAAACACAAAATTTCCTGTGATACTGGGAAGGGAAAAAAAAAAAAAAAAAATCCTTAAAAGGAAGGAACGACCAAAGAACAACGGATTTTACTCGAAAGCTCAATTAAAATGCACTGATGTGAAAGAATAAAGAACAATACCTCAATGCCGAAACGACGTCTGGATCACTTGTTAGTTCATCAGCATGCCCAACAGAAATCCGACAGCGCTCTGCCTAAACATTTTGCCAACTTGAAAGAAGTGTGGTATCAGCAATAGATCTTAGAATCATAAACACAATCCCCAACTGAAAAAACATAACAAGACCTTTATATTTTCACCTCTGGATATCCTCCCTGCGCTATTGCTTTAACGTCGGCTAGTTTCTGAATGGCTAGCATCGACTCTTTCACCACAGGTGGAGTGAGAAAGTTTGTATGGAGAACTTCTCGTCTCGATAACGAACGTTTGGCCTAAACGAAACCAAAAAGAGTGAAGAACCAGAATCATCCCTCACTTTCCACTTTTTATATGAGTTTCATCAAAATAAAAGGGGAAGAAAAGGGACTGCATTTTTTCCCTTTAATTTTCTATAAACTTGAAGATCCAAGCTTCTTAAATCTTGGCAGATGGATAAAAACGACGACGAACAATAAACTTGTAAGGCTCTAGTCTTAAATACTAACATGTCAGTGAAAGTTTTTCAGGATTCAATACCATAACAAGAATATGTTTCACATCTACAATAACACCTTTATCTCCAACTCCATTGAGTAAAACATCAATGTCTCCCTTCACAGCCTGCACTAATTGGCACATTCCTGAAACGACATTGCAACGATGAATAACTTACAAATCTTGAAAAATTCAAGCAACAACACTTGGGTTAACATTCAGGATTTCATCAAGAAGAACTAAAACAGAGTATTCTCATCTATTCATTTACAATACATTCGAAATTAAAATTAAGCTAATAAAAGACAAGTTTATAAACGGAAAATGAATTCCAATTGATACTCAATACAAAGCTCATTATCTCCTGAACTAATTGATCGATCATTTTGATCATAGCAGCAATCACAGTGCAATTCAAGGACAAATCCGCTCACTAAACAATACTAATTCACACTTTTCTCTAAGAACAATCAATAGATAAGAAGCGAATCGAAACCTGAGGCGCCAAGAGGAGAAGATGGAGAAGAGGGAAACCGGGCCTCGTGGAATGAGACCTTGCCGAGATTAACGGCAAGGGGAGTTCGGAAACTGGAAGATCGAGCTGCTCTTCTTAGGCTCCACAGAGCTCCAATGCTCGCAGTCGCTGCCGCCATGGTTAGTGCGTATCGTCCTGAACACCGGCGGCAGATTTTCCAATATATAATTTTACATTTATTATTTCTCAATTAAAAGAAAATCCTCAATTATACAATTTTTTATTATTTTATTATTATTTTTCTTGCAATGGGTCAATTATCTTTCTATAGCACCCAATATGCTTACAGGCCCATGGGCTCCAAAACGAATGCACATCAATTGAGCCCATTTGATAGTAAAGCCCATCAACAAGTATCTATTAATTGCATTTTTTTTTAAATTTTATTAATTTTAGATTTTAGTTCTTTTAAAAATCACCTAAAAATTAAAAATTAAATTATCAAGACCTATTAACTTATAACTAAAAAGGGTAATTAAGTCATAAATGGTCGATAAATGTTGGAACTTTAAATCTAATTACCTTAATTTAAATAAATAAATAAATAAGAAAACAAAAAAGCATTAAACTCGGTCAGCTGACCGGTAAAATTGGGGCCATTTAAATTCTGCGGGGCCCAACTTTTGAAATAGTCACGTGCGTCCCACTTTATATCTCACGGCTTGTAAGGCTCCACGTCATGTTTTTAGCCCTTTAAAGTTCGACAAATGTTTTTCAATAATAAAAATTTCCAATATTACAAAAATTAATCAAATAATTTTATTTATATAGACACACCCAGGGGGATTCGAACCCACAATCGCCTGATTAGAAGTCAGACGCCTTATCCATTAGGCCATGGGCGCTATTTGGTATTAAAAGTGAATTTTAAGAATTTGAAAACACTTTTTTACAAAAAAAAAAAGATTTTTAATACTTTTATTTATATATATATATATATATATTGGTTAATCACCCTAAAAATTATTCCTAGAGAAGTCAGGCGGTTGAGTAGTTCAATTCGAGAGTCAACGAAGAGTTCTAGAGACCGGGGTCTACTAGATGAATATCTTAAAACAACGCGACTTAGAGTAGTAAAATAAAAAAATTAGGTTGAGTTGTATAAGCCGACCAAGATAGAGGAGGCCGACTTATGTAGGTTGGCATAGTTGTATACAAGCTAACCCAAAATGGACTAAGTAAGATTGTGTAAACCGACCCATATGTGTCAATCAGAGCCTAACTAGATGTGGATCTCGATCAAGAATAAATCAATATGGGAGAATGTACTCTTGACTCTAAACTCGACATACCTTATAAAAACCCATGGACTAAAAACCATATATGAACATCATTCGAACTTGAGAAACCAATAACCACGATACCCTTAAGACAAATTTTCATTGGTCGGCCACAACCGACCCCGAAAGGTTATATGATCGATCCAACAAGGTCAATCAATAATTGAGAATTAAGGTTTTGTTATTTCTTTAAAAGTAGCCAAAAATAATAATAATAATTTATTAAGTGGACTTTATCCAATTTTTGGGATGCTTTAAGAAAACGCAGCCAAGCGCCTTTAAAAAAATAAAAAAAATAAATCGCAGCCAAACGTAGTTGAAATTAAATATTAAAAGAAAGGAAAATGGGGTATTTTAAACGGACTTAATTACCTATAATATTTGGATAATATATTAATTATGAATATATATTTAAAATATTATTTTTATGATTTGATTTGTAAATATTTTATTTTATTTTCAATATTTAATTAATTTATATTTTCTTTATTGGTAGGTATTAAATATAGTTTGTATCCTGAATATCAATGACTTCGATCCCAATTTTATTTCTCATTCTTAACACAATTCAATTTTATTTATTAAAGGTCACTTTATTCAATTTTGATGACGTCATTATTAGAAACCAAATTAAACATTATATATATATATATATATAAAATAATGTTTTTGACAAATTTTCAATTCGTTCCTTATTTATTTATTCATTCCAATTATCATTATATTTTAAAATTTTAACTAATTTTAGCATCATTCAATCTTTTTTTTTTCTTTTTTAGCAAAATAAAATTTGACTTATTTTGCTTAAAAAATAATCTAAAATATTTATAATAAAAACGATGTAAAGCACATGGCTAATGATTAAAATAATAAAAATTAATTATAAAATTCATATGGGAAATCAAATTTCTACAATAAAATAAAACATTTATGATATTTAATTAATAAAAATAAAATTGGATGCTTAAAAATCAAAACTTTGAATAGACTATGCCATTGAATTTGAATGATACAATTTCCATATTTTTATTTTCAAATAATATTTAATTTCATTCAATATTTATTATTTGACCAAAATATTTTTTTTTGTTTAAATAGTCTCGTGTAGTTTCCATATGTATTAATTATTTGTATCGCTTAGTTCCAAATTAATGTTTATTTGATTAAATAAATGTTAATTTTGATGTATATTCTAAGATTTAATTCGAAGTACACCGAACCAAAATAAAAAATATATATAAAATAACATTTTATTTTTGTTTATTAGTTTTGATTACGATGACATTTAATAATAATTATAGATACGATGGCAAATGGATTAAAATAAACCTCATAATTCGAAAAATTTAACCAACCCAACTCGTACGATTTAAGTTGAGTTAAGATAAATAAAAATTTTATGTCAATTTAATTATATTGTTAATTTTAAAATATACATTTTTACTTGCAATATAATTATATATATATATATTTTTATAATTAAATTTTTAATTATTTATTTTCCAACCAAATATAATTTTAACGGCCAAAAACGAATAAACTCCACATTCAATTATTACTATCATAATTTTTATTTGTCTTTTATTGTTTTAAATCTATCTTAATTATTAAATCTTCAATTTTTTTAAAATTGATTTTCTTTTATATATATATATACATCTGACCTCTTAGGTCAATCATATATATAGCTAAAGGAATGGATATTTGATCTCTAATAACATATATGTGCATTGTTTTAGTTAAAAAACAATGAAGTCCGGGATTCAAATCTCCATTTGTACATGTCTAGAGTAGTTGAATTCGCGTTAATCGACCACCAAACGAGATTGAAATTATATTTTTAACCTAAATTTGTGGTTCTTGACACATGAGAGTTGAAAGATGAAAAAAAAATGGAAAAAGGGAAAAAACTTTGAGACAGTCCACAAGATTCCGGGATGGTTTGAAAATTGAAATGAAGGGATGCTTATGAGATACGTTGAATTTCACATGAACGCGAGGAATGGGGGGAAACAAATGGCAAATAGGCTTAAACAAAGGGAAGGTCACAAACTTGGCCGAAGAAATCCGAACAGGTTTTTCATCCATTTCTTCATATAAACACTTGTCCTCCTCCTTCCCCTTTTGCCCAAAAAAGCTCTTCCCCATTTCCTTTCAATTCTCTCCGATTTCTATTCCTTGTTTTTATTTGTTTTCGCCTTGAACCAACGCCATTCAAACATCAACAACAACAACCCCCCCAGGTTTCTTCTCTCTCTCTCTTCATTCTTCTTGCGTTTCTTCCTTGTGTTCTACGTATTCCCTTTCCCCCCATTTCGTTTCTTGTGCTGTGATTCTGTTTTTTGGTGTTTTTGTCTTCTGGGTATTGCTGTTTCATCTTCCCCTGCGATTATTCCCTTGTGGGTATTCGTGAAATCGTTTGTTTCTTTGATTTACTCTTCGTTTTGGTTGTTTTTTTAATGGGTTTCTTGAATTTCTTTGATGTTTTTCCCTCTAGTTTTGGTTTCTGTTTAATGATTTGAGGATCTGTTCATCTGGGTTGCTCTTGTTTTGCTCGATTTTCATGGCATTTTGTTGTTCTTGGACTGTTCCATGGCTTCCCCTGTAATGAAAAATGTTGTTAATCAATCTTCATCGGCTATGTCTTGCCTGATTTGGAATGTATATAGACTAGGGTTTCTGCCTAATTATCTATTTCGTTTCAATATCGTCATTGGATTTGGTTTGGCTGTTCATCATTGATATCAAAGTTTTGGTTTAGAATTTTGGGTCGTGTTCTTTTTAACCTTTAAACTACTTGAGCTAGTAGTTCACGCGAAGCTTGAGGTGATTGTTCATTGAACATTAATATAAAATGTTGATTTGTTGGTATTCATCAACCTGGTGTGAAGTATAATTTATTGATTTGTTGCATTTGTTTAGGGCCTTCTCCGAATTTGGACTGCTTGAGGTTGCCATTTGGTTGTCTTTTGGTTGCCTTGTTGCTATCAAAATATTGGGAAAATTGGCGTTGATATCAATTGAAACTGGAGTTGATATCAATCCATGATAAGATCTTGTGATGGGGTCCTTGAACTTGGAGAGGAAATGGATGTTTCCTCTTGTGATAAGCTCTTTGATATGCATTTTTCTTCTTGTTACCTTCTTCAACATGGGTCTCGTCTCTTCGCTTTACACGATCAATTCGTTTTTTGCTATCTTTCCCGCTCGAATGACTATGAACTACACGAGTGGTGTTTTTGCTGAAACGAAGTTTGTTCAACCTCCACCTCCGGCTGGACCAACCATCCCTCGTTTTGCTTATTTGATTTCCGGGTCGAAAGGCGATTTGGAAAAGCTATGGAGAATTCTTAAAGCATTATATCACCCTTTGAATCATTATGTTGTTCATTTGGATCTCGAATCACCTGTAGAGGAGCGATTGGAATTGGCATTCCGAGTCGGAAACGAGTCGCTTTTTGTTGAAGTTAATAATGTTTTCATGATCAGCAAAGCCAATATGGTTACTTACAGAGGACCTACCATGGTTGCTAATACTCTCCATGCTTGTGCCATTCTTCTTAAGAGGAGTAAGGATTGGGATTGGTTTATCAACCTCAGTGCTTCTGATTATCCTCTTGTCACTCAAGATGGTTCGTTCCTTGTCATTTAACTCATGAATTTGTTCATCTTAATCCATTTTGATTCAAATTCCGTTCGCTTTACGTCGCAGATCTTCTTTATACGTTCATGAATTTAGATCGAAACCTCAATTTTCTCGAGCATACGAGCCAGTTGGGGTGGAAAGAGTTAGTATACCATCCTCACATCTCTCATATTTGAACATATCAAAGTACTTATACTTGTAGAGCTGTTTGTTCTTGATTGTATTCAACAGGGATAAACGAGCAATGCCGTTGATCGTTGATCCCGGTCTCTATTTGAGGACCAAATCCGACATTTTTGGTGTCAACCCATCACGAACATTGCCAACAGCGTTCAAGTTGTTTACCGGTTCGTGTTCCTCTTTAAATTGAATCTAGTATGCACTTTCCTTTATAAAGGTGTGGAACTTCTGCTTAGGACAATATTTGATAGCAGTGGGCTTGGACCGTTGAGGTGATTCGGTCTACATTTGATTGTGCAGGTTCGGCGTGGATGGTTCTATCTCGTGCATTTGTAGAGTATTTGATTTGGGGTTGGGACAATCTTCCAAGGACACTTCTAATGTACTACAGTAATTTCGTGTCGTCCCCGGAAGGTTATTTTCACACCGTGATCTGCAACGTGCCGGAGTTCGCCGATACGGCGGTGAACCACGACTTACACTACATATCATGGGACACTCCGCCGAAACAGCATCCACACATACTTAGTATCAACGACACAGAGAAGATAATGAGGAGCAATGCGGCGTTTGCTCGGAAGTTCAGACAAGACGACGCAGTGTTGGATAAGATCGACAGGGAGTTGCTTGGTCGGAATAAAGGAGATTTGACGCCTGGTGGTTGGTGCGGAGGGCAGCCCAAGTGTTCGACGGTGGGGGATCCGATGAAACTGAAGCCAGGGGAAGGAGCTCAACGGCTTCACCGTCTCATAGCTAGACTTGTTTTGGCAGCTAAGTCCGGGGAAAACCAGTGTAAATGAATTTGTTACAATTAAAAACAAAACAAAGCAAGATTAGTGCCAATATTAATTAGCATATTATTAATATGCCTTTTCCCAACATGTTTCTTCTTTTTGTCTTTCATTTTCACCTCTTTTAGATCTTCGATCTTTGTATTTTGTGCGGGGAAAGAAGTGAATAAATAAAACGTTCGTTACTCGCTCTTGTTTTCTTTTACAATTAGAGATGTATGTTTAATCTTTGGAGTCGGGGTCTTGTGGGGACCCATCTTGAATGGGACGGAGAATGAGGAGGAAGTGAGTATGACCTTGTAAGGTGAGCCTCGAGGGTAAAGAAAGATTTCTAGTAGTTAGCTAAACGGTATCGAAGACAATGATTATATTCTCTGTTCTCATCTCCTGCTCAAATGTCTACCCATTTCACTTTTTATATATAAATATATATATAAATATAAATGTAGATATAATTAAATTTATTAGAAAGATTTACGTTTTTTTAATCGAAATTATATTGAAAATTACGATAAATTTTGGTAGAATGAAGACTGAAGTAGGAGGCGAGGACGATGGAAGGGAAGGGTTCCCTTCCTCATCCCATCTCCCTACAGTGAACATCTCTAGTCCCTCTGTTACAATTTAAAACTTACTAAATTCTCTATTTATTTTCGTGTGGACGGGATTCTCTTCTAAGATTTTTTTTTTCATTTTTTAAAAAAGTATTTAAAAGAATCTTTTTAATGGACCATTTCTATTTAAAAAAAATGTAAATAGGCTTAAAAAATCTAATAATATTAAATAAATATAATATAATATAATATAATGTTGTTCCAACGTAATTTTTTAAAAATTAAAAATTTAATATTACAACCCCATCATCCCACTTAATAAAATTCAATATATTCAAATTATATAAAACTAGCTTAAATTTATTATTAATTTTTTAAAAAATACACTTTGTTTAAGATACAATTATATATAAGTTGATTTGTTTGTTAGTAATTGTCAAGTTAATCCATTGATTTTGATTTAGTCCACGTGGATATGACTTTATTGACACGTGGATATGATTTTATTGACACGTGGCCAAACTTAAAGGATAAAAAAGAAAATAAAAAGGGAGATAAGCCTAATTGGGGTATTATTATATAACAGCCTTGACTTCCAAATATGTGGAAATCCAAGTCCATTTCCAAATTGCCACCAAAATTAGTGCCAAAAATCATTACTAAAAATAATTTGAGGTCGTTGACTTTGACTTTGTCTTTTTCCTTTTATTTATCATTCTAAATTTAGTTTTGAAGTTATCTTTTATAAATAAATAAATAAATAAAATTTGTTGCACCATTACCCATACAATGGATAATTATATTAAAATTTTTTTTTAGTAAGTCAAATAATTTCTTCGTTGTTAAGAAAGTGTTTAGAGTAATTCGACGAGTCAAATAGTTTCTTCGCATCTACACATTTCTAGTTGAAGAATCACTCCTTGGGATCTGAATCAATTTTTAATAATGATGGGATGATTTGACCGATATTTTGGCTAGAATTGGCAACACTTGAAGAGATAAAATAAGCATCGAGTCAATGCCTCGTTATATTCATCATCGACGTACCCGTAAATTAGAAGGTTTGAAATGAGAAATAATGAAAGAAAAGTCTGCTGCATTGCAGCATTTGCAGCCTGCTGCTTCTTTGACCATTTTCTCTGGTTCAACAATTCTCTAGATTATGAAACAAAACAATCTCACATCCACTTAAACTATACACAGCCTAATAAGATCAATCTATGGCCAAAACATTTTAGAACCCTACATAATTTGCGACGTGTTACCTTGCGAGAAGAGAGGAAGAATTTTCTCTGCTTTTTTTCGTCGTTAAAATATAAACTAGAGCTAAGAGAATAGCCTCGACTCGACTCGATGTTCTTAGGAAGACTTGTCTGTACAGCAGAACCACCACCCAATCGTTTGATCATATTTCTGGTGTGATATCTGCTCACCCTAATAATGAAATCTAGCATTTGATGTCTTTTTGATATCTACCCATCTCCCAGGTTAACGACCAGAGACGAATAATGAATTTGTCGACATCTGTTTCCCGTCAACTTGAACCTTTCGTGCCTTGGCCTTGTCGAGCCGAGCTCGTCTTACTGCTTCTTGGATATGACGATCGTGGTCCTTCAACATTTGGTCCATGTTGCCAGAAGGAACCAGTAATGGACCAGAGTAATGAATCTTATGACCTTTTGAGCCATAACCCACCTGTTGTATTAGTAGTACGTACACATGAACAGATACTCAGAAAACAGTGGTAAAAGCAGATAAGTTGAGAAAAAGTCATGGTAAATGCAAGAAAAATGCACTTGAAGGCACGGTAAAATACGTCGTTCGCATACTTACAACTATAGGGTCTTTGGTGCTGCACCTCTCTTTGTCGTGTGAGCCTACGATACTGTGATTTGAGAACTTCTGGTCGGGTAGCATCGATGATTCCGAGGTTTCCTTGAAGGAACCAGGAAACCTGCCAATTAGTTTTTTAACCTCTCCTTGTGAAGCGTCAGACTTCTCCCCCAGCATACTTCTTCTAGGTGCTACTAGTCCTGAAGTTGTGAACGTATCGGCCCCGGTTGAGATTTTCGGAGCGTCATCTGGGTTCTTACTAGCCTTTACCCAAGCGGCCCGCTGAGCAAGTGGCCCTGAATGTGAGGCTTTCTTAGGATGACACACCTGAGAATCCGTTCGTTCTGCTCCTTGTGATGGTCTAGGTGGATCAATTGGAAAGCCAGAAGCTTCTTCTGGGTGTGGATTAAACTTTTCACTCCGGCTCTTTGAATTGGATTGTCTTTTCTGCAAATGAGTGATCTTATTAGCAAAATATTTCAAGATAAAATAGCGTGACGTCACAGACGTCGGATAATCAGTTGGACTCCGCAGCTAAATTGTAACACCTCTACAAAATGGTTGCGTTTAATGTTCAACAGAAAGTTACCTGCATTGATGAGACTAACTCGGCATTGGCGTCAGGTGCAGGGACAGCTCGAGACTCTCTATCTTTCCTTTGCAGGTCATGTCGGTGTCCCTTGCTTCCTACCGCTCCTTGTCTATGAAATTAATCACGGTACGTTATTTAGAAAACATGTAAATTGTTCTCATCGTGCAAGTCCAGATAGAACTACAGATAGGAACCGTGTAGTACATGTGGATGATCGTGTAAAAGATAACATAATTATGATCTATCAACTGAAAAATATCTCCCAAGATTAACTAGGACGAAACGTGACACTCGTCAGCCAAGAGAGAAAGAAGCAGTAGTATCTAGGGGGTGTAAGTGAGTTGGTTCAAGTCTAGCAAAACAACCAAAATCGTCGAGATTCCAAAAACGAACTGATCCCAACTAGTGTTTAGTTTTATATTTCAGAAACCAAACCAATCACCATATAGACTTCAAAATCTATCCAAACCAAGTCAGCTCGATCAAACGAGTCCATGTTATGGTTTTGGCTTGGTTCCGTACTAGTATCAGTATCCCCCGATGATGTCGAAAATTATTAACCAGTAACTGTGTTTGGATTAACTCCATCCCTGTGTCCCCCCAGTGATGTTGAAAGTAACCTCGAGCGCGATTGGATTAACTTCCTAAATAATTTTGAACCAAAAGTATTTTTCAAAAAATCTATAGAACTTTATTCCTTGTAAATTTATTCCCAAGATGCATTAAGAATATCAGACATCACAAATTTATTCCTTGTAAGATTTTAGTGAGGCAAGTAACTTGATACTATTCCATATCCAAGAGCAATAAGCGCTAGATCTTGATATATTTTGTAGTATAACAAATACCTTCTAGCTTCCTCATCCCTTATCTTGGCATCAAATTCTTTGCTCGGAGGATACTTTGGCAAGCTCGAAGGATCACAAGGAAGTGGCTTCGTTGAAAAAAACTGAAATAAACAATTCGAAACAGTCAGGAATATAAACGTAATGTCCAGAGAGACTTCGCCAACTCGAGGTGAGCAACAAAGTTTTAAGTTAATAAATTTTGAACAATGGCTTGAACCAAGGACCCTAGAGAGTAACTCCAAACATTCTAAGTATACCACTACTGATCAACACAACTTAATAAATACAACACAGATAAATAGAGAGAGAGATGCAGACACTTGATGGAGATTGGATACTCTATTATAACAGTCCTATAAGAAAGATTATATAACCCATATCATAACATACTTCGCTTTTAAGGGAAAGAGCGGCAGAGCCACGATCAGCAGGATCTATAGAGAGTAACATCTCAATGAGAGCTAAAGCTGGTGCAGGGAAATCCTTAAACGTGTCAGCAACGCAGCGTCTATAGGGCTGTTGGGGCTTAAATATCGTTGCATGTGGCAGCCTTGATTTTCTCCAATAATCCTCTGAAGGAGAGCCACAGAGTTTAAATATTTTATGTAGCTGCTCCACCTACAACACATATGCCGGTGTAAATACTTGACTCGATAAGCATCATAAGCTCGGGAATCATAATAGCAAACATCGGATAGAAACATGAAGAACCACACAGTTTCTAATTGGTACATGTTATGACAAGAAAAAACATAGGCATGATCTCATAAGATATTATAAAGCCAGTGACCAGAAATGAATATTGAATTAACATGATCTCATAAGATAATAATAAGCTAGGAGTTTCGGTTTAAGTCCGATATAGAATTTGGCAAAAAACTTATATACCTCTGTTCTTCCTGGCATAATGGGCTTCCCAGCATACAATTCAGCAAGTATGCAGCCAGTACTCCACAAATCTACAGCTGTACCGTAATAAGTAGCACCGAGTAAAAGCTCAGGCGGTCTATACCAAAGAGTTACAACCCGACTTGTCAGCGGCTGATTTTGGTGGATATCAAAAAAACTTGCTAAACCAAAGTCTGCAATTTTCAAGACGCCATTATTGTCGATTAAAAGGTTGGAACCCTTTATATCACGATGCAGAACTCCGTGACTGTGACAATGATCAAGTCCACGCAAAAGTTGTTGCATGTAACATTTAACCTGCCCCCAAGATAAATTAGACTTCAAACTTCGATGATTCAGTATAAATAAGTGAACCGAGAGTATGCAGAAGTAGTTTCTTAAAATGCTTTGATTAGACACTAAAAAGCAAAGACCTCGACATTGATAAATGATAATAGAATAAAATCCTGCAGTTACCTGTGCCTCTGTAAACTTCACACCAGGGTGTGAAGCAAGTCCTGCCAAATCGTGTTCCATGTACTCAAATACAAGATAGAGGCTGCAAGACATCCTTGACGTAACTAGACCCTCCAGCTTTATCACATTTGGATGATCGAGCCTACGCAATATGTGAATTTCCCTAGCCATAAAGCGGACGCTCTCAGGTTCCAGGTTGTCGAATCTTACTTTCTTCAAAGCAACAATTTTCTTTTGGTCAAGGTCACGAGCCCTATATACATTACTATAAGTCCCTTGACCAATCTGCACAAGTGATCATTTCTTCATTATTAGTATCATCCTATTAAGATTTAAAACAAAGCATCATTACTAGCATCCTAAAAATTAAAATGAACAAGCACAATATGCACAGACGAGAGACCACTTGAGCCATTCTAAGTAATATCCCACTTACTATGAGACATCTTCACTAGAGCCATTTCCAAATATTAACAAAAAAAATGGTATGTTACCAGTATGTTTCGATTGTTCCTCAAAACAAAAGTGTAAATTGTGAAACTTTCGGACTCCGTAGGCTCATTATTTACTATTATCCTACTGAAAAAGTAGGCTCATTATTTACTATTATCCTACTGAAAAAGTCGATCTACATAAAGCAAGCTACATTAATCACCATAACCTACAAGTATGCGAGGGGCAGCTCCAGCCTTCAATAAATAACGTGAATGCAAGAACAGCTCCAATAAAGGGCACTGTTGGATCACCTAGTGCATCTCTTATTTCTTAAGAAAAGACTGGGAGAGTACTATGTTCATTCACAAAATGCCAACTCGACGTCTATTGCTCGATTAGAAACATCAATTTTCAGAACGAGGTGTGTGTAGCGTGTCCATTTTTTCCCCTACTTTCTTCTCTAGGTGTGTGTTTGTTGGGAAGGGGCCAATAAAACAATTCAAAAAGTAAATTAACGAAAGAGCGTACTTTATCCAATTTCTCAAAAGAATCAGCTCGTCGGGGTAGCCACCCTCTGATTGCCTCTCCAGCAACTGCAGCCAGCCACGGCGGCCAGCCTGCAGCAATTTGGTCTCCCTCTGCTGCCTTCGGAATTCTCCCCATTGAAGGATGTTGAGCAGCCATATGCTCCATCTTCTCCCTCTTCCTCTCAAAAATCTCACTCTGCAATCGACCCGACCCATTCACCTGCTTGTTAATCAATGTCACTCTTACATCATTACCATCATGATGATCTTTAGATCGATAAGCTTCTTCCCTCGACGACGAAGTCACTCTTGCCACCTGCAGGTCGGACGAGGTCTTGTTCGACAGCCTCTCCCTCGGACTTTCCTTGCTATCCTCTATAGCAGAGGGCTTACAACAAACGCAACCCATAATGTACTCAAACCACCCCCAACAATATCCTCCTTCAGAATCAATATTCACCCTTCAAAATCATTCACTACCAATACATCCTCCTCTTCTAACACACCCATATCGTGAAAACTCAAAAAAAAAAACTTCAAAAGTAAACCTAAAACACCCACAACTTAGCTCATCAGAACTGCAATTCCCATTCCCTATCAAATACCAGAATAGCCACAACTTTCATAGCAGCAGAAACCAAACAAATTTCATCAATTACACCCCAAAATCTTGCAAAATCCTTCCAAAATTCAGACGAAATACACATCCAATAACGCTAATAGATTCCAAAACAACACTAGCAGTCTACAGAAAAATCCCTATACGAAATGTAATCTAATCCCACTGAATCGCAACCAAAAGAGTATGGAGAAGAAACCCCAACAAACAAATTCATAAACTGAACTTACAAAAAACCAATGATGAAGCAAAAGGGAAGACGCTAGAAGTAGTTCCACGTTTCCCCAGGCTAGAAACAGCTGAGAGAAAGAAGAAAAAAAGAACAAAAAATGCAGAGAAAAATAGAGAGAGAGAGAGAGAGTGAAGCTTATGGAGTGAACTGGGGCCTGAAAAAGAAGGACATGGATCTAGGGCACGATGATAACAGAAGGTGAATCAAGAAACGGAATAAACCAATAATTAAAAAATTAAATAAAGTTAAATTAAAATCGTAATTTATTTAAGAACAAAAAAAAAACGAAATTATGGTAATTGTCTGAAGCTTTTCGGTAAGAGAGAGAGAGAGAGAGGCCTGTGAATAAGACATTCTTCTCGGTTACTCCACGCGCTCATGAACGTACGTGTTACACACTGCTATGTATATTTTATAGATTTTTTCTTTTTAAGCTTAAGGTATTATACAATTTTGCGTGTAAAAGCCACGCGCCTGAAAAGGAGAGTGAAAGGATAGCAATAATCTGAAGTTGTGGACGCCCCACCCCTCTCGCTCTCTCTCAGCCTGAGAGGTTATGATCAGTGATGTCGTTTGGCTCTTCTTTTCAATTATTTTTCTTTCTATTTTTTAATATTATTTTATAACTCTTATAAATTTTGTGCATCAATTTTAATCAATTTTAATTGCATTATTTTTTTTTTTTTTTGTGAAATTTAAAAATTATCTTCGCTAATTTATTAAGATTATTTAAAAAAATAAAAAAATAGATTAAATCGAATCTTAAAATTTTGCAACCTAAACTTATAATTGACTAAATAATAATATCAACGTGACATGTGATTCTGATTCTTTGAATATTAGAGATATTTATATCATTTTAGTCGTATATATTTTAAATATGTATAAAATATTAAACAATAAATATGAGTTATATTTAAATTGACAATAAAGATACGGATTAATAAACATTTAAAATTATCAATTTATTAATTTAAAATTTAAAACATTTATTTGTTAATTTAAATGGATATATGGATGTTGTGGTGGGCAATTTTTCGGGCGATTTTTTTTTTTTTTTTTTTGTTATAATTCAATTTTGGGTTGTGATTGGTTGCCAATAAAACAAAAATATAAATAAATTTATGAGTTTGATATGGATTTAAAATTATTAAATTTTCTGTTGTATTTAAATTTATTTATAAACATGTATTTAATCATTTAAGATAAATTTAAATTGATTTTAATAATTAATAACGTATTTTAAAGTCATTTTTATATATTTTTAAATCACAAACAATATATCATTCAATTATTATCCATTTATGGTCTTTGTTCTATTTTCATTGGACAAATCTACCCCTACATGGGACCCTTCTATTTTCTCTTCATTTTACCAAAATTTATTTCCTACTTAAAAAGTATAATTGTAATTATATTTGAAAAATAGCATTTTTTATGTGTATTATTTTATAAATAAATACAATGTGTTGGAATATATATATTTTTATTTATTTATTTATTTTTTTTATATGTGTCTCATCCGATAAAAGTCTGCTCTTATTTTTATCTGAAAATACTCAGTTATGGCTTTCACACGGTTGAGTATTGAGAAAAAAAACTTTGTAATGATGTAGCATGCCTTCTCTCATTACTTTCACACGTTCTTGTCTTTATTTGAAAACACTCAATCACGGCTCTCACGCAATTGAGTATTGAGAAAGACATTTTACTAATAAAAGTGTATGTCCTCCTGTCGTAGCTTAGTACGACGGTTGAGTATTGGCGAAAAATATGCTCTCAGTTATTAAAAGGTTCAAATTTCATACCCAAAAAAATATTTCGTCAAAATATGATTTAAAGTAATAATTAAATGTTATTATATGGTAATATATTTTGTTTATTATGGGCCTACGTGTCATTGTGTCTCCAAAGAGCCTAACATTATTAAAGCCTTTCTCATGCATGCACGTAGATTTTCTTTGTACGTATTAAAAATTCAACTTTTTTGTCCATAAATAATTGAACCAACTTGATTACAAAATATCACATGCCACGTCACACTATTGTATTTATTTATTTTTATTTTTATTTTTTGTACTGGTTGATTATGTCGAGATTTGTTGGGTATATAGAAGCCAATACGCTCTAAGCTTTTCTTAAGAATCACGACTCTCCACAATGGTATGATATTGTCCACTTTAAGTATAAGTTCTCGTGACTTTGTTTTGTGTTTCCCAAAAGACCTCGTTACCAATGGATAGAGTATTAAACCTATGACCTTTCACTAAATTAACCAACGTGGGACTCACTCCCACCTAGTAATTCTTAACATATATAAGGTAATACAAGGATAATCAAAGAAAGATTTTTGTTATAAACAAAGGATGTTGAGAAACGGTAAACAATAATAAATTTCAAATAACTCAAGGCCTCAGGATACAAGTTATGGACTAAAGGGCGCAGTAATAATTATAAAGACAAGCCGGAGAAGAACAAACCCGTAAAAAGATATTTAAGGAGCTTGAAAGAACATAACTAAGAACAAATACACCAAAGGTAAGATAAGAACCGTAAACTTTTAGGGACGAAAGTTCTTAAGAGGGGGAGAATTATAAGACCCGAGTGAAACTAAGGCACCCAAGCAAGGATAAGGTTCGTAAGTGATTTCAATGCTCTGGTAAGATTTTATAAGAACTCGTGAATCTGACATTACACTCAATGATTGTTCTACTAACGCTCTGTTCTGTAAGTTACAGGCCCGTGGACTAGAAAAATTAAATACAAGAGAGAGAAATTTTAATGGTCGTACATGATTTTTTTTTGTTTTAATTAAACAAATTATTGTTAATAAATTCTGAAAATCCCTAGAACTGCGGAAGAAATGAAATTAAGTAATCAATTAATTGAACCAAAAATGGAAAAAAGAACACATCAATCTAAACTATACCTAGCCGTTGGATCGACGACGGTTTTTCACGGTCAAAGTCAAACGATCTTCAGAGCTGTTATAGCCATCGCTTAGTCGGACGCCAGCTGTCTCGGCCACAGCACCTTTCACACGGATCATATATATTTCTCCGGCACGCACATTCTCCCACTAGAATCAGAGCGCTCGATCAACGGCCTCTTTCCCTCTCGAGTGTTCGTCGCCGAAATAAAATTCTAGATCAGTACCAGGCAATCAGAGGAAGAGAGAGCAGAATCGAAGGAAGTTTCCCGCCTCGTCACGGTGATGAAAAGTAGAGGTAATGTAACTTCATTCAGCCTAGTTTGCTCTTGACTATCCTGTTCCGATTTTGGGGTTCACTGGAGAACTCAGAGGTTAATCAAAGGATTGTTCATCGTTTCTTTTCTTTTGCCTGTTATCGACACCTTTTGTGTTTTCCGTGGTTTCGATTAAGAAGGATTAGGGCGTTTTAGTAGGTTCATGGCAACGTGGTAAGTTTCAATTTATCCACTGGTTTAGATTTGCAGTTCTTTCTTAAGTCATCTACTGGTTTAGATTGTAATGTTTTCTCATTTAAATCCTCAGGCTGTACTCAGGGAAGTTCTTGAAAAGTTTCTTCCATCAATGCAGTTTTCACTTCTTCCTTTATTCCAGGGTGGGTATTTTAGTTTCACATCCTCTTGAATGTTCTTACTGTTTGTTCCTAGTTAGGTAAATGACTCTGGGCTGAAATAACGCTTTTGTGTAGATACCTAGCGCCAAGACCCGTCACAGTCTTCCGGAATAGACTACTACGCATTGATGGTGGTCTAACATTGTTCATGCCACCTACTTCTGCCTCTCAAACGGTATTTAATTGATAAATTTCTCAATGGTTTTTCGTATTTCAGTCACCCTGAAATTTTGCTTTTGGACGGTGTCGCAGGTGCGTGTATGTGCTTTCCTCGCTACCCGATTGGGCTTTGAAGGGATTGGGATCAGTCCAGACTGCAACCCTGAAAACAGAGCAGGGCCCAGAGAGGTAAATGAGTTCGACAAAGCTCGTCCAACTAGTAGACACATTGTTGTTTTCTCTTTGTAGTTTAGTTTGATCAAACTCTTGCATGTTCTGCATCATATCAGCTTTTCAACTGGGCTGGTGGAAGACGAAAGGCTGGTGGAGGACGCGGTTGTAACTAGCTGAAGCATAAAGTTATGATGGCGAATCAATCTAAATGGAATATGTAGCAGGCTTGGTGGTAAGTGCTTGTCTTAAACCCAAAACTTTCTGGATTGCTGCTGATCTTACTGCCTCAAAATGGTTAGAAACACATATATGAATCCCTTTAACAGAATAGAACAAAAGCCTTCATTCATGAATGTGAAGATAAAAATAATTATACAGGTAGATATCAAAAGTCCTGAGTTTATGATGGCCAAGTACAATATTCTCAGGATTTACATGTGCATTTTGCTGCTATTTTACTACATTCTCAGTACAAGTACAACATTCTTGTATTTTGTTTTCTTCATACAGTATATATATATCATTTCTTTTTCTTTGAACATCTTTCCATCTGAATTGGAAATAAATTGGTTGCATTAGTTTATTGTTTTTTTTTTTTTTTTTTCCTTTTTCCCTTTTGTTGTCCCCAAGTTGGTTGGCTTTGTTTTCGTACAGCTCGCTAAATTTTCTTTCATTTCAATGAAAGCTGTTTTCTTCATTTAAGAAAAAGTATATTGGTTCAGTTTGATTAACTTTTAAACCAAATTGTTGACAGAACTGGTCCATTCAGGCTTGATATGTGATGGCCAAACAAGATGAAAAAAAATAAAGAAACAATGGTGGTTCCGACAACAGAGAGGGGAAGAACAAAGCAATTGCTCTGAATGGGATTTTCGCACCTGCTAGGAATACTGGTATGATTCCAAGCCCAAGGCTGTGAAGTTGAATTTAAGTTTTTGGGAGACGTAGGAAGTAATTGTTGTTTTTGTTTTTATAATTGTTATTTGTTGGCTGTGAAGTGTGTGTAGCTTTAGCTTCTTTTAGATGTTACTCTGTTTGTTGGCACAGGGATTATGTCAGCATTTGACTGCAAGTTTTGGGATGTTTGATTTTGAGATGTTATAGTTTTCAGTATTTGCTTGTCTTTCAATGATAGAATGCCCATATTTCTACAGTAGTATTCTATTTCCTGAACCCGCACACATCTTTGCATTTAGATTCATTTGAAAGGTCTTTTACCAAGGAATATGGTCTACCTATATATTTAGGATCTTCTCCACTCTTAAACAACATGAACTATGTTCACATTCATAATATTTGAAAGGACATAAGTAAGAAAAAGTAGTACCTAAATGAACGGAACCTCTAAGTTACAACCGTTAAGGAATAAGGTTGATTATGTCAAGGTTTAGTTGGTATAAGAAAGCATTAAGCCCTCATCTCAAACATATAAGGTAACACAAGGATTACTAAGGAAGACTTCTATTTTCAACAAAGGATTTTGAGATGAGAATCAAAAGGAACAAATGTCGGAATAAGTCATAGCCCCAAGACATAGTTAAGAACTAAAGTATGTAAGGACAATTGTAAGGACAAGTCGAAGATGGACAAACCCGTAAAAAAAGACCCTTAGGGAACTTGGAAAGACATAACTAGGAAAAAGGTAGTACACGAAGAACAAAAGTAACCTCTAAGTTACAATATGGTTGATTATGTCAAGGTTTGGTTGGTATAAGGAAGCATTAAGCTCTACTGTGAGATATAAGTTAACTCTAGGATTACACTTATATTCTCGTTAAAGGATGTTGAGATAAGAATCAAACGGAAAAAATGCTGAAATAATCCTTTAGTCTTTAACTTATGTGTTGAAGCTTGGACTTATTCCGACGTGTTTTCCTTTTAATTCTCATCTCAACACAAGAATTAAGTCTTCTTTGGTAAACTTTGTGTTACCTTGTATCTTTGAGGTTTCCTTATACCAACTAAGCCTTGGCATAATCAACTATATTCATTAATAGTGGTAATTCAGAGGTTCTTGAGGGTCTCTTTTTTACGTGTTTCTCCCGTCCTTAAAATTGTCTTTTAGCACATTAGTCCTTAACTTATGTCTTTGGGCAATGGACTTATTCCGCCATTTGCTCCTTTTGATTCTCATCTAACATCCTTCTATTCAGAAAATAAGTCTTGTTTGGTAAGATGACTTCCTTATACCAACCAATCTTTTGACATAATCAACCATATTCTTTAATGATTGTAACTGTTCCTCTTGTTCCTTCGTGTACTACATTTTCCTAGTTATGTCTTTCCAAGTTTCTTGAGGCTCTATTTTACGGTTTTGTCCATCTTCGACTTGTCCTTAAAAACGTCATTGGATCCTTTAGTCCTTAACTTATGCCTTGGAGGTTGGACATTTTCCGGACTAAAGGAAAAACGGCCGGAATTAGTCCAAGCTCCAAGACAAAATTCTCATTAAGATCTACCCTCAAATATATAAGTTAGTTAACCGAAGGATTAGGAAGGAAGACTTATATTCTCATTAAAGGATGAGATGAGAATCAAAAGAAAAAAAAAATGCCGAAATAATCCTTTAGTCTTCAACTTATGTGTTGACATAATCAACCTTATTCCAGAAGGGTTGTAATTAAAGGTTTCTCCTGTTTCTTCATGTACTACATTTTTTTAGTTGTGTCTTTCTAAGTTTCTTGATACTCTCTTTTACGGTTTTGTCCATCTTCGACTTGTCCTTAAAAACGTCCTTTAATCATTTAGTCTTTAACTTATGTTTTGGAGGTTAACGCTTATGGCTTCCTTATACCAACTAAGCCTTGACATAATAAGGACAAGCTAGAGAAGGACGATTAGAAGGACAAGCTAGAGAAGGACAAACTCGTAAAAAAGACCCTTAAGGAACTTGGAATAACATAAAGAAGAAAAAGTAGTTGGGTATAAAGAAGGCAATACGCCATAAACTCACAGATATAAGGTAACACAAGAATTACTAAAGAAGACTTATATTCTAAATAAAAAGACCTTAAGAAGATAGTCAAAAGGAACAAATGCCGGAATAAGTCCATGGCCTAAAATCATAAGTTAATAACTAAAGGACTTAAGGACAATTATAAAGACAAGCCGAAGAAAGGCAAACCAGGAACATGGAAGGACATAACTTAGAACAAGTAGTACAAGGAGGAGGAACAAAAGGAACCGGTAAGATACAACCTTCAAGGAATAAGATTGATTATGTCAAGGCTTGTTGAGCATAAGGAAGGCCGAACGCCCTAAACTCAAAGATATTAAGAAGACAGTCATAAGACACAAACGTCAAGGCTTGTTGGGTATAAGGAATGCAATACACCCTAAACTCAGACTTAAGTTAAGGACTAAACAATGCAAGGACGATTATAAGGACAAGCCACAAATGGACAAGCTTGTAAAAAGACCCTCAAAGAATTTGGAAGGACTTAACGAAGAACAAGTAGTACAAAAAAGAACAAGAGAAACCTCTAAGATTCAACCCTTAAGAAATAATAGAAATTATGATTATTCATAACATAAATAGTTTCTAATAAAATTAATAGAAATTATGATTATTCATAACATAAATAGTTTCTAATAAAATTTGAACTTTTTACGGTCGTGATTATTTAGTTTTTATATTTTATATATTTTAATAGGTCTTCAAACTCTACTTTTGTATTTTATTTTAATAGGTCTTGAAACTCTACTTTTGTATTTAATAGATTTTTTATGTGACAAGTTCATTTGGTGTTATAAAAAATGTAAACACCTTTGTCATTATGTGGGAGAAATTAAGAAATTCGAATAATTATTAGTTTTGAAATTTTGATTTTGATTTTGAATTTTTTTAATTAAATAAAATAATTAAAAAAAACTGAGGTGGAAGTAAAATTTATAAATTTGATTTCAAAATATGAAAAAGAAAAAAAATCAAATGGAGACTAAAATTAGTAATTTAATTTTTATTTTAGGAATTTTTTTAGCTTATTTAATTATGTATCTCAACAATATTTAGAAGTGTGAAGATTCCAACTTTTTACTTTACATCTTAGTTGAAGGCTTATTCGCTATGCTCACTTTAGCTGTATTATATGAATCTTACACGAATCTGGGAATTTGGATTCCAAATCTTGATCAGCATATAATGAGTTTATTAATCGAATTAGTTTGAAGGTTTCCATCCCTTCTTCTTCCCCATAATCATGGCGGATGGAATTTTTGGGAATTGAAATTGACCCATCGCTACCAAACTTGTTTTGCAGCGCCACAAGCACAATCACACAGGAAATTGGGTGTAGGGGCGTGGCGTTTACCGCATGAGAAGCAGCAGAAGGTATGGTATGGGAATGGAGATGGCGACTGGAAGCAGCGACTATGGCAGTTAACTACATCCCATGCTCTCCCGCCCATCTCTCTCGATCTCAACCCCTTCATTAATTCTTAAGATTTCTCATGGGATTGCCATCCATTATTGCCCATTCCCCATTCCTTCTCTTAATTCTCCCTCTGTTTTCTGCAACAACCCGTTTCGGGTTCCATCCAGTGCATCGAGTTTAGGATTTCGGTTGGAAATTGAGGGTTGTTTTTCTAGATTTTTTGATTGATTCGTGCTGGAGATCTTTGTTCATATTTGAGTTTTAGTTCAGTGTAATGTGGGATGGAATGAGGGCTTGTTAGGCGGAGGTTTAGGGTTTTTGACAGATCATGATCAACATCCTCTCGCTGTCAACTCGCATATTGGATCTATCAGGGGGGTTTTGATTGCTGGGTTTGTACGCTTTGCCATAGAGATTTCCTTTCTTCTAGGGATTCCATTGCTGTTCCACTCTTGTTTTTTTATTTGAAATTAAGAGGAGGGGAAGTCTTCTTTCTTCACCAGGGGAAAATCAAATCAAATCAATGGCATCATCTGGGTTTTTGTTAATTTGTATGCTTCATTCTCTGATTGCTTTAACATGTGGAGCCTTAATGATGTTTTATTCCCACGAGGTCTATGTGTTTGGCCATGGCCCTGAGACTGCAATCAAGCTGCAGGGATCTAGCCCTCGTGATCAGCTTCTGATAAAAACATCTGATTCCTTCTCTGGTTTGCTTCTCTTTACTGTTGGGTTTCTTTTATTCATGGTGGCTTTTGTCAAAGACAGAGACTTCCAAAGCTTCTTTGCTAAAGGGTGCGTGTTGCTTCACTTAGCTATGGCCATATGGAGAGTTTACTTCGAGAGGAAGCTCGAAGATCTTGCTAAAGATTGGCCTCGACAGGTCGTTGGGGATGTCACATTGGCATTGTCATGGGTTTTCTTTCTTATGTATTCATGGAGAGAAAAGTATGATTAACTTCAGGTTCAAATTTTCTTTTAGCTGCCAGAATTGTCTAAAATTGTCAATTATGACTCTGCTTCTTAATTATAATAAGCTTGATGGAAATTGATATTATTTTCACTAGTTTTTGCTACCATTTGTGTTCTAGAATAGGGGGTGTGGGAACTGGGAAGTGAGATAGGAATTGAACATTGATTTGATTGGTTTCCGCTAACATGATTAAGCTTGAATTTGGTTTGTGTGTGTACTGTATCTGAAAAATATCAGATGGCTATTGCAAGAGTATGCGTTTTGTCTTTCCTTATAGTTATAATCAAAGTTCAAATCCATGCCAAAATGAAAGTTTGGCCCATGAATTTGACACTTGGAGTGGTAGCTTGGGCATTAGTGGAAGGATGGGCAAGAACGATAGGCCTCTAGGCGAAATGACACATGAATAAACTGACACCACATAAAAATGAGAGTGATTTTGAGCCCATGCAACTTAGAGCAATTCTAGTTTGGGTGACCTCTAAGAAGTGTGTATGTGATGATTAAACATGTCGAAAGAACTCGTGCTCGTTTGTAGAGACAACCTTCTATGTCAAAGCCAACCGACGATGCTATGTGGCACATGTAGATTGCTAGGGATGTAGGGGAATTGGGAATATTGGGGCTATCAAGTGCAGTACCTTGGGTCAGGGACTTCACAAGTGAGATTAACTTGTTTGATTTGTTGTGCTAAAGTATTTGATTGTTTTCTTGTTGTTGTCTTTCATATAGTGGTAGAAGATTCCATATCCAATTATTTGCTGGTATCGATTCTTTATCCTTGTTATGATGTTATATTTTGACACAGTGGGCAGAGGAATTCAAACCAAAGGTAGATTAAATAAATCAATGGAACTTTATCTGTTGTACTAATGAATCTTGTCTTGATAGTTTTCGTACCTATGTCGATGGGAAAAGATTGAAATGAATCGTGTCTTTGATGATTTTGGCACCGTGACGGTGGGAAAAGAGGTACAGAACTCTGTCTCACTCATACTATACATATAATGTGTATTAACCAATCAGATTATACTCATGTTCGCAATTAGAAGCAATTTTGAAGTTATGTTTTAGTTTAGGATGTTTGATGGGGGGCTGTTTTCACTCTCTCTGACATATAATCATATCTAAGCTTCTCTCGGTCTCGCCTATTTATTTATTTTCCTCTGGTTTATCTGTTGCTTCGTTGTCTACTTTACACATCGAATTTACTCTTCTATAATGCCATTTATTGATGAAGAGGATTGAAGAAGTTGAAATATCCAAATATATAATGAGTTACCTGTGTTTCAATAGCTTCACTTCAGTTTCTCAATTATATTTGTGAGAAACTTGAAGTATGCATGTCTCCATCTCCTATTGAGTAGAAGACTAGCAAATATTCCCCATAAACCAACTATAAATCCTACAGAGATGCTAATCAGCATCTCTTGTGTCATGAGTGTGTGTTCCTTTTCGTACTCATTCACAACATGAACATTACTGTTGAAGCTGGTTTGTTCACTAACGCATTTTTTTAGTGGATCTCCACAAAGATAAGGGTTTCCTGCATAAGATGAAGTGTTAAAGCCTTGAAGCTGAGTTCCCGGGGGAATACTTCCTGAAAGGTTATTGTATGATACGTCCAACATACTCAATCTCCATATTTGAGAGAAACTCGATGGAATCGGACCGTACAAACGATTTCTCGATAGATCTAGAAAGTCCAACGATTGAAGTTGTCCCATCTCCTTTGGAATCTGTCCTGTTAATTCGTTCCTCGAGAGATTCAAAGAAACCAAACCAACCAGCTTTGTGATTTCGTTAGGAATTTCTCCGGTTAAGTGATTGCTAGACAAGTCAATACCCCTTTGAATCTCTAAGTTGTGTCCATGGACGAGCCTTTCTTGCCCTTTCCACATCAAAATAAGATCTCTCAATTGGTCTTGAACCATAGATGCATTGGATGTACCTGTCAAGATATCAAAATTATGGAGGCAAGTTGGTATGCTTCCCGAAATAGAATTGAACGAAATGTCCAATACTTCGATATTTCTGAGGTTACAAAGACTAGAAGGTAAGTTTCCTTGGAAGTGATTAAACCTCAAACTCAGACGAACCAAATTTGGTAATCTCGACCCAATCCATGAAGGTATCGTTCCAGATAAATTGTTGTATGACGCATCGAAGACTTTCAACTCTGTATAGTTGAACCAAGAAGGAATCTCTCCAGAAAAATTATTTATGCGCAAATTTAGGAACTTCAATGTGGTGAGACTACCCAAAGAAGTTGGAATGTCTCCAGAAAAGGAATTGTAGGCCAAACTTAAGGATACCAAATTGGGCATTTTGTCCCAACAATTGGGAAGTTGTCCAGATAATAGGTTGGCGCAAGCATCCAGTAAATATAAAGGGGAGTATCTGACTTCACACAAACCAGAGATATCGGTAAAATTATTCCTCGAAACGTCAAGGTTTTGTGCTCCGAAAAGAAAGGCTGGAACTTGGCCTTCAAATTCATTTGATCCCAAAATGATCACAGGCATTTGATTGAACTTCAGGTCTAAATCTGGGATTTCTCCCCTGATTTCATTCAGGGAAATATCAAGATACAACAAGTCTGGGGACAAGTTCTTCCAAAACCAGTCGGGAATGGTGTCTGAAATTCGATTTAGTGAAATGTCAAGGTAAGAGAAATTTTGAGTTCGAAGCCACCTTGGAAAACGTGTGCTGAACGAGCAATTCACCAAACTTATCGACTGCAACTGGAAAGGAGGAACCCAGTCCTCCTTGAAGTTAAAAGCCAGTGAGTTTCCATCTAGATTCAGACTTTTTAAATTTACAAGCTTGGAGAAATGAGCTTCAGAAACTTCACCCACCAGAAAATTTTGATTCAGACCTATATGCTCCAAGCTAGATAACTGTCCCAAACTTTGAGGAATAGGTCCATTCAACATGTTGAAGGATAATTCTAACTCTTTCAAAGATGGAAAAATAGTGAAGTCTGGCAAGGATCCGAACAATTTGTTTGACGGGAGATATAAAGTCTCCAATGAGTTGAGTACACATTGTGGGAAGAGTTTAAGAACATCTGATAGCAATCCTCCCCCATTGTTTCCAGATAAATCTAGCAACTTCAAGTTGCAGAGATTCTTAAACCACTTAGGAGAATGAAAATCAACTTTCGTGGAACGAAGATTAAGGAAGACAAGCGAAGTCATGTTCTCGAAACCGTCCATGTTGAAACCTTGCAGATTACTCCTTGTAAGATCTAAATGGGTAAGACTGTTTCTGAAGTTGTTCAGCCAAGAATAGATTGAGGAATTGAGATCATGATTGAGAGAGAGGTCCAATTTAGCTAGAAATCTAGAGAAATTGGTGTTTTCATAAGGGTTTAGAACAGGTTGTGGAAGACTGCAATTGCTCAAAGACAAACGTTGTAAAACAGGAAGTTTGTTCATGATACCTGCCCAATCATTGTTACTACGAAGGTCTACCGAACTCAGGTCGAGATGTTTTAACGACGAAAGACGTGAGACCCATCTAAGATTATCAACTACCCAGCCGTTTGATCCAAGGTCAAGAACCGACAAATTCGAAAGGTTCCCAAGATGGGGAGAAATGGGAGTTGCAAAGTTGTTATGAGACAGGTTGAGATAATTCAAATTGATCAGAGAGCCAATATCTTGAAGGGAAATTCGATCAAACTCGTTAGAACTAAGATCTAAATAGTCAAGGTGTGTCAATTGAGCCAAGGAAGAACCAACCTCGCCGATCAAACGCTCATCACCCGAGCCACGAAGATCAAGCCCAATGATGTGAGGACTACTGCTTGTATTGTTGCTACATCGGACACCTCTCCAGTCGCAACAATCAACGTTGGCTCCTGCATTCCAAGAAGAGAGAACACGATATGGATTGAGAAGTCCTTGCTTGAAGGATAAGAGGGCCTGTGTTTCAGTTTCCATGCATCTGATATTGCTTTGCAGGGAGAGATGGAATCCCATGGAAAGTAAAAGGAAGAAATGGATGGAAGAAGAGTAGCAGGTTAGAGTGAGTGATGATATCATTGTGGCTTATGGAATGGTGAAGAATGAATGCTCCAAACTCCTCCATTTATGTATCCAAACCAACTCCTCTCCCTATCTAATGATGCTTGAAAAATGTGGGTCAGAAAAGTCATGAAAGACACTTGCAAATATCTTCAACCTATTAACCCTAAGTTTTAAAGTAATTTGAGTGTTATTGACACATACATTTAAGTTCAATGCTAAAAAAAGAGATGCGCTAACAACAAGAAACAAAAAATATGTGCATTTATAGCGAAAGATCCTTTTTTTAAAAAAAAAATTAAAATTAATACGTCAACGTGTAGACTAGGTCGTTAATTTCTTTGCCATATATTGTATATCTAATTAGATTCTTATTTGAAAGCTACAGGTAGAGATGGTGTTAAATTTCTAATTTTGTTTTTATTTATGCCAAACTTTGGGTTAGAAAAGTCATGGAAAACCCTTTGCAAAAATATTATTAATTTTTTAATACATTTTTTACAACAAAAAAAAAAATATTTTTTTTTTCTCGAGTAGGAATATAGTTAAAATTCTACTGAGACAATATCTCCATTGTTACGATGTTTTTTTTTTATCTTAGAGTATTATATTTTTCTTAATTTTTAAATAAAAAAATTAAGAAAATTGAAATATTAATAATTTGACGGTAGAACTTCTAAAATTTTCCAAATTTAATATAGTTTAATTTTGTTTATTTAAATTCTTATAAAAATTTAAATGTTTAAATAATAATATTTGTTGTTTTATATATTTTATGAAATAAAGAATTGATTTGACTAAGAATAATCTTATCATAATTAAATAGGCAAGACTTTAATTTATTTCCGTCTTTTAATTATTTCAAGCTAATAGATGAAAATGTCTTTTTCTATGAAAGAAAAAAACTACCGCATGAAGAATTGGGACAAAGTCATAGCCGCCAATAAAAATAAAAAATAAAAAAAGTGGACCATATAAGTCTTTCAACTTCGTCCATTTGTTGAACAATGATGTCGTTGTTTGTTTGATCGTAGACTCGGTCATAATTTAACAATTTTCTTTTACATTTGTCAAATAACGCGTCTTACACAATCAACGACCATTTACTATTAGTAAAGATTCACGACTTAGTAAAATATGGTACTTCTGAACATCCAGAGTTATGATGCTATATTAATGTATTTTAAGATTTTTTTTTATTTGTTTTAAGATTATATTTATTCCGTGATTAATTATAGTCAAAATTACAAAAATTACTGTAACGACCCAGATGCACCGCTAGTAGATATTGTCATTTTTGGACTTTCCCTCAAGGCTTTAAAACGCTTCTGCTAGGGAAAGGTTTCCATATTCTAATAAGTGATGGTTTGTTCTCCGCCCCAACCAACCTGGGACATCACACAATTACCCTTTGAAAATTTGCCGTATAAAACCATATAACAACAAAATATATTTGAAAAATGCAGTAAATAAATAAATAAATAAATGAACTTCTTCGATCTCAGTGAGATTTTCTTACGGACACGTGGGTTTGGGCTTTAATGGCTTTTGGGCCCAACTATTTGGACTTGGGTTTGTAGGCTTTGGGCTTGGGCTTTGTTTGAGCTTGGCCCAATACCATATGTGACCCAATTTGATAAAATTACATTTAATTGTTTGATTTTGTTTTTTAAATTAAAATTGAGATATATTGTCAATTTGAATATAATAATTTATCATTTTATTATTAATTTACAAAGATTAAAAATTTTGTAAAGTGGCCCAACACTCTCAAAATCGGTTGAAGAATCTCCCACGGCGGAATCCTCAACATCCTCCTCGTTCGCCCGCCCAAATCCGGCGAAACTCGCAGAACTCGACCTTTGAAGATTCTAGAATCTTCTTGATCTTGGTGTAATCGAGTTCGAGGGCGACGACAACGATACGAGCCTGAGAGCTTAGAATTAGTTACGTTTATTATATTATTAGGTCAGGTTGCTTGGTAATGAATTTTGTATAGAAATATAAAGGTTCATAGTTCTCAATGTCGCGGATGTAAAGTTTGAGGGGAAGTAGAAACCTATGTCTAATTGAGAAGAAAACCGTACATACATAGCTAATTCGAGTGACAATGCATTACAATGGGATCTCGAGCCAAACCAATATCATCTTATTATTTCAGGTTGATAATTTTTGCAGTATTTAATTTATACGTTCGACACATAGTCTTAGTATTCTATTTCTTAAGAATCTGGTACGTCTTAGTTGTATGAGTCCTGTATTTGAGTTAACTTTTTCCTGTAAACCGATCTTTGGAATACTCTATTGTATTACTTTTGTTGCTCGTGATGTATACCCGTGCCAGTAAGTAGGGATGTTCATACCATTTTCTTATGTGTTGAAAAAGCTCAATTGTATTATCGATTCTAGGTGTTTTAAATCAATCGATGCTTGAAAACTGATCGATTCTAGGTGTTTTAAATCAATCGATGCTTGAAAACTGAGCCAGAAAAAATAAGAGCGTGTAACGACCTAGATCCACCGCTAGCAAATATTGTCCTCTTTGGACTTTCTCTCAAGGCTTTAAAAAGCGTCTGCTAGGGGAAGGTTTTTACACTCTTATAAATGGTGGTTTGTTTTCCTTCCCAACCAATGTGGGACATCACAATCCACCCCCCTTCGGGACCCAGCGTCCTCGCTGACACTCTTTCCTTCCTCCAATTGATGTGGGACTGCCCCCAAATCCACCCGCTTTGGGGCCCAACGTCCTTACTGGCACACTGCCTCATACCTACCCTCCTTCGGGGAACAGCGAGAAGGCTGACACATCGTCCGGTGTCTGGCTCTAATACCATTTGTAACGACCCAGATCTACCGCTAGCAAATATTGTCCTCTTTGGGCTTCCTCTCAAGGGTTTAAAACGAGTCTATTAGGAGAAAGTTTCCACGCCCTTATAAATATTGATTTGTTCTCCTCCCCCAACAAATATGGGATATCACAGAGCGCCTCTCCACAAAAGGGTCACACTGATCGAACCCGAACAATTATTTACCACAACATGTCTTCACAAAGTCGTAAGACCACACATCGACATTCCTACGTTTTTGTAAGATCAAAGAAGGTAAGGTGGTAGCTTCTTGAGTTTTTTATTTTTTATTTTTTGGAATTGTTATTGTTTGGAAATAAATAGACAATAGTCGGAGGGTAGTCTTTATTTTGGTAAAACTAAATCAAGATTTTTAGATCTCCTCTTTCTCTCTCTCTTCCGATCCAAGTAATCTCCTCGGTGTGTTCAACAACAGTCTCGAGCGCCGACAATTTACTTCAACATAATCTCGATCTGAGTTTTTCTCGCCTCAAGATCCGATATCAATTTGCTTCCACTTCCAATTGATTCAGTAGCGTTCTGAGCATCCTTCTGAATTGTGTTTTTCATTGATGTTATGATATGGTTTCCAAGCTTGGAAGCTAGGGTTTCTCTTGGCCATGGCAACCTCCCAAACTCCAAGTTGGCGGGAGGGTATGTCCTCTGATAACATTAAGGGCTTGGTTCTTGCTCTTTCCTCTAGTTTCTTTATTGGTGCTAGCTTCATTGTTAAGAAAAAGGGCTTGAAGAAAGCCGGCGCTTCAGGAGTCAGAGCAGGTTTCTTACTCTCTCTTCTTGTTTGCTTCAATTTACCCCAACAAGGTGTTAATGTAGTTCCTGGATTTCTTTGTTTTTGACTCCTTGAGGAATTTTTAGAAAGCTTCTGTAATTGAGTGTTAATTATGTGCAATTAGTGTTTCATGTCTTGGCCCGTTCTTAATTAGTGGTGGGTCACGCTTTTAATGATGTTCTCGACGGATTCGGTTGATTTGAATTGGAAAATTGAATCTATTATACCTATTAGTTAATCAATTGTAGTACTTGCTTATTTGGAGGCCTATTGCCAAAAAAGGTTTATTTAATCCCTTTTAAGTATCAGAACCTGCGCTAAATGTTGTGAATTTAATTCAATATGTTTTAATTTTATCAACATCACGAATACCATTGTGTTTAGCCGTCAAGATTTTTGTCTAGTAACCTATCGTCTTTGAAGTTGATGATTGGCGCTTGCTTATCTTTATTCATGCTTTAAGGTGCACGGTAACTGTTATCTAGCAGATTTTTTACTGTGGTTGCTGTGATGATTTATGTCAGGAGTTGGAGGTTATTCTTACTTATACGAGCCACTATGGTGGGTGGGGATGATTACAAGTAAGTCTTTTTGGCTTTTTATAATGTAGCTTATGATAATGGTCTTGATTATTTATTTCCCAGCCAGGCTTGACATACTTCTCTGCTCAGTTTTTTTCAAGTCCTTTAGATACTAAATGAACATTTAGGATCCACTAGCTCTTTTTGAACTTTATATACAATCAGTTCACGTTGTTATTTTGATACAGTGTGGCACCTTTTTTAAGAACATGTAATCACTAAATAGAGATCACTGAATTTACTTGTAAGATCTCCCACCAAACAGATTTCTGAATTTATATGTAAGATTTTCGATCAGCCTGTAAGACCGGATATTCCTCTATTAAGCAAACATTTTGTCCAGTAGATGTTCCTCTATTAAGCAAACATTTTCTGTGAACAAGTGATTAGGTATTTGGCTTCTTCCTCTATTCAGTGCATTTAGTTTCAATAAATTTACAGAAAGGAGCAAATTATTGTCATTGTTCTCAAATATTAATGGAAAAAAGGACGTAGGGGCCGGGGCTTTTCTTTTTCCAGTAAAAGTGGACTTAGATATCAATGTATTCTATGTAAAACTAGCATGGTGACGCTTTATTGTAGCAAAGCATATAATCCTTTTGAATAGACTGATGTATAATGAAAGGGTATATATATATATATATATTTTTTTTTTTGAAACTGGAACATAAAAAGGGAAATCCTAACCTCGCAATTGTTATTATATATATATTTTTTAAACAAGAAATGAAACTTTTTATTGAAGAATGAAAAGAGACTAATTCTCATGGAATGAAAAAATAAAGTTACAGTGAATAAAAGCATAGATCCTAACCTGACAATTGTTATCTTTACAGTGATTGTAGGAGAAATTGCTAATTTTGCGGCTTATGCATTTGCTCCAGCGTTACTGGTTACTCCACTTGGTGCTCTCAGCATAATTATCAGGCATGGTCTGAAATTGCACACATATTAAGTTAGAATTTATGGTTGTTAATCTCATATTATCTTGATATCTTGCAGTGCAGTACTTGCACATATTATTTTGCGGGAGAGGTTGCATATTTTTGGAATTCTTGGATGCGTTCTTTGTGTAGTGGGTTCCACAACCATTGTGCTCCATGCTCCTCAAGAACGTGAAATTGAATCTGTAACTGAAGTGTGGCAAATGGCCATGGAGCCAGGTAAGTTTTTGTTATTGTGAAATTCTGTCCCTCTCTTTCAAATGTCATTGATTCTGGTTAATAGTGATTTTGGCTATTATTATTATTCTTTCTTTATTTTATTTTCTTCTTTTTATAGACAAGAGTTTTGTTATATATTTTTTCTATTAAATGGATTTACAAATTGTGAAGAGTGTGGAATCCACTTCTCAGAGGCCATTCCAAAACCTCATGGAGCAACCATTTCCAATCACAAGTCTACATTGTTTTGAACAAAATATTATTTCCATATTGTAGCCTGCCCTCTCAAAGTTGTTTTAGTGAAGAAGCAAAGAGAGGAACTGTTGGCGACTCTTTTCTCACTCACAAGTGTAGCTAGAAGCGTTGGAGCTTCGTATTAAACCAATATGGCCTTTCTTGGTGTCTCCACAATAAAATAAAGACTGTTTACTTCATCTTTTCTGCACTCTCTTCTTAAATGTGAAAGCTCACCACCATATATGGGGTGCATGAGTCAAGAGCATGAGTTCAAATCTTGCTTGACATATATGTATCTTGGTACTCTGGAAAGTGATCTTGAACATGATTCATTATCTGTTGTTTTTGTATTCTATATATGATTCTTCGGTTTTAAGCAGTCATTTATTTTATTTAAATATCATGTTGGTAGTAACTTTACCTTTTATTTTGCAGCCTTTCTGTTGTATGCAGCATCGGTCATGACAACTGTGTTTATACTTATATTCCACTTTATACCACAATATGGCCAGACTCACATTATGGTTTACATTGGTGTATGTTCCCTTGTAGGATCTTTGTCGGTATGTATCCATCTAGCTTCCCTGTTACCTTTGTATTTTCTAAATGTTATCTGCTCCAGTATAAGTTTTTTCCTTGTTCTTCAACTGATTTCGTAACTGAATGTCTAACAACAGGTCATGAGTGTCAAAGCAATAGGAATTGCCTTGAAGCTAACATTGTCAGGAATGAACCAGCTAATATATCCTCAAACGTGGATATTTACTTTAGTTGTGATTACTTGTGTGCTCACCCAGATGAATTATTTAAACAAGGTATGTTGTGCTCATCTAGGGTATTTTCAGAAACACTTTTAGCTTTGGCCCTGTATTGTTATGATATGATAGTTATGGTTCATAGAGTTAATAATTTGATCTCCGGTATTTTTTATAAAAAAATTGGAATAGATAGCTATTCAACTATGAGTATATATAAGATGAGTTGGTTTGAAGTTTGTACTCCGTTTCTTTTCTGAAGTAGTGCCAGATTATTAAAGGCGAAGCAACCCAAACAATGCAAAAGGGATATTAGTGCAAAAGAACCAAAACAATGCAATTTACTTGGAACTGTTTCCCTGTGATCAAGAAGAAAGGGATATTAAGTGATTGATGAATGACTTAACCAAATCCATCCATGGATAGAAGGGTGTGAACGTTAAAGTGATCCATGAGAGTTTTAACCAAATTCGTTTGGTAGCTATCATAAAACATGATTTTTCTTCCTGAAGAAATCACCAAGATCATTTGAAACAGGTCATTTCAAGAGTAGACCTTAATACTCAAGAGGGATCAAGACTAAGAGGAGATTACTGTAGTAGTGTTGTGGTGAGTGTTGTGCTGCCAAAATGAAGAAAATTAGGGTCATCTCTTCATTCAACGTAAGTTAGTTCTTCCAGCTTGTTTTGCTATAATGAGTTTGGAATGATGCGGGTTGTTCACAGTTATATGAAGGAATTGGTACAGGGTTGGCGTCTACATTGTTTAAGAACTTCCACCTCTTTTGATCTCTCATAACTGTTAATCGCACTTGCTGTTCCCCCACCCACCTTTTTTTTTAATTTGTGCTTTTTGTTTGCTCTTGCCCTTTGTTTCTTGTGGTATTGGGTTTTTGTAAGTTTCTTCATCTCAGTGGAAGAGGAGTTTCAGTATTTGGAAAAGACTTGTGGAAAGAGATTTGGAACAGAGTGTGCCTAAAAAAAAAGATCTTCATTTGATCCATATGCTGGAAAGGAGTCCACACGTATGAAAGAGCACATAAATGTCATCCAAACACCTTATTTTCTCCTATCTGGTGCTTCCTTGCAAAAATGGATTCTCTAAATGTGGTATAATGTGCAGATTGACTATCCTAAGCATCTTTGGAATTTAACGGTGCTTCCCAAGAAATGTTAGGAGGATTCTTATTTTTCAGACTTTATGCAGGAATCCTTTTTGAGGTAAGATGAAAGTTCATTGGAACAACATTAGCAAGGTCCTTATCTGGGAAATCTGGTTTGAAAGAAATTGAAACTTTCAAGATAGTTGTGGATTCCTACATTATCGATGCCCCCCATGGATGATTGAACTAGCTTTAAAATGGAGCTCTCTTTGTTTATCTTTTTTATTTCACCGATTTGTTTACTTATTCTCAATTCTTATCTAAATATACAACTTTGTGTATGATCTCATCTGGCCAATGTATTTCTTCTCTCTTTGTTTGCAGGCACTAGACACTTTTAATACAGCTGTTGTGTCCCCAATATACTACGTTATGTTCACATCATTTACCATCTTGGCCAGCGTGATTATGTTTAAGGTTTGTCCGACTGCTGATGTTGGTTCCTTTACACGCACAATATGATCAAATGTATCGTGATATGTTTAAAAATTTGACACAGCACAATAAGGATCACATAGATGAGGAACATTTGGAGTTTTGCATGCTTGAATATCCTTTCTTGCTGTTGTCTGGTTCTATGAGTCAGTGTCTTCTGTTCTAGTTTATAGATGGACCTAGAAGCCACAGTGCACCATTACGTTCTTGGTAGCAGTGTCAGACCATACTTTATATTTAAACATATCCTCTCTCTCACTCACTCTCTTTGGGATAACATATTCCTTTCATTAAGGGTAATGAAAGCACGCTACCTTAGGATATAAAAACACAGGCAAAAGCCAGCAAGGAGAGGGATTTTAACAGGAAATTACAGGGAACTTGAACTAAGAATAAAAAACAAAGGAGCAACACATAACAATTTGGACTCATATGGCGCTTCAATCATTCTTGTTATACATTAGTGACAATATAGAACATTAGAATTGTTCCCTTTAAATATTTAAATGAAGGTAGACTTCAACGTCTTTTGAATTACTTGTTTCAGGACTGGGACAGGCAGAGCCCAACACAGGTTGTAACGGAGATGTGTGGATTTGTGACCATTCTTTCAGGAACTTTTCTTCTTCATAAAACAAAGGACATGGCTGATGGTATGCCTCCCTATCTCTTTCTTAGGACATTGTCATCAATATTTATTTTATTAGCAATAAAATGAACATATTAAAAATTATGCTGCCATTATCTTTTTTTTTTTTTTTTTTTTTTTTTT